>NW_005841931.1:3066209-3085897 GCF_000455745.1 Alligator sinensis | reverse complement strand
TGACAGGCTGGAAGGAGCCACTGCCACTGGGGCTTCTGGGAAGCGGAGTCCAGCTGCTGCATTGCTCCAGCCCCACTGCGCATCTGGGGGTGGCGGGATTGGAAGCATGGCCCATGGCCCAGGCTGCACCCCCCCTCCCTACCCCCCCAGTGCCTTAGTGGGCTGGATTTCTCCCATGGGCCATATTTTTTTTTTTTTTTCCACCCTTGCTCTAGAACCATCTGATCTTTGCAGCCGAAAAATCCACCAAGAATGTAGTTAACATTCCTTCAGTATTCTTTTTAGGATTTAGTAAAACTTGTTGAACTTGAGACTATATTTGGATGAAACATTTTGGGTTAAGGGAATTGACATTTTTCCAATAAAACTTTTGTTTGTCAGAAATTTCAGTCTAGCTCTTTTCGTAAGTCAGTCTTCCTGGACAGGTGAAGGATGGGAGTCAGAAACCCAAAGGGGTACGTGGATTTGCTATGGCATCAGGCATGCTGGCAGTCCCTGACCTCCTAAATACCAGATGAATAGATGGTGCAGTGGTACAATAAGACTGAGCCACCTGCAATCTCGAGTTTACTGTATAATGCGATACTGTTGAGAGCTCTGTGCATGCACTTTATTTTCTTTGCTGTTGTGAGGAGGTAACATACTGAAGTGAACTAAAAACTAGGACTTTTGCCTCTGTCAGCATTTTATAATGGCTCTTGAATGTAGGAAATATATAGTGTTGGATACTGTAACCACAGTATAGATTACAAACTAGCTGTTTGCCCTGATTGCTTGCTCAGTAGAATGGTTGGCACTTCAACTATATTGTAATTTGAATTTGGGAGTTTGGTTGTTAGGTGCCAGAACAACCAAATTTTGGCCTGGCCCTATCTCTGGTTCAGGTGTGAAATTGTAATGCCTCATGTGGTATGTTCCTATTACCGCAGCTGTGAAATAGGAAAGCTGTTTAGATATCAAATACTAGAAATTAATTTCAGAGTGTGTGTGTTTCAAGATTTGTAAGTTATTTGCATTTGGTGCTCTTAAATAGTGTTAGTGAATACTTTTCATGTGCAACCGACTGGGTTGTATCTGTCTTTGGGTAGTGTAACTTATCTTTTTATACCGCTTTCTTGTTAACCCCCTTCACAAGGCTGATTTTTATATGCTAGCAGTGACTTTTGCTGAGGATAACGATATAGGAATCCCTTTAGAGTTTACTGTTCCACAATCTGCCACAGGGATTGTTATTGGGGTACATTATATTAATGTTGTTAATATTAATTTAATGTATATTAATGTCTTTATCTTGACTGAAACTTGATAGTTCCTGCCAGTTCCACAAGTTTGTCATTAAAACTACCTAAACATGGGCCACATACCTAAGGAAATTTAAATACATGTGTAACTTTATACATATGAGTAACTTAATGCAGTGGTGTTGCTCAAGTGCCTAAAGTTTCATGTATGTGCTTAAGTATATGTAGGATGGAGGCCACAAGCTATATTACTTTTTAAAGAGATGCATTTTTTGAGTTCAAGAACTTGGGTTCTGTGCTGATGACCAATATAGAAATAAATCTGTCTTTGATTAACTTCCTCTATACTTTTTCTTTAGGTGACAGAAGCCACAAAACGATATATAAACTAGCCACAGTCATATTAGGCTCTTCCTTTTCCCTTTGGTTTACTGCCAGTGACTTGTTTTAAAAATATCTAGCTTCAGTTATATCCTTGAGTCAACAGTAACCATTTAAGTTGTAACTAGATAAGATATGGGTTTATTCTTATCCATTTTTAATCTGAGTAGATGAGAGTAGTAGAAACTGATTATCACATCTTGCAAAAAAGTTAAACATCAATCTTTTTAAAATGCTAAATGGATACTTGTCTACAATGAGATTTAAGAGTATTATTTTTACAGGTGGTGACAAAGTGATAGACGTGATTGATGTGGCAAGGCAGGCAGACAGTAAAATGAAGCTTCATAATTATGTTAAGTATTTCATGAGCCCTGATCGACCAAAAGTATTAAATGTGATCAGTCTGGAGTTCTCAGACACAAAGTGAGTAAACTATTTTGAAGTCGCTTGACTTGGATTCCTGTGAAGTAAAAAGTGGTTTTCACTAAAGTAAAGAGTTACATGTAAAAACATAATGCAATGGTCCATAGTAACAAATGTTGGAAGTTATAAGTGAGTTTGATTTTGGAGACAGTGTGACACCAGAATACAAATAAACATTTTTACAACTTGAAGTTAGTAACCTTGGTTTCAGGAAAGTTTAACATTTTAAAGGTGTCAGTTTTTAGTAGTATGTGCTTATTTTGGATTTTACTTCCCTTTTCCTTTTTTTTTAGGATGTCTGAATTGGTGGAAGTCCCTGCCATTGCCAGAAAGCTTTCCTGGGTAGAAAACTACTGGCCAGATGATTCTGTCTTCCCTAAGCCTTTTGTTCAAAAATATTGCTTGATGGGAGTCCAGGACAGCTATACTGATTTTCATATAGATTTTGGGGGCACATCAGTTTGGTACCATGTTCTCTGGGTAAGAAGGCTCTTCATTTCTGAGCATTTGGGAAAAAAAACGTGCAGCCCAGCATGTAGCTTTCTGCCATGAAAGAAACCTGTGATTGGGAATTTCTTTGCATACTTGGGTGGAATTGTTTGCTTGGGAGGCTGGGGGGTGCGAAGGAGAATTACTGATGATGGCACTGTTTTTAAGCATTCTATCTTAGCTGACCTCTAGACTGAAACTAGCAGTCTTGGATCATGTTACCAGGCTAATGGGCACTGTACTGATGATAGTTTGGTAGAAAAAGATGTTCCATGATCTGTTCCACCTCACTTCTTCCCTGTTTCTTCCTCCTCTTTTCTGAGGTTATGTGCCTTTTAACATTTTTCACAGAGCTAAGGATTTTTCACTCTCTGCTAGAACTTCTCTTAATGTCATCTTGCAAAACTCTCTGAATTGCAGCACCTATCTAGCAGAGGATGGTTGGACACTGTAATTTCATCCTGAATTATTAAACAGTTCCATAATGTGGCATTGTTTGTTCTGCAAAACCATTAGAGTGGAATGTACTACACACTCAGATTTTGGTGGATCGAGGAATGAAATACTAGTGTTGAAAAAACCATGTGAGATACTGCAGTGTGTAAAGCTTGTGTCAAAGTGGGTAATATTACTATAAGACCACAAGTCCAGCCTAACATTAATGCAACTTATATAAAGGTATCAGAAGTTTATGCTATACCTCACATGAACTATTTTGTCAATAGGGTGAAAAGATCTTTTACTTGATTAAACCTACCAATGAAAATCTGGCTATTTATGAATCTTGGAGCTCATCAGTCACTCAGAGTGAAGTATATTTTGGGAACAAGGTGGACAAATGTTACAAATGTGTGGTAAAGCAAGGACACACTTTATTTGTTCCAACAGGTAAGATTTTTATTGCTTCATTTCAGGACTTGGTATCCTTTTATATTTTTATCTGCAGCAAATTCACGATATCATAAGATATGCATTATACGTTCAATATTTAGACGTTATCCTAAAATTTTAAGGAATCGATTATCATATTTATTCAAATTCAAGATGTGGCTTTCTTCCCCCATTTAATGCTGGGGGGTTGGAGGTGGAACCCCTTTTGTCTTGGATTAGAGTATGAGGTGGTGGAGTGGCAGGCACATGTTCCGCAGCCCCACTGCTTCTGCCTCCAAGTCCCGCTCCCCCACCATCTGCACCTTGCCTGTTTCTCCCCCCCCCCATTGCTTTCCCTTCTGTAACAGTGGTGGGGGATGAATTTAAGATGGCTGTTCACTAATTAGATTCTATACATCAGTGGTCACCAACCGGTGGATCTTGATTTACTGGTAGATCTGAGGCTGGGGTAGGGTTTGAGTGCCCACGTGCATGCACATACTCCAGGTCAGCCCATGGGGGAGGAAAGGGGTGGGGGCTAGATCAAGGCTCCCATGGTGAGGGACAGTGCCACAGAGGCAGGAGCAGGGGCAAATTGGGTGGGGCCTCGCCGGTTGCGACTTTACCTGCTGGGGAGGCGTGCCCCCAAATAATTTTTTCTCCCTCTGCCTTGATCTGCCCCCCTCCCCCCCCTTTCTTCCCCACAGACTTACCTGCTGGGCAGGGGGTGGTGGCAGTGCACGGTAGATCTTGGGTTGCTTTTAAATGCCAAAGGCGATCTCGTGTTTAAAAAGGTTGGCGATCACTGCTCTACATGGAAAATTATTATAACAGTTATATATTTTCTCTGTCTGCAATCTAATTACTGAGGGGTTGTCTTAAATTCAAGGTTGTCATTGATTCGGGTAAATATGTTAAATTTAAAAAAACATATTTGAAATACCTAGTCTGAAAAGGCAGAATATTAGCGCTTAATCTTAAAGGATAAGTAGTCTCTTAAGAAAATGTACATAATTTGCTTTATGCTTTTGTTACTTGGTTAATAGTGATGGTGGCAGGAGACCTGACAAAAGCAAGTTTAATCTGGGAGTGGGGGAAATGAGTAACGTTTTCCACTCCATACAGAGTACATCATCCATCATGTATGCATTTGGAAAGTTCCCAAAATTGAATTCTTATGTTGTAAGAAATCATTGCTGTAATATCAAATTTAACTTATTGTTTAAGAGGATCTTGAGACCTGTGTACCCAGCTTCTGTTCCATAACCAAAATAACACCGTATAAGTAGTGCTGTCAGTATTGTGTAGCATAGAGGTCATTCGGAATATTTTTAGGATTGCTAGTTTTCTTCTGCATTCGTTGTCTATGCACGTGTTCAGCATCATAGAAGTTCTCCTAAAAAATAGTGAAAAGATGACTAAACTGGGTTTGAATTACTTTGTTTGCAGCAGGAGGATGCCTATAGAAATAGGCCAGGGGTTGGCAACCTGTGGCACATGTGCCAGAGCATGGTACACGAGGCCCTTTTGCTCGGCATGTCGTAGCCCTCCCAGGCTCTGGGCAGCTTGCAGCTTCCTGGTCACCTACTACGAGCAGCCCAGGCACACAACCCTGGCCCTTCTGCCATCTGCCTAGCAGGTGCATGTGCACCTCCATCACCATAGAGCCTCACCAAGGCTCTAGAGCCCAATGCAGCTGTTTGCAGCCTCCCAGCTGCCTGCCACAGCTGGCCCAGGCTTTGGGCAGCTGCAGCAGGTGGTGGGTGTCATAACCCAAAGGTATGATTTTGTGTGTGCTTCGGCACCAGAATTATCCCCGCCAGGTTGCAACTTCGTTGCACGGTGGAGTTTTCTGCTGCGGAGGAAAACTCCGGTGCAAGGACGAGTTTCCCGCCTATTTGCAGCTTCTTTTGCAGGGTGCATTGCTCAAGTTGCAAGAGAAATGCATGGTACAAAAGAGTTCCTGCCACCCGCATGCAAATTTGTGTCCTGCTATTGGCTAGTTCTAAATTATTCCCACGTGGCGGCTAACGATTGGCCTGTTAGCCGTATAAGAGGCTTGAGTGGTTTCCACCCAAGCCGAAGAGGACTCCACATCCATCTCGTGGGGACTCTGGGTACACGGCAGGGAAGTAAAGACCCCTGTGTGAGATTCAGAGGAGCTTGGCAACCTGATCCATCGCCCACCTCTTCCTGTCTTCGAGCGGAAAAATTTTATAAGACGTATCTACGAGTCCGATTTTGGTGGCGCGCTCACCCAGAGCATCCGGAGCTCTGTTTCCGTGGAGCCTAGCAAACTCCACGCGACCGTCCGTGTTGTCTTTGTCTGTAACCGCAACTCAACCGGCTCGCGCCCGGCCCGCACAGTGGGTAGGCTGCCAATAGCTGCATTGAGCTCCAGAGCCCTGGCACCAGCTTCATGTTGGCAGGAGCAGCACAAGCATTTCGGGGCAAAAGGCAGGGAAGGGGCTGGGGCCTCACTGCCTCGGCCTCTCCCCTGCCATCTGCCCAGAGGCGCGTGTGCAGCTGCTGCCAACAACAAGGACCAGCCCCTTGCTGCTTTGCTGCGGTCTGCCCCTTGCAGGCCAAGTCGAGGCATGGGTTGAGGTTGGGGTGTTTTTGGCACTCTGGCCAAAAACATTGCCGATCCCTGAAATTGGCTTTAGCTGGCATAAATGTTCATAGCCTGTGTACTTTTTCTCCTGCTTGAATATTGTAGCTTCCTCTTATTCCCTTCTCTTGTGCCCTTTTTGTCAAAGTATAAGATCAGCTAATGGCTGGAGGTTAGAGTTAAGAAAGTTTAGATTAGAAACAAGGAGCACATCTCTGACAGTAAGTCTTTGAAAATGCATATCCAGGATTTTTTGGATAATCTGTCACTAGAAATATCTGTGTTAAGATTTGGATTTTTTTTCTAGAATATTTTTAAGCTCTGATTTTCAAGTATGGCTATTGAACTTGAAATGGGAACTAATAGATGGAAGTTGAATGGCCTGTGTTCTATTGGAGGCCAGGGTAGAATATTGCAATGGTTGCCCTTGATCTTCAAGTGAATTAATTTGGCATCTAGCATGGGGTTTGTCAACCCTAATTAGCCAATTGCTGGCAGGACCTGCCATATACTTATTTACATCTTCAAGTTATTCCTGAGTACCTCAAGTTTGTGTATAACTTTCGCATGATAATTCTAAGTGCATCTAAACACTTTTTTCAATATGTTTTGTTAATGACCTAATCTTTTTCATGTGAAATCTAGATCTTTAATTCACAGAATCATAGAAAAGTAGGGCTGGAAAGACCTCAGGAGGTCTAGTCCAACTGCTTGAGGCAGGATCATCCCTGATTTTAATCATCTCAGACAAGTGTTTGCCTAATATGCTCTTAAACTTAACAAGATTTGGAGATTCCTCTACCTCTCGAGGTAGCCTGTTTTAAATGTTTAACCACTCTCATAGTTAGAAAGTTCTTCCTGATATACAACCTAAATTTCCCTTGCTGCAGTTTCAAGACCATTGTTCCTTGTTCTGTCCCATGTGGTTGAAAGGAATGGTTTATCTTCATTTTTTTTTAGAGCTATCCTTCAGGTATTTTGAAGATTTATCAAATTCCCCCTCAGTCTTTCTCCTAACTAAGCAATCCCAGATATTTTAGCCTTTTATCATAAGTCAAGATCCAGACCTGAGGAAGAACACACTGTTGCAGAGCTTGTTCAATATCTTTCACAGCTATACAGTTGGTCCATTAAGTGATATAGCCAAAAAAACTTGTCTCCTTGTATATTTCCTGGGCCATCACAGCTATAACACAATACTCCCAATGTACTTATAAGCACGGATCCAGGTTTTCCGCTTGCCATTGAAAAACCTGGAAAAATGCAGATTTTCTCTTTTTTAAAGGGGGAAAAGTGTGGGAAATGGTGGGTTTCCCTTTGCAGGATGGCAGTGTTTCAGCCTGCAGGGAGCTGCTTGGGGCTGGGGGAGAGCAGGAAGAGGGCAATCACAGGCAGGGAAGCCACATGCATGTGCATGTGGACACATCCATGTGGCAGCCAGGCAGTAGGGTGGAGATCACCTCCCTCCAGGTAAATTGCACATGCCCGCTCCCCCCCCCCCCCCCCCGTGCCCCCAGTGAGTATGGGGCGGCAGCCTGCCTGGACTGGCAGGGGCAGAAACCACCTTTCTGGCCCAGTGGGTGGGACTTGGTGCAGAATGGTGGAGCGGGGTGGCGAGACTCGATGCCACCATTGGGACTGCTGCACTGCAGCAGCACGAGGAATAATGGACCAGAGGGCTGGGGGGGAGAAGGGGGTAGGGTCCAGTTTGCCTTTGTCTCTGGCTGCCAGCTGCTCACACACCAGGCTGTGGCTGTACCACGCTGCCATGGCCTGGCTGCTGCAGCCCTCAGGTTGTGGCTCTACCCCATAAGGGAGGTGGGGTGGGGGGGGCAGTGTGGGTGGCTTGAGGGGAGTGATGGTTGGGCCATGGTGCCAGCATAGAGCCGCAGCCTGGTGTGGTAGAGGTTGGCAACTGGAAGAGGTGAAGGCAGCATTGCTCCCCTGGTCTCTCCCTCCTCATGCTGCTGATAGGGGACTGTGGGTTGGGGGTGAGTGGCACTGGCACGGGCAGTGGGGACTGTGGGTTGGGGGTGAGGGGCACCAGCATATCAGGGCCCAAAACTGTGGGAGCGACAGCCACAGCTGCACCGGTGTTCTGCTGAGGTGAAGGGAACAAGGGGAGCCCTGATTTTTTTCGAAGATATAAAAAAAACCCCACAAAATCAAATGCCAGAATTTATAGGAATTTAGAATTTTTTATTACAATTATTGAGACACTAGTAAGCATCCAAACTGTAAATATGTCAATAAAATAGTATATTCAACTGATACCTATATATAGTTGCATTTCATTTTAGTTGCAGAAATGCATGGATTTTGGGGGGTTTTTATCAGAGGATTTTGGATTTTTAAATGGAAAACCGGGATCCTCGCTCATAAGTAATAGGTCTGTTTCCCAGACCTTGAATCGTTTTTTGTGCTCTCCACTGGACTCTTCAAGAAATATACGGACAAGTTAGAAAGTGTGGGGTCCAAAACTACCCATATTACTCCAGGCAAAACCTCACTGGTGCAGCAGAATCCGTTCTCTTGACTTGCACCCAGTGATCATATTAATACAGCCCAGTGTGCTATAAGACTTCTTGTTGCAGAAAGCCAATGCTGGTTCACATTCAACTTACTTACTGTCCACTGTAACCCCCAAGTCCATTTTTTGCAGTAATGCAACCTAGCCAGTCATTCATTAATTCAATTTCATACTACTCTTCAACTTGGTCAAAGTCATTTGGCACCCTGACCCTACCCTCCAGTGTGTCTGCAAGTCCACTCAACTTGGTGTTGTCTGCAGGCTTGCTAAGTGTCTACTCAATCCCATTCTCCAAATTGTTAAAGACATTAAACAATACTGGGCCCAGAGCAAGTCCCTGGGGAACCCCATTTGAAAACCCCTCCCAGCTAGCTATTGAGCCACTGGCTACTTTATTGGGCATGATGATCCAACTAATTACAGTATTTTCTCAATAGCAAGCTAAGGATATACAACCTCAAGCAGGAGTGGGCAATTATTTTGGGTGGAGGGCCACTTAAAAAGTTTTGGTGAGCTGTTGAGAGCTGCATGGGTAGCTCTGCCCCTTGACAGTTGTCCTGCTCCCTTGTTGCCATCTTGGGACCAGAAGTCCCACCCCCTAACCCCTGACCTTTGCTACTGAAAGTCCCTCCCCTTGGGGCGCCCCCCCCCCCCCCCCCCCCCCCCCCCCCCCCCCCCCAATGCTCCCTTGTTGCCATCTTAGAACCAGGAAAAAACCAAATCCTACACTGAAATTCAAACACCTACTTAGAACACTTTTATTTTATTACAAAAAATATTTTTGTTGTTATTTGTGTTTGCATACTGTGTATAGAGGTGATTGCATAATAACTCAAAAATAAATCCTTAGTTTTGTATATTGTGTGTGTATGGTAGGATGTGGGGTTGTGTATATATGGGGGCAAGGTGTGGGTGTGAGGAGGGTTGGGGGGTGTGGGGACTCCTTACATGTCCCCCATGGTGCAGCAGCCGGGCGCATGTGCCCAGCGGGGCGTGGCTCTGGCCAGCACTGCACATGGCAGCGAGGGGTGCAGCCTCCCCTGAGCTGTCTATTTTGCCAGTGCTCCCTGCTAGCACAGCACAGGAGGGAAGCCCTGCAGGCTGGAACCCATTGCCTTCACCACCGGGGCTGCGATCCAGAGGAAGGAAGCCCCAGGTACCTTTCCCTAGGGGTGGGGAAGACAGGCAGCTCCAGCCCATGGAGCTTCTCTCCTTTGCTGTGCAGCCCTAGCAGGGAAGGCGCCTGGCTCCAGCATGTGGGGTTTTCCTCCCGTGCTGCACTAGTGCAGGAGCTGTGCGTGTGGCGGAGAGTACTGGCAATACAGGTAGCCTGGGGGAAGCTGCATGCCTTGCAGGACTGGCAGGAATTGTGCCCCACTGGGCACCTGTGCCCTCCCTGCTGCTGCTGGTGTTGCCACTGCCTGCCAGGGTTGCATGGTATGGGTGATTGTGGGAGGGTCCCTACAGCCCCCCACCCTCTCTCACACCCACACACTGCCCACCCTAGCTCCGCGCTGCTGCCAGCCCCAGCCCCATGCTCTGGGCTTCCTCCCAGCTGCAGCCCCATCCCTTCTGCTTCCCTACCTGCTGCCTGGAGCCAGCAGGAGACCTGGGAAGTGGAGCAGGTCCCTGGGGGCTGCAGCAACAGCCCCACCTGAAAGCTGTGTGCTGGCTGAGCTGGTCCTTCTGCCCACGAGGGTGGGAGTAAGGCCAATAGGGTATGTTTGGGGGGCAGGTGTACACATGGGTGCCTTGTGGGCAGAGGGGCTGGGCAGGGCACAACTTGTTGGGTGCTTGGCAGGCTGTATTTTGCCCACCCCTGACCTAGAAAAATGTTATAGGAGAAAATGTCAAAAGCCTTGCTGAAATCATGATGCATCACATCCACTGCTTTCTCCTATCCATAGAGCTTGTCCCTTTGGTATAGAAGAAAATCAGCTGGTTCAGGGGTAACTTTTATTTTTGATGAATCCATATTGGTTATTCCTCATTACCGTATTCTCCTCCAGGTGCTTAGAAATAGATTCCTCAATGATCTGCTCCATGAGCTTCTTGCGTATGAGGTCAGACTGACCTTTCTTCTGGGAGGCTAGAGTCATTTGAATATAGTCTTAAAAAATACTTGTACAAGGAGTGCATTCTTCCAGTAGCATTACAAATGGGTATAATGAGTGTAATTTAAAAGTTTGGGGTTTAATGTAATTAGTTTTAATGGGCTATTTAGAGTGGTTGCATTGGAATAATCAATAGACTTACTACTAAAGATATTCACATAAGATTGAAGTGCTGTACCAACTTGTTTACACATTGGACAGATGGTTTTATCTGAAAGTTGTATTTCTAGGTGCCACTTGTAACAACAGTAATTAAAAGATTTTTTTTTCTTTAAATTGCATTTGCTTTGTACATCAATTTAAAGTCAATTTCCTCTAGTTTTGTGGCTTTTTTACGAAGTAGCAGAAAGGGAAATTTTGCTATAGTAGTAATGTGATCTTAAAACCGAAGCAATCTTTTAGGGTAGAAGTATACACTGTTGAAATGACTTCCAACTTCTCTTTTTAAACAAACAAACAAACAAACAAAAAACAAAAAAAAAAGAGAGAGAGAGAAAAATGGGCAGGGGAAGGGCAAAGAGTAAATTTTTAGACGGACATTGTTCACCAAAATGCAAAGAAGAGAGACAGTTTTCCCTCTGTGGCTCTGAATAACCTACAGATTTGTAAATCATCCCTTCTACTCCTCCCGATCAATGTATAACATTTTGTAGTGTGTGCATGTTAAGTTTTCTGTTTTTGTAATTTCAGGGTGGATTCATGCCGTGCTCACATCTCAGGATTGTATGGCTTTTGGAGGAAACTTTTTGCACAACCTCAATATTGGCATGCAGCTCAGGTTTGTCTTAACTTTCTTTCTTTTGGCTATACTCTTCCCTCTGTAAGTAGGAAATTCTTTTTGTTAGGTCTTTCATTGTGCTTTTTGTATGCTGTTAGATAGTTACGGGCTCTGATAATGACAAGACTGACTTTTTTCTTAGCTTGAATCAGGACTAGATTTTTGTAAGTTGCTTCTACAAGAGCTGTCTTCAAAGCAAAATGAATGTTTTGCACACACAATTATATCATAAAATCAGACATGCTGTCATTTGGAGATTACTGCAAAAGAGGTAAACTAAAAATGGTCAAGCCTGGCTGTGTAACACAAAACTGAAAAGAGAAATGTTAAGTCAGGATTGCCCTGAAGGCACATATATTTGTTGTTGTCCAGCATATGGAGTTGTCTTCTAAATATACCATTTTTATTCATTAGAGTGGAATTCTGATTAAATGTTATTTAAAAAAAAACCCCAACCACATTAGATTTTTATCCTAGTTTTATGATGTCTTAACTTTTTTTATTGTGAGTACTGTAGTTAAACTTGATGAGGTCAGAGCCTGAATGAGGCTATTGTTCAGTCTTATCTAGATGTTGTCGCACTCCAATATGACTCTGGTTCCCGTACTTGTTTTGCTTGATATGGTGATTTTTGTTTATCTCTCTCTGTCTTGTATCAGTTGGATAATACACTGAGTGATTCTAAAAGTACGAATAGAATAATTTTAATTTTATTTATTTAGGTGTTATGAAATGGAGAAAAGGCTAAAAACCCCAGATCTTTTCAAATTCCCTTTCTTTGAAGCCATCTGTTGGTTTGTGGCCAAAAACTTACTGGAAACTTTGAAAGGTAATTCATTTGTTTTGGTAAGATTTTGAGTATTCATTTATTTATTTTTACTTTGAAAGGTCAGGTTCTCAATCTCTGGACCAATATGCAATTTCTGCAAGTTTTCTAAGAGAAGTTGGCTTTAATCCTTAATTGGGGAAAGCCAGTGCAGTATCTTTGCCAAATCGAAGAGATTTTGGTAAACACTACACTGTTACCATTCTTGATTTATTCTTTTTAATAAATCATGATTATGAAATTACTTTGAAACGTAATGGTGTCTGGTAGAACTCGCAACTTGCAAAGTTGAAGACCGTCTAGTGATAACTCATGTTTTTAGGTATATGAATGGAAACTTGAAAATTTGTTTTCAGATGCAGACAGTGAAAATAGTTTTTTTTCTTAGAGCATACAGTTTGAATATCCTGGGTAACTAAGATCTTAGGACAATTCAACCTCCCTTGGATAGCTTGACCTTATTCTTCTTTTATCACTAGACTTCTGTTGATGGGGGGGGGGTGTAAGTACTGTTTTAAAAGATGAAAGTCATAGATGGCAATTTCCTTTAGATGCCGTGGGTTCTCCATCACTTTCCACCTGAAGGGGAGAGGGAGACTTAATTCTTGCTTGGGACTAAAGTCAAATACTCAGGTCATCTTTTCCTCCAAATAAAAAGGATGTTAGTTGAACCTTTTTATATGTTCCCTTTTCAACTGAACCAGGGGTATTTTGATGTGAAAATGACCCACTCATTCCTTACCAGATTCTTTGGAGGTTCCAGTTGATTCATTCTTGAAAGAAGTAGTCCTAGAAAATGTCCAAAAAATTGTATCAAATCTCTAGGACAGATTACTTTTTCAAATTTGGTTCATCATTCTGGAACTTCAGTTTTGACTGGTCTGATGATGATTTAAAATCTTCAAAAGTACCTAAATGAAATTCCAGTGAAAGTAAGTGGGATTTAGGCTTTTAAATTTTTGAGGAGCATTGAACTGGTAGGGACCTCCTGGGCCGTAGAGTCCAGTCCATAGTGATTGCAGGTAATTGTTGACTGAAGGAATCCCCAAAAAGTCTTATGCACATTCAAAAATTTTACTTAAGATCTTGATCCTAGTTGATGGAATAGGAGCTCCAAGAACTGAGGATTGCAAGTTTGAGGACTATTTTTAAAGAGGAATCCAGAATCCTTCTCCCTTACTCTGTATTGAAGTGGCAAATGTTCTTAACTCATTGCTTTCTCACTTGCTCTGTTTTTCTTTTTGCAGAGTAGCTGTAGAAAGCGGAAGAAGGGTGAGGGGGGACAGGACATGGATAGGGACAGACGCTTCTCTTTCAGTAGAAAGTAACGTTCTATCTATAATGTTATTTATGGAATTAAGTCTTTATCAAACCTGTTTTCCATAGCACAAGTCAGTATGACAGCCGGGTTTTGCTTACCTGTTCCAGGAACAGCCTTGTTCGGGTCTCTTTAAAAGGTGGATTTTGTTGAACCTGTAGAAAAAAAATCTAAAGACTTACTTTCTTAGGCTTAATAAAATTTAGTTGGCCATAATAATATTACCTAGAAATCCTATGATCCTCTCCCTGCACATCCCTGCAATGGACTCTGGTTCTGTGGGTAGGGGCATGCAGGGAACAGATTGCGGCTCTGCCCTGGGCCCTGGCCCTGGCCCTGCTCTGTCACTGCCCGGCAATTTTGACATCAGTCCCACTGGCCTGTCCTGCTCATGCCACTCCTTGCGGCCCCATCCCATCCATGTGACCTGCCAACGCAGGTCCCGGCCAGTCTCCATGGAGATCTCAGGATCTCTGCAGTGACAGCGCAGGGCTGGTGCCCAGGGCAGAGCCACAATCGGCTTCCTGGCTGCAGAACCAGTGCCTGTTGCAGAGATGTGTGGGGAGCAGATCATGGCTCTGCCCCAGGCCCCAGCCTCAGTCCTGTGTTGTCACAGCCCCAATCCCAGCCCTGGCCCCACTGGTCTGTTTTGCTCCCAGATGCCACTCATAGCCCACCTGAGGCCCCATCCCAGCCATCTGGCCATGGACAGAGCAGAACCATTTGGGAAGTTTTGATGAGCTGTTGTGCGGGTGGGGTGTTGCTAACCCAGCCTGTGACTGCTCACCAGTACAAGCAGTATTCTTTTGCTCAGACTCTGGGATCTAGGCACTCAGTTTTAGGACTACTGATATCAATTTTTGTTGACGTTGTAGGCTCTGACAAATCTCCTTGGGCTCAGTCATTTTAGTTGCATGTTCCTGAGGGTACTCTGTTTGGAAAATGATGGTGAATGCCTCAATAGCAGAGGTATCAGACTGGTAGGGCTGGTAAGGACCATAGGAGGTCATCTAGTCCAACTTCTTACTCAAGGGTGGATCACCTCTGTCCATGTTGTTCTTAAAAGGTGTACGTCTAACCTCCTCTTAAACTTGTAAGAGTGAGATGATAAAACTCGAATGTGTTTTTAGTCCCTGTTGTAGATCACTTGGTTGTAGGGGGTATGGATTTGTTAGAGCTGCATGGCTAAATGATGATGCAGTTCTTTCTGACTGCTCTATTTCTCGCATAATATCTATGCGTTTGTGTCTTGTTGGGACTTCTGTAAGCACCAGTAGACCTTCTGTGTGAATTGTTTCTTGGAAAATGTTGGTGTATCTCCCCCCCCCCCCCCCTAAAGCTCCTTTTAGACAAATTCCTACACAAGCTGCATGATCAGTTTTCTGGTTCAGTGTGATGTTCCAGGTGTTGAATTTTACTCAAAACCATCAAACTTGGAAAGAGATTATTTTCCTTCTAGAGATTCTCCTAAATTTCATCTCCAGCCTGTCCCTTATTTAAGAAAATAGGTTTCTGAAAACAAGCTGCAAGTTGAGTTCCCCTCAGTTTTGCAGGTACTGGTTTTGTCCAACTTAATTCAGCTCTGTGCATATAAGTGTTTTTAAGTGATCTGAATCCTGGTTTTGACAGATGTCTGTCTGTTAATCTTTTACAGTTTCCTGCATTGGAGATTTTGGAGGGTCTAATGATACCTCTGCTATTGAGGAACTCTATTCTTCTAGTTCCCCAGACTCCTCTTAGTGAACCCATGGGAAAAGAACTGGTTTGGAAGAATTGTTCTGGCTGTATCTACTCTGGGCAATAATAATGTACAGAGCTTCTAGGATACAGAATATGGTTCTGCCCCAGAGGAATACTTAGCTAGTGATTTGTTTTCAGGATTTGACTTGTCACAATTTTTTAGAGTAATTGACCTAGTTATCCGAGTTTGTTCTGGTACCAGTATATGCATCTAAAGCATCTACGCTAGAAACTGATGGAGGTCTAAAAGAATGTTAGTGCTTTTGATTTTGTGTTGTTGAGTTGTACAAGGTGCTGTAGACGAGAGAGAGAAATGCTTTCCCCCAGGGCACAGCTGGGTATCTCTTACCCTAGCATGAGTTGGAGATTAAAACCTCAGTAATTAGAGGAAAGATTAGTTGGAGCCAGGAATTGCAATCTGGATGCCTGAACTTTTGATTCTGAGACTTACTTAAATGAAAGATTTACCTTTTTGAAACTTTTTACAATCCTCCTCGTATCAAGGGACGGCCAACAGCAAAGTATATTTCCTGTCCTAAAATACAGATTGAGTCATGGAAGGCGACAGACTGCCAATACGTCATATTTTTCTTTAGTCATTATTAGATAGTAGTGATTTAAATTAATTGGAATTATGTGAGATTCAGGCCAGTGAGTAAAAATGTAAGAGCACCTTTCTGTATTCCATTAAATTTCTTCTTGTGTAAGGATGACGTATCGCTGGATTTGGGGTTCTTTTTGATCTTTTTGCTTCTTTGTAGATCAGTAATATAAGTGAGAGTAGCAAGATTCGACAGGAATTGCTTTCTTTATAGATAGATATTGTTTTGCTATTTTTATCTTGTGGCTCCACAGTGATGGGGAGATTGAACTAGCTCAGGAGAGAGAGAGCACTACCCAGGTTACATGGCTGGCAACTTTTTGTTCTGAGCCAGGAGCCCAGGCGGAAGCAAACATTTAAAGAAACAGTACTATACATAATGGCTAACAAAGAATATACCATTAGCATGGCCATGGCAATGAAAACATACTTTTCGGGGGCGGGGAATGAGAATAGAGCTTAAGTGAGAACTTCAGTGGTAGGTTTCCATGCTAAAGCTAATTTGTACAGCTCGCTGAATAAGAGAGATGATATTTTGTGTTACTATAACTGCTGTGGTAGGTGGGAATGCTGCTGTTTCACAGTTATCAGAAACTTTTAAAACTGGAGCTTTTGTTGCAGCTTATGGACCATTGCTTCTTCCCACACTGTCAAGAAACAGTCATCACCCCAGTTTAGGAGAACAAAAAGGGATGCATAGTAGCTGAAAAGAGTTCTTAGCTAGGGAAGGGGACAAAGCTAGTGGCTGGGCTAACCCACTATCCAAAAGAGTGGGAACATAAGGAGCCCAGCAAATCTGGGCTAGATGTATTCCAGCAATTGGGGGGGTGTTTTCCCCCCCCCCCCCCCCCGAGTATCTCCCAGCAACACTCCCATCATCACTCTTCTGTCTAAAATGAGGTGGGGGGAGGGGGGAACTCCATCTTCACAAGCATGTCTATGGAAGGAGAAGGGGAAAAAAACACTGAGCAAAGAGGGATAAACGCTGCTTTTGCTGGAAGTCCCTGCATTAATTGTTAAGATGTTGGGAAAAGTTTGGAAACAGTAGAAGGCAGCTAACTTGAAATGAGTGAGTTCTGTGACTTGAGATCGGGGACTGCAAGAATTGGAGGCATTCTTGGCAAAGATTGCTCATTCTCCCTGTAATCCCATTTGAACAAAATATAGAAAACCTCTGCTTTTCTTGCATGATACACCAGAGATTTTCAGTGTGAACCATGCCTGTGGAGGATTTCTGCAGCCTGCTACATGTTGCCCATAGGAGCTGGGCAGTGCAGCCCTGCACTCAGCAATGAATCTGGGGGGATGAGGGACAAAGGGATGGTTCCACCCATCCCTCCCAGGAATTTTTGTAACAGTGCATCCATGCTTCTATTAGCATATCTGGGGGAGTGCTGATCAGGGCACCAAGCATGGCTCCCAGGGAGCCTGCACCAAAGGGCTGCTGCAGCAACTGCCTTCAGAGAGCACAGCCAGGTAAGACTTCTCTTCTTCCCAATCCCCACCATCCCTTTCACACATTTCCCCAGGCACTGAATGAGCTTGATCTGTAACACATGGCATAACTAGCTGGATTCACACAGTGAAAATAGATTTTACATATTTAAATTTTATTTAAAACCCCCCCCACAAAAAACCTTCATACTTCTGTGGTATGACAGGTTCAAAAACAGTACTAATATTTCATTCGTATTTATCACACATTTCCATGGCTTCACATAGTGGCTTTTTTGTTGGTTAAGAGAGGTGTGTCAAATTTTATTTTGACATTACAGTATGTGTTTTAAATTGAAATTCTTGCGTCTGTCTTTTATTTCTTTCTCTTTTTTTCTTTTTTTAAAGAACTGAGAGAAGATGGTTTCCAGCCCCAAAACTACTTAGTTCAAGGCGTGAAGGCTTTACTTGCTGCTTTAAAGTTATGGATGAAAAAAGAAGTAAGTGTAAGTGGTTTTGTTTATCTTTTTGATGATCTTACTTTTTTCACATGGTTCTGAAAATGCAAGAATGTGCTTTTAGAACTTCGTTGTTATTTTATGGAACTTGCTTCTGTTGATAAATACTGGAAGACCATCTAGTAATTACGGATGGATGGTTTGGGAGAGAGCTGTTTTGAGGTGGTTTTATGTTGCATGCCCTTAAAACCATGCCAGACCAGTGACGAACTTGTTATATTTAGCTTCTGGCAATGCATTAGTGAGCACATTAAGTACCACTTCATTGTGGGAGAAGATCACAAATGATTAGATAAAAATCCTAATATGGAATATATGGTTCTGATCAGATGTTCATTTGTAACACTACATTTTTTTGGAAATTTTGTAGCACCAACCAATTTGGTATAGGTAAATTCATAGTGGGAGATGTCCCTGGCTATCCAGTGAGCCTTGGCACTGATTCACTTTTTTTCTTTTCAACTCACAGGAAGTCAGTTGGGGATAAGGGGGCAGGGGTGGGGGGTGGGGAGGGCAGGCTCTAATGCTGGTTTCATTTTAGGAGGTGGGGACTACAGAGACTCTCCTTTATCTTAGACATGGAATTTATGAATTGTAGCAGCCAAGCACATGCAGATCTCCCAACTATACTACTACCCCACAAGGTTTGGACATTGCCTCTACTTTGGGTTTTTATAGGGTAGTGGCTATTACATTTATCTTACAAAAATGTCCCAAATTCTAAACTGGGCAGAATCGACCCCCTGCTTGGTGTCTTTCCTCCAGCCTAGCTTGTTGATAATGCCAGAGATGCTGACACAGCAGAACCAGATATTTTTGGCATGGCAGGAGGCTCTGAAAGGTGGATTCCCTGCCCTTTTGTGCAGGAAGGACTTTATTGTGTTCACAAAGGCTGGGCAATGTGCCTGTGTGGTGATCTGGGAGCTGGCTCTGCCTCTTTGGGGCAGTAAAGTTTGGGGTGCCAGACAGACTCTTCGGAGCTGTGGGGTGGAGGCGAAGTGAGGAGCACAGCTGCCTGGGATGCTGGAGGACTGAGGCATGCGTATGGCTTCCCATAACTAGACAAGCAGTACATGCGGTGCTGGAAATAGTTGTACTGCTGTGAAGTTAATGTTGCAAAGAGCAAACACTTACTAGCAGAGCTGCCATATTTTTTTCCCTGTACTTGAATGCCTGTGCACTCACTTCTTGGTGCTAAAAAGGGCATATCGTTTTGTTTGCTTCATTGGTACCTGTTGTACTATGACTCTTGATTTAGTCTGTTACACTTGTTTACAGAAATGGCATGTCTACATGCTCTTTACTAAACCATTTAGTCGTGAAGGCAATAGTAAGGAGGAGGACTGTCAGGTCAGAGAATAGGGACCTTTCCTTGTGGGGGGAGTGATAGCACTTCCCTGCCCCCTAGGGCAAATGTATCAAACTCACCTGACCCTGAGGGGTGCAGGGCTTGTACGTGGACTGGATTGAGCCCTCAGGCCTGGATGAGTGTGATACCTTGTCCATTAAGTGATCCTTAATCATCCTTAACTAGAGTGTGATACCTTGAACATATACCATCATTATGTCCTGTCAGATTTTTTTTAAATATCATAAGGTCTCGTATTGCACTCTACAAGCTGTAAAACAGCCTTTCTGGCTCATCCAGAAATGTAAATATGCAAGGCAGCTGCCTAGTGATCAGACTCAGCATTCAAGAGTAATGCTGAAAAAAGGCATAAAACTGATCTGGGTCTGATTTCCTTGGAATCCAGTTGTTTTTAGGTTTGTTACTATTAAAATTCCCCAAAATGGGGTTCCATACTGACTGG
>NW_005841931.1:2986368-3066178 GCF_000455745.1 Alligator sinensis | reverse complement strand
GGGAAAGAGGTTATTTACGGTACTAGCTGCTGTAGTTGTTTAAGTAGATTGTCAGTATAGCTTCAAGTCCAGTGGGAAGATAAAAATACCAATATTAGTGTCCTCTCGCAAGCAAACACCCTAAGCATTGAGGTGATGATCATTCAACATCATCAACTTTGTTGGGTTGACCATGTCATCCAGATGTCCAACTCTAGTCTCCCAAAGCCAGTTTTATTCTCCCAGCCCAGTTGAGGTGTACGCTGAAGAGGAGGGCAGAGAAAGCACTTCAGGGATGTCCTGAATGCCAACTTGGAAAAATGCAATATTGACATCAACTCATAGGAAACTATTGCCCAGGATCACTCCAAATGGAGGAAGAGTCTGCTGCAGGGATCTCAGTACTTTGAAACCTTACACCAACAAAAGGAGGTGGAAACATGGAAGCAGCAGAAAGTGTCACGGACTGAATCGAGAATCTAGAGCCACCCACCCTGCACAGAAACGCATACCTGAGTTGCAGCAGTGATCCCAAATCAGCCTCATCAGCCATCTTTGGACCCACAGATAAAGACAATCATGGAAAACAGTCATCCTTGACTGAGAGGGATTGTTAAAGAAGAAGAATATAGCTTTGTATTCACACTTCTTTAGATTCCTTGCCTAAAAATGCTGGGGGATAGATGATGATTTCACTTCCCTTGCATACTTTGGGACCAAACATTCAGTGTTGTTGTTAGGCAACACACACTGCTTTCTATAGCTCTGATGGCTCCAGGGTGTATATATAATCATACTGTCAATTTCTTCTGACTATTTAAGGACTTTTAATTAAGATATTTTCTTTGGATCTGGACTCTTTGTAGTTTCTTCTGCTTTATGCTACCTTTGAGTTGATTTTAATTTCTTATGTTATCTTTTTTTTCACCCTTTGAATATAGCTTGTAACAGAACATGCCTTCGAAATTCCAGACAACATTAGGCCTGGGCATCTCATAAAAGAGCTTTCTAAAGTGATTCGTTCTGTAGAGGTAAGAATAAAAGAGATTGCTTAACACCACTGCAAAATCCTGTCATCTTGTATTATATTGATGTTTCTCTTTATTATAGGAGATACAAATATAAAACTGCCATGTTTACCAAAATGTTTCTTAAACAACCACTATGAGCCAAAAGAATGTCCTGGTAATTGTAGTTTTAGAATAATTGAATTCTAGGGTATCACTTCCCAGTTTTGTTTTGTTTTTTCTTGTTAATTTTTGAAGGAGAGCCAAGTAAGAATGTTTTTGATGCATCAAACTACCAATATTTTGATTAATTGAAATGATAGTAATGTGATAATTGTTTGTGTTCATTTTCCCCATAATTAATATAATTTGGAGAATAAGTTAAAGTCAAAATTTATGGTTTACACCTGAGAATCTATCTTTTCTGAGGTTTTGTTTTTATTATTAATGATTTGTCTGGTTCCCTTCTTGCCTATTCTTTTGTTGAAGTTTTTTGTTTTTTGTCCAGTGCACCACCATTTTCCTTACATATTTTCATCACATGCTTTTTCTTTTTGTTACTGGATTGTGTTCCTTTTTACTACTACATCCCTCATGATTTACGATTCCTAGTCACTTCGAAATATGCAGAGTTTTGGGGATAGAATAATACTGGCAACTGAGGAGAATTGAAGTTACTCTGTGTTTATACAATGGCTGTGCCCAGAGTTTCTAGGGCATGGTTGCCCGTGGTGATAGTGGCTATTGTTAAACATTAATGTTTTAGGAGCACCTAAAGGTTCCAATCAGAAGAGGAGTCACTAGGAACAAAGCAGAGAAGAATATACACAGTACTTCAAAGAACTTAGTTTTGTTTTGTCTCGTACAATTTTAATTTAGGTGGGTGAGATGAGAATCTTTATTAAATATGTGGACTTGTCACTATAAGACCACTCTGACGCATTTATTTTCAATTTAAAGGAGGAAAACAGCAAGCCAGTTAAAACTCAGGGAATTCTTGGTTTGTGCCCAGCATCGCGATCATCACATGAAGCAACCTCCCCTCCTCATTCTAGACGAAAGGTGAGGAAACTGCGAGACCATGCTACCAAAACTCCTTCTAATCTGGACATCCTGGAGCTGCATACAAGGGAAGTACTCAAAAGGCTGGAGATGTCCCCATGGGAGGAGGCAAGTATTACATTTCATCGAAGAAATAAACAAAAACCCAGAAAGTTATAAATTTCAAGCTCTATTAGGAAGGTGAATAAAACTAGGATGTGTAAAATAGGATAAGCATGTTATAATGCCACTGAATAATGATTGAGTGGTACATGTTGCCCTAAAATATTTTTCCCTTATCATTTGAGAGAGGATCTTTCAGTTACCAGGTATCTTCTATTATTTTTATACTGAATGGATTTTCTGAAAGTATTGGGACTATTTGGTTCAGATGGGAGAAATTAAGAAGAAATATATACAAACATTATGTAAAATAGTGAATTAGTTCCTCCCATTTACTATTTATAATATAGCAGCAAGAAGTATGCTATAGGAGCAAGAAGCATTCAGCTGAACACAGTAAAGCATCACTGTTTACATGTACACCGGGTATGAGGGTGCAGTAATGAAGTAACACTGCCGTATCTTACAGCGGAGTAAGTAACTGCACTGAAATGCACGTTATGCCTCAGCCAGCCCATCACCATCATGAGGGTACTAAAGTGTGGGGGCTGCCTATTGCCAGCCATACAGCTCTGCACTTCAGCACCCTTGTGCCCCAGCCAGCCCCTCTACCACCTGGAGCTTGGGACTAACCCCCTGGTGCCATCTGCCAGCCCAGGGCTGGTCTGTCCTGACTCACATTGCTGCTGTCCTGGGCACACATGTCAATGCTGCACCTGGGAGTAGTTTACTTTGGCTCAAACAGCTCTGGAGTTTATTGCTTCACCTTCTAATTGCAGTTGTAGACACACTCAGAGATGAGTAACCTGTGAAACTTTTTTATGATGTGATTGAAGCAAAAAATACACTTATAAAAGTATTTGCCTTTTATTTTGTTAATAAGAAATATGTTTTATTAGATAGGGCAGGGCTGTTGAACCACCACTCCCTCGGATCACTCAATCACACAGGCAGGGCTGTTGGCATGCAATGGTAGAGGCAGCTGATGAGGCACACAGGCCACGTGCTGGCCCTTTGCATGATGCAGCCCATGCACTACCAGTTCGACAGTCTTGAGGTAGAGTAAAACAGCATTTTTTTTTTTTTTTTAAGGGAGCGTAAACGCTTCTGTTTCAGAAGAATGTTCCACTTATACCATAATGCCAAATACCTGGTAGTATTTCACCTTCCTCTGAAGCATTTTCAAATTGCTACTTCGAGAGCAGGTTTCTGGGTAATATTTAAGAGGCTTTATACCAGTTGCAGTGGGCAACTCAGTTTTTTGTTTTGCATCAATTTGTTGCTATTCCTGTGTGTCAGGAACAGTGATAACTTCTAATGGGAATTGTTTTATCATACTGGTCTGGAAAGATTACTTAAAAAAAAAAAAAAAAAAAAAAGAGAGGGTAGTTACAATAAGCAGGTACCCCAAAGATTGATGGAATGAATTGCATTAACACTGGATTCTTTGTATCCATATGTGTCCTAATCAAGTCACTTCAGTCACTGATAACTATTTTGATCTTTTTTCTGCTATGTATTAGAGGTCCGATATGAACTTGGAGACTGGGGACTCTTGTGGACTATTGAGGTGGGGGGAAAAATTATTTAAACTTTCTTATTTGACTGAGGGAATAATAAACAGCCCTTTTTATCCTCCAGGATACAGGAAACTCTAAACTGAACGGAAGATTTAATAAGCCCTTTCAGCCATCTTCTACAGTACCTGAATGGAGAACAAAGGACAATGATTTACGCCTTCTGCTCTCAAATGGAAGAATTATCAGGTATAAGAAGCTGTCTTGTGAATATCTAGGGTTTTGAAAAGGTGTGTGCAGGTGGTGTGGTGCGTCATGATATAGCACAATACATTTATTTCTCCAATTAAAAATGAAGTATAAGCTTTACTAATATGTTAGGAGCCTAGAGACCTGTTGTTCAGCTTATGATCCACGAAAAGAACAAATATAACTGAGTCTGTGGAGGACTGACTCCTGGTTCCAAGCTGGGCAAGGCACCTGGTGCCAGGGGGTACAGGTATTACACCTCCCGCTCCCCCCCAGCACAATGTAGTCATGGACACATCTGCTCCCTGCACCCCAACCTGTGGGTGCCCCAGGTACTCCTATTTAGCCCCCAGGTGCCCCTCATTTGCCATTTTATGCACCGCCCTTATGTCAAATGCCCCGTGGCTCTATTCTGTCCCCTGCTACTCAATATATCCCCATGCTTGGCCCCATCCAGTTGTGGCCCAAACCCATCAGACTCAGTCTGCCCTACTGAGTCCTGTATTGCCCCCCACCATTGCCTCCATGAATCCACTATACCCTGCACAGACTAGTTCCATCGTGACCCATCACCACCCCCCCTCATGCCCCACTGAGCCCTCCTCTGCCCCTCTGAGCAATCAAACCTCACTGTAGTCCTTCACACCTTCTGGGGCTCCTGTTGCTCATAATCTCTTGCCCCCTTCACATACCAGTTCATCCGCATAGACCCTATAACCTTCCAAGCCCCATCTGCCCCTCATATATCCTTGCTCCCATATCACCCAGCCTCTCCTCATCCCATACTCCTCTACACCTATAGGCTCCCTTACCTACAAAAGTCTCTGGGTGCCTGTGACCTCCCCCTGCCCCACCAAACAAGCACCTCATGGCCCTCAGCATTCTTTTCCCCAAACCCCCTTCCCATACAGTTCCTTCTGCCCCTCAGTCTCTGACGTGGGGCAGATGGGGGTGGGTCTGTAAGTTCACCCCACATATGCTGTTGCCTCCTGTCCTCACAGCATGCCCATAGGTGATCTCCACTGCCTTCCATCATCAAAGAAACAAGCATTTGGGGTCAGGGGGAAACTACCCAGAGAGACCATCCCCTCTTGATCCACCCATGACTGGCTTTATGCTGCCCTGTTTGTACTGCTGGTTAAGCTTCCGCAGCCTCCATCTGCTGCAATGAATAACTCAGGAAAGGGACACTGCAGAAACGTACCCAATGTCTTTGCAACTCCTTTGGACCTCTGACCGCTATGCCAGTGTGCAGCTCACCTGCTTTTAGCCTTGCCCCTCCCTTTCCTGTCTCTGATTTGTTGTTCAAATCCCCTTGTATTTTATTTTCCTGGCTCTTACAAGAAAGATCCATGCTGGGAACAGACTAGGGAAGGGGATTCATTTACTCCCCTGTACTTTGTTCTGGGAGTAGCAAAGAGGCACTTGGATGTTGTATTGGGAAAGGATAGGTATCTTGCATAGTCCTTGGGAGCAGTATTACATTCAATTGAATGATTAATAAATTGTATTAGAAAGTGACCTTCAAACTGTAAAAAAATGCACAAATTTGTTACAGAGAAATAAACATTCCAAAGAAACATAATTTTTTCATTTTTAAAAAAGCAGGGTTAAGTTTAATATGTTCAAAGACCAGTATACAGAAAGAACATGAGGTGTTGTTTTTCTCAGAAATATATGCTGAGACAATTGGTTCACAAATAGAAAAGCAAAATGCAAAGTCATGTATTTTGCTACATGGTGATTATAGTCAGGAAAAATGCATGGTAATGGAGAAAGAAGTAGGCAAATGGTGTGAGAGAATTTTGTGCCCTCTGGTTCTGCTGCCTCTCTGTACTGTTGTGCTTCCAAAAGAATATTGCAGGTAACAAGGAAAGGAAAAAATCATGTAAGCTTTTGTTCGATTTAATAACTACTTTAAATTTTTTATTTTTCTTCTGAGGTAGAGATGAAAGACAACCATTTATGGATAGGAGTCTTTACACAGCAGATAGTGAAGATGAAGATGACAGGACAAGATCAAAAAAAACAAGGACCATCAAGATAGAAGATCAGACTTCAGGCTTGGAAGGAGAAGGGAATGGAGATGCCCAGAAACCACTGAACAGTAAGCTTGTTTTTTGACAGTCTAGTACCTTGGTGGTCAGAGGAGTCTTACTATTATACTATATACCTTTTTGCAATGGAAAATTTGCCAGTGAGCTAAGTAAATAAAAAATAGAAGTACACCGATTATATTGGATTGGTACCAATAATGTTAACTTACCTTTTATCAACTATCAGCTTTTTTTTTTGGCTGGTGTAGTTGATAATGTATGAATAAATACAATATGCCTTCTGGCTGGGGCCCCAGATGCCGCATGCACGTGCACGGCCGCATGTGACCAGGAATGCAGCCTGGCCGTGTGCAGAGCAGCATCCTGCAGGTAAGTCTGTGGAGGGGAAGGGGTGTGGGGGAGGGAGGGGCTGGGGGGAGATAAAGTCCCCCATGATATTGGAGGGAATGGGGCAAGGGCTCGGACTGGGGGCGCTGCCCAGCCAGGGCGGTGAATGGGACTCCAGGGCCAGAGTGGGGAGTGGGATGGAGTCATGGACAGCTTGTCCAGGGGGGGTGGAGGGGGGGAGGAGGGGCAGCTTCCCCCATTGTGCACACGTCCTAGGGGAGGCATGGGGGGCCTTGTGCCCCTGGAGCCTTGTGCCCCCTGCGCACCCAGAAGCACTGGGGACAGTGAGTTGTGCCTCCTGCTGCTGGGTGGGCTGGGGATGTGGTGTGGCCAGCATGTGGCTCCCGGGGCAGAGGGAGCAGGGCAGATGGCCCTGAGCCCACAGCAAGCAGCCTGCATCTCCCCTCACCCTGTTCAGCTCTGCTCCTAAAAGCATCCCCACACTTTAAAATGGTGGTGGCAGTGCTTGAACTAAAGCTCATTTGAAGAGCTCTAGTTCAAGCACTGCTGCTGCCATTTTTAAGAGCTGGGATGCTGATCCCCCTGGATGAGCTGCTCGCGGCTCCTTCCTTCTCCCTGCCCCAGCGTCCTGTTCGCTGCTCTGGCCAGGCAGCACTCCCAGGCCTAGCTCCAGCCCCTGCCCTTTTCCCTGCCCCACTCCCTCCTTTACAACGGGGGCCTCGATCTGCACCCCCCTCCCCCATGCCCCTTCCCCCCCCACAGACTTACCAGCAGGGCGCTATTCTGCACACTGTCAGGCTGTGCTTTTGTAAATCTGTTACTGGATTGGTATTGGCTGATATACCTGGTGAATAACCAGATATCGGTATTGGTGAAAGAAATCTCTATTGGTGTACCCCTAATAAAAAGTATGGATTAGAGAAGGCTCAAGATTTGTTTTCGAGATTATTTAATGTTTGAAATTGTGCTTCATTCTCATTTAAACCACAGTTCTCTAGTCACAGTATAGGCTGGCAGAGGGGAAGGGTCCTTAATGCTACTTGGATCATTCCCTCTGTGCCCCAAAGCACCCTGCTGCCTCCTATCAGTCCCCATGTGACCCCTTCCACACCTGGATTGCTGCCATAGCACCTCAAGCAGCTTGAGAGCGGTGGTGGAGGGGTTCCCCCTTCCTACCTGCTTGTAGGCTCCCTGTAGCCTGTGCTACCTCTGCGCACACAGATCCAGCCCCCACTGGGCTCCACATCTGCCTGGCAGCTCCTTGCTGCTCCTCGCCCTTCGGTCCTTCTGTTCAGTTGCAAAGCGTGGCAGGGGCGTGATCTGAGTATGCAAAAGTGGCATGGTTTGCAGGGACCCCAAAAGCAGGCAAGGAGGAGAAAGTCTCTCACCAGTATCTTCACCACTTCTGGGCTGATCATGGTGGCAGGGCACTAATCTGGGGGTGGAGGGGTCACTAGGTGTGCAGAGAGGGCAATTGGGGTGGCAGGGGAGTGATCTGGGGGGTGGAGGAGGCAATTTGTGGGTTGGTGGGGCTAATTTGCAGAGGTAGCAGTATCCTGGCACCTCCCGATCCACCCACTCTCCCCTTCCTTTTGTTCCCTTTGCCATACCCCCTCCCCCGGCTCTCCTACCCCATCTTTAAACTCTTTTTCATCCCTCCCCACTCACCTCATCCCCACCCAGCTGTTGCCCAACTATTTCCAGCTGTCAGTCCAGGCCTGTAGTGTCCTGGATAATAGATAGTTCACCTGGGAGCAGTGCCTCTTGGGATACTGGAGGACTGTAGATTTGTGGCTTTATCTCCGGTGAATACCCAGAAGTTAACTTTTTTTAAATAGGTGGCACAGCTCACATGTAATCCTCGCTTAAAGTGGTTTATCTTTAAAGATGGCTAAAGGCACTTAGCACTTCACTTGTTAATGAGCCTTAATGTGTGTTCAGTCAAGTTTTAAGTGCTCTTAACATGATCTAATTATAATTTGTAACCTCACCTAGAGATTACAAGATTGGAGTATCAGGAACATATAATTCTAGAATTTTCGTTAGTGAATAGGTCACTGCATTGCAAGCAAGCACATTGAGAGTGTTCAATATAAATAAAACTTTTCCCAGATATCTTTTTCTCTGCTTTAATAAGAGCCCCTGTCCTGGATTATTAAGCAGGATGTATAAAGCACCTTGACCCTTCTTGCTAATACAGTATTTTAATCTGAAAACTGTTCATATCAGCCCAATAATGGAGATAATCTCCTTTCATCTTTCTGCTACTTCAAGGGCTTCCATCAGGGCTAGGGACAGATATTACACATAAACCAGTTTAAGTGATTAGAAGCTGGCTTAAACCTGTGACAGAACAGATGATCAGTGCACATAACCCCCTTTGAAAATGGCCGAAACTGGTTTGAGATAAACCTGGTTGAATGTAGTATCAGACTTAACTGATTTGGCTCAGACTGGTTTATGCAATGTCTTTCCCAGACCCCTTTCTGCTTTAAGGTAAACCAGACTCCCCTAGCATCCCAGCACGCTCTCTGGTCTACAGCAGAGCTGGTCCCTCCCCTCTGCTTCTTGGCTGCAGCTCCGGCAGAGACTGCAGGTATAGTAGGGTCTGCCTGGCTTCCCCCTGACCTACACTGCTCAAGCAGGAATCCTATCCCAGCCCCATGGACCGTAGACATGTGGTATGCTAGCTAATGCTGAGAGATGTTTGTGTGCATCTCCAATTCCACTGAGACAGGCAGACAGAACAGTGACTGCTTAGGGCTTTTTGGAGATAATCAACAGGTCAGCTGGTAAACTGTTTAAGAAGAGTCTGAACTAATGGAGAGAGGCTATTGTTTTGCTGATGAGGTGATAAACACTGTTATCAGCTTCTGGCTGGCTTACTTGCCTGTAGATTGAAAAACTCTGTATCATCAACAGATGCATGCACTGCATACCTCCCCTTGCCTAAGAGTGTTTGCAGGGGTCTGGCAACACTCCCGGCCCTTGAGCAGCCATCAGGGAAAAGCCTGGGATGGTGCAGGCAGACCTCTCTGATCAGAGGTCCTGACAGGGGCTGGCCATCCCCCCCCTCCCCCTCATTTTAGCATTGTTGAAGGGAAGGGAGGGCTGTTCTAGCACCCCCCCTCCCCCTCCTAGGCTTCTAGTCTGAGCCACTGCAGGCATGTGCCTTAATTTCCTCAATCCAGAGAGAATGTCTGTGTAGTTACAAACTGGTTCAGCCTAGCCAGGTTAAACTAACCTGCAAACATTGAATCAATTCAGGCCCAGGCTTTTTTAATGTCTGTCCCTAGCTCAGATGTTTAGTAGTGGTGATCACATAATCTATAGCTATGATATCATGTGTGGCAGTTTTTCAGTAGCAGTAACTGCACAAGAGTAAATGGTGGTTCAGTCAACTTACTCATGTTTTTGGAGTGTTGCATCCTTCCATAGTGGCAAGAATTCTTGTGGACGATATCTTTTTAATGGACCAGCCACATGGTTGGGATAGACATAAGTAAGCTTTTTGGGGCATTTATAGACGTGCTCTGGGAGGTGGGGTGGGGGAGAGAGGGGCATTTTAATTAGCAGAGCTCTGAGAGCAGATGAGCAAGGGACCTGGAGCAAATGAGCTTTAGTTTAAAGTACACTGCTGCCATTTTTCAGCGTGGGGACACTGATGCATGTGATGCTGGCGTCTGCTGGAGTGGCAATTACAGCGCATTGGAGCAGCCTCGCTGCACATGTATAGGAGCCCCTGGGTATCATATTATCTTTCTTCAGGCCTCTGGTGGAGGAGAGGATGCCTCAGAGTTAAGTAGCAGATGGAGCCAAAGCTTAAGTAAAACTCCATATGTAAGAAAAACAAGATATAGGAGAAATGGTCATGTAATGAGTAGGCAGGAGATGCAGTAAAAAACTGATAATGGAAGAACAAGATTGTTTAGGAGGGTTGTTCTCACTTGTGGAGAATGGAGGTTAACTAATATCAGACAGATTTATAATGGCCCATTTTGAAGTAATTGCCCATGTTAAGTCTCTGGTACCTAATTTAATTTGGTGACAGATCACCTAATATTTGTTACTGATTTAATAACAGTTTCTCTCCCTACAGTGTTCTTTGAAAGTGTGAAATCAGAACTCAGGAACGGATCCTCAGAATACTCTGATATATCTGATTCTGAAGAATCTGAGCCTGATTGCACTACCCAGGTAAAAGCATCTAGAGTCGCAGTGGATCTGGAATATAGTTTTGAGCAGTCTCAAGTTAAGAACTCTAGAATGTAGTATGGATGTAGAAAGATTTGAGCTTAGCTACTTTTTATAACAAAGCCAAGTATCGGGAATGGGATTTAGTTTTAGTATTAGTAGTATATAAATGGAAATAGGTTGGGAAAAAAATATTTGTATTCCTTTGGTTTTCTTAAGCTTGGGTACCCAGTTCCTATCCAGCTAAATGGGCATTGGTGCCTAAATCCTTTTTTGAGGCTCTTGTGTAATATACATGTTCTTTCAAGAAAATGCATTTACGCTGATCACATTTCAGTGCACTAAGTGATGGCTGTAATCAGTAGTATAAATTCAGCATGCATTTAATTGTTTTCTGCCATTATGAAATCAAACAAGGGATATTGTTAATGTTAGAAGTGTTGTAGGCTATGGATATACACATTTATTGTAGGGTAAAAGGAACAGGGACTTACTACATGTCACCTGCTCTGCAGCAGCTGCTTAACCACATGATCTTTCAGCATGGTAGGTGGAATCTACACTGCAGAATCCTAGCCCATAATGAGTGTGAGTTACTGCCTTGTGGCTTCCATTTTGCCATGAGACAACAGCAGGCACATGGGCAGTTACCACAGTAAAGTACAATCCAGGTAAGGTGAAATGAATATCAAGTGATAGATTATTTGATAAAGGTGAGCTGGATATAGTTTAAAGGTCAGTTTCCCCTTTTAAAAATAATTGAGGCTTAAACAGCCTCTCTTTCCAAATAACAATCTTTATTTAGGGTTTTTTCCCTAGGAACTTTGTGTCTGGGCTGTATTCTCCTGAAATTTGGTTTCAAACTTTCTTGCTGAAGTTTATTAAATTTGAGCTACAAGATCTCTATTACTGTGTTCATGGTTATAGAACTTGCATGCACTTTTTATTTATGAAAACTGGATCAATTCAAAGATTTAAAACTTTTGAGCATAGATCAGAATAGCAGTCACTTTAAGATCCATGATGATCAGTCTGTGTGCTATTTTTCCCTTGTTCTAGCAAAAGGATTCCTCTGCAGAGGACTCGGAAAGCTCAGGTGATGAAGAGAAACAGGAGGCGACATCAAACTTCAAGGAGGAATATAAAATAACAAGGGACCTCTTTCAAACTACTCAGAAGCCATTTAGAAATGAAACTCCAAGTAAAAGGTAAGTAAAGTGATGCAGGGAGGCTTATAAATTGATCTGAACTTTCAAAGTAATATTTTCATTATGTTTTTTAACATGAAAGTAAAATTTAAAATTTCCTTTTGCACTGTCTTACCTATTTTTTCTCTTAGGGAATGTCCTACCTCGACAAGTACAGAGGAAGAAGCTATTCAGGGCATGCTTTCTATGGCAGGATTGCACTATACCACATGTTTACCAAGTCATACGCAAAGCACAGACTGCACAGATAAAAGAACCTCTCTTCAGGAACACAAAAGCTACCCCAGAAGTAGACATAAGGACAGGCAGCCATCCCAGAGTCATAAAACAATGGAATGTGGTAGGTACTTATTAACCATCACTGCTACTCTTCATTGTTTTGCTAGGGCTAAGATTTTCAAAAACAAATGCTTAAAGTTAAATTCCTAAATAATTCTGGGCTACTTCTGAAAAGTCAGTGGGATATAACAGTGCTCAGAACTTATGAAAACTGGGAGCCTAGTTTCCATTAGGCCTAAGCATTCACTCTAGAAGTTTCATCAGCATTTTTACAAGAGTCATACTAGTGTGGATGAATGAACTAAAAGCTATAATCCCCTCTGGGGGTCGGAAGGGGGGAGCTAAATGCAGTAGTTCATATGATCTCCCTGGTTCTGCTTTCATGATGCGTCTCACTAGATATTCTTAGAATTCTCAATTGGCTTGATGGCTTTTAAGTGTTCTCTCTCTAAAAGGCACATATGGCATTTTCCTGAAGTCTAGATGTAAAGGCCATGCAGCTATTGGCAGCTTTCATACACTCAAGGGATGAGCAGTTGGTGAACCCTGGAAAGGTTCACCAGTTTTACAACTGATGAAGTAAAACTCTACCTCTGAAACAGAGAGGAAAATTCAGAATTTATTGCAAGAACAGGCATTCATTTTGTTCTCCACAATATTTTGATCCCTGTAGAAGATAACTTTGGAGAAGGAGAAAGTACTTCAGACTTTTATTAGTATGTAGATTCAGAGGACATCTCTGTATCCCCATATTCCATGTTATAGACAAAGATCAATACATGACTAAATCCAGGTCTTGTCCAGAGCTGCTGGACCTCTGGAGTGGCATCAATAATCGTGTCTTTAAGAATGAATTATCCTGGAGAAAATGTCTTCAGGCTAGAAAGAAATATATAATTGAATTGAAATCCTCTATAGAAACAGAGGTTTTGTGGGAGCTTTGTTTGTTTGTTTGGGTGGGTTTTTTTGGTGGTTTTTTTGTTTTTTTGTTTTTTTTTGAATCTGAAAAATAGAATTTAGGATAGAAGCATAACATTATGTACAGATTGGAACTAGAAATGCTCATTGCTTTTGTGGTTCAACAGTGCCTCCAGGTGGATGTGGAAGAATCTTTGTGGGTCCTGGAAGTCACATTCCGAAACAATTGCATCAAAGTCTTTGGGCATCAACAAAGCCCTTTTAACATCATTAGACTTAAATAACCTGTGTTTATTCTGCACAAAATCACTCCATGTTTATAGTAATTGGTTTCTCTCTTGCAAATCCCGACTCAAATTTGTTGACTTCTACAGGGATCATCACAGAATTCTTGGAGGATCTCAGCAGTAGGTCTGCAAGGAAAAGGAATCCACAGCATCCTTTCTTCAGTTATCTGTTTACAAAGACCAAGTTATATTAATTCAATTCCTTCATGCATAAACATTACTGATAAACAACAACAAATTGTAACCAGCAGGTTCTGTGACTTGCCTGGCTGTGTAGGTAGGGGGAAAGAGAGAATCCATTTCCCAAGGAGGTAATCAAAGGCTATGCCTACTTTGGGACTGTTTCAGCAGAAACAAAGTTCTAAATGTTGTCTTATGAGCATCCCAACGAGTCTTATCTTGCCTTGATTCTTACCTGGTCAAGATTATATGTACAACCTGCTACAGAACTTTATTCTTTTAATTCATCTTTGGGTATCACCCAGTCTGGAAAAAGAAAGTAATTCCAAAATAGTCTCATTACTTTATTTGTTAGGTAAAACCACTACTTTTGTAGAAGAATTTCTACAGAAAGAACTTATTTTGGTCACAAGCTTGGGAGCTGATATTGGTTAAAATGGTTCAGGCATAATAATTCTCTTGGGGCTGTCAAAAAAACCCAACAGACTGACTAGAGTTCAAGGCATTTTGACTAAATCCCGAGGAGTTTCAAGAGGAAGGCATCCTGGGAATTACAGATAACTGTAGTAACACGATTTCTCAATGAGGAAAGAATTCATATTAGCTTAAATTTAAAAAGCAATTCATTTTCTAGCATGGAAAGATTTTTTTTTTTTTTTCTGGAAAAGTCTTCTCATTTATGGAAAAGGAAATTGCAGCACAGCCTGACTGACATGTACAGATTAGCTAATCAGAAAGGAGTTTTAGCCGCACAGTTCTTCCCAAGGTGATTTGCCAAGTCTGAGTGCAATTAATATAATACATTTTTTTTATTTTAGTTTTTTTAATTTGACTTCTCTAGACAACAGAGAAGTTCAGTATCATTTCAGGCAATAAATTCTGATGAGCGAGGCCACAGGTGTTCTCAGAAATGAGAAGGTAACCTACTATATAGTTTTCTTTCCACCTGTCTTTTAGCCAAAGTTAGAAATAATGTCAGAATGGAAGAGGTGTCCGTCCTCTTAAATAAAATTGCACTGGCCAAGAGGGCTGTGGCTTCGTAGCCTGATGCAAATGTTATTCTTCTCCCATCCCACACTTGACTCTTTTTGTAGCTAAACCTTGTCAGCTAGTCAAACCTCAGTTGAACTGAGGTCCTAGTGTAGCCTAGGACATAAGGGTTTTTTTTTTAACACAAACCAACAGTGTTGTTAGCTTTCACTCTCTTGCACAGAAATGTTGATTTGTTATACTCAGGATAGGGCCTTTTTCCTTCCTTATACACGTGCAGCACAGCAGCAGTTAAGTGAAACAAAGCAAGAAGCTAGTGTTGAATGTGAGTTAGAAAAATAAAAGTTTGCACCTTTATGTGGACTCTTAGGCTGTGTCCAGATGAGTGAGCACATATCTGTTATGCCATGTCAAAGCAGTTTGAAGTGCTACAGGAGGCACGCCAGGAATGAAAAATGGTTCTGTTTGCAGCACGGACTCTTAAGTTTGATACTGGGAAATCCCGATAGCAAAAGAAAACGCAACAAAACGGCACAGGCTGGCATAGAGACACCTGCATAGAGATGCCTGATGGCAGAAAAAAGCGGCACATGCAGTAGGCATAGAGACGATCTGGCCAGGTGCTAGAATGTCTCTTTGGAGGACCCAGCCTGTAGTTGCTTTGGGGCATGCATTGTATGCCTGCTGCTCCAGCACGCTGTCTCAGTATGCTGAAGGAAATTGAAATAGGGCAAGGCTGGCAGCAGTGGCGTGGACACAGGCAAGCAGGGACATGAGGGGACGGGACAGGACGACTGTGTATGGTGGGGGGGATTGTGTGGGGGTGGGTCTCCCAGATGCCTGCTCACCTTGCCCCAGCAGCCAGCAGTGGGCCCTTGTGTTGGTCATGGCCTGCTGCAGGCACAGCCCCTTCCCAGCAGTGGCTCCTTCCCCCACAAACCACCCCCCACCCCTACCCACCCACAAAACCCCAATATCCACCCACAAACCCCACACTCGCATCCTCCCCACATCCCCCGCCCCTACAAATCTCACCCTGCATGTCTAGCCACCAGCTGGGACAGGACCTATTGGTGGGAGCCAAAGCTGCAGGGGCAACTGCTACACTGCAGCCTTGCCCCATGACCACACCAGTGCTGGGACATGTGGCCCCAGCTTGGGGGGGCTCCTGGTCCTGGGAACCACTTGAGGAGGTGTGATGGGCGGGGAGATTTGAGGTGGCAGCAGGGTCTATGGGTATATGTGATGGGCCAGGGGTGGCAGCAGGGATATGTGAGAGAGCGAGGTGGGGATAGGGGATTGGGGGGTGCTCTAGGTAGGAGAATCTGCCAGAGTCAGGCTTGGAGCGCCTCACAGAGCAGTCTGTGCAGGGGGAAGTTGTCCCGGAAGGGAAGGTCCTGAGTCCAATCAAGGGCGTCCCAGGAAGGGCATGGAGATTGCTGTGGCCTGGGCACAGGTACAGGGAGCAGAAGGGCTGGCACTACTCAGAGCCACAAAGCAGCAGGTGGAACAGCTGCAGCTGGACCCATGTCCTGGTGCTGAGAGGGAGCTGCTGCTGGGAGGGAGTGAGTAGTGGGTAGGCATGGGCTGTGGGTTAGGAGTTATGGGGCACTGGCGGGGCTGTGGGTTGGGAGTGAGGGGCAAGAGCAGGGCACTGGCATATCAGTGCTGCTCAGTGCCACAAAGCAGCTGCAGGTCCACCTGCAGTTGTCCCCACATCCTGGTGAGCGAACGGGACAGGGGCAGCTCTTTTTTTTTTTTTTTTATGATAAAAAACAAAAGCAAACATCAAAGTGTAAAGATATTTAGAATTTATTTCATTATGGTGATAGGAGCACTGGTAGACTACCAGATTTGCTTTAAAATTGTAAATACATCAAACATTGCCCAACTGATCGATCGATCAATAGATCGATCTCTCTCAGAATAGTGATGTTTCATTTTAATCACAGAAGAACACAGTCTTTGGCTATTTTAATGAGAGAATTTGGGTTTGGTTTTTTTTTTTTTTTTGTCAGATCATTTGCAGTTTTTAAACAGGGAATGCCAGGGACTCAGCTGGAGGGCAGATGAGGTAGCTGATCTCCTGGCCATTTGGGGTCAGGAGGACACACTTCAAAAGTTCAAAGAGGGCCACCACAATGAGCACATCTTCTGGGCATTAACTGCCCAGATAACAGAGCTGGGGCACCAGAAGACATGACAGCAGTGCTGCCTAAAGGCCAGCTGTGCAGGCGTGGTCCATTGGTAGCTGGCCCACAGGTACAGGCAGCTCTGCAGTCCTTATACCACAGCCTAGGCGGCCATGTAGTCCATGTCTGGATCTGGCAGGCATGTAGCAATGGGGCTGCAGGTCCAAGGGGGCAGATGCTGTCGTCGGTGGCAGCAGGTCACAGCCAGGCAGCAGCCCCCACTGCCAGATTGCTGCAGTGGGTAGGGGGGCAGGGGTCACTCTGGGTTAGAGTTGCTTCAGCAGTCCACCTGGCACAAGGAGCTAGTGTCCCCAAATACCAACTAGCCAGGCCTTAGAAGCACTTGAGGGCAAATAGTCCTGAGATGCTTGCCAGGGCAACTTTTTATGCTGCTGGGGCCAGCACAAGTGCTGGCTCCAGCCTCTAGCTTCCCCTGGCTGAAGATCCAGGAGGAGCTGGGCAGGGTCAATTTGCCCCACATCAAAGTGAATGTTCAGGCACGTGTGCTGAGGCACAAATTTGTGTCACTGCTACTTGAGCTGCTGCAAGCGCATGTGCCTGCATGTGTGGATGTGCCCTTAAAAAGGCTGAAATTTATGAGGAAAGCATCTATCATGCACTATTTGGTAATATAGCAATGAGGGCACGCTGCCTATCAGTACTTTTGGAACCATGTAGTCACGTTCATCCTCCATATGGACATTCTGCAGGAACTTTGCTCTGTTGGAAACTTGGAATAGGTATGGATAGGAAGAAAGATTTTTTTCACTGTGTGCGTGCGGCGGGGGGGCAAGTGCTGTGGTGAGTGAATATCTTACAGGTGTTAGCGTTACCAGGTAAATAGCTAGGAAATTTGCCCATGGTTCTTTACTTTCCATGTCATTCAGTTGTTAATTTCTTTCCCTGGGTCACACTTATAGATTTCAAAGTTTTAATCTTGTTAACTATCTCTCTAGGTAGGCCCATGAAGGAAGAAGAGAGTGACTTAGGTACAGCAGTGTGGGCTAAGCAGCTAAATGAAGCTTCCAGGATTACTCCTCAGGTAAAAAAAACCCCCAAAAAACAAAAGCAACAACAAAACATTTTAGGCCCTTGTTACAGAAAAAAATATCCAGTTGTCAACTGGATGCTAGACCAGTAAAACTGGAAAAGGGATCTCCTTACTACACATCAAAATTACTGATTGATTATTATGGAGCTATTAACTGATGCCCAGACATGGGATATATGTGGACAAAAAAACTCTAAAACTGTGAATGCATCTATGTACTAAAATGATGAAGTATGCACTTGAAGTAGTAGAAATATCCACTTCAAAGTTCATTACACAGAAAATGAAAAATACCATGAAATGTAAATATAAAAATGTTCACTTTGGTACTTATCCATGTAAACTAGAAAATATTTCATCCAAAATATTTGCGTACATTTTAGGATATACCTATTATTTATGTCCTTTTACTTACTTGCATAATAATTTGATTCACCATATGTAACTAGTATTTCTTTCAGGTTTTCCCATGTTAATCTATGGTGCTTCTCAGTTGAGATGAGTTTGTGCACTGAGAAATCTCTTAATGGGTAAAGTGTATTAGGTGTGGGCAGAATGCCTGCAGTGCTTTTGCTGCTTTCAGCATATAGACTGCAGCATATGTAATCGGAAGATGTGTTTTTTTTTTTTCCTGCTGGCAGTAGAGTTAGGGTGAAGTAAATGTATAGTGTTATTCATAAAAAGATGCTAGTTGCATGATTTGTCTTCTCCAATACTTATTTGAAGTCAAAATGTGAGGTTTTCCAGGCTCAATAGTGAATTTTTTTCCAAGCATCAAGCTGGCAATATAACCAGCACGGTCAACTGTAGTCTCATCTACAGTAATCCAAATGTGATTTTTTCCACCAGTATCATTTTAAATCTCCTCTAATATAAAATTAAGGTATGTGAAGATATGTTTTCTTTATCATAAAGTCATAGAGAAGTAGGGCTGGAAGGAACCCTTCAGAGATCATCTAGTCCAACCCCCTGCCTGAGGCAGGGTCATCCCTATCCAGCCCATCCTATAAAATCCATAGTCTCAACCCTGACACACAACATAGACCTGATGCCCTAGCCTGCCACAGGTAAAACAGGGGAACCATGACAGTTGATTCATTTGGAACATACTGATTTTAAACAGTATTTCCCCCCCAAACCACAAAGATGGGTTTAGTTCAGGGCTGTACAAATTGCCCACTGGCCTTGTGGCCTGCAAGAGCCAGCATACAGTCACCTATCGCACAGTCACATGGGGGAGGGGGAGCAGGGTGGCTATGCACTGCCAAGAGGAATTCCAGGGGTCTGACCCCATAGCATATAGCTGGCATAGTGTGCAGCCCCTAGCTGCAAGGGTGTTGAAGAGCCTTAATCTATTTCAAGGAATAACTGCAGCATACTATGGCTTTACAGAGGGCAGCAGCAAAATTGCATCTCCCTCTGAACTATATAGTTGGTCCAATTAAAGATCGCCAGAAAAGCCCTCGCTTCTATAAAATATAGAAAGTGTTGGGATTATTATGTATACAGTAGAAGCAGGCATAATGAAGTGTGAAATTATATTTGTCTTTTGCAAACCCTGGAAAAAATGTTTCCCTTACTGCAATTATGCATTTAACATCATCATTATGCAGTAACCACTCAAATATGCATATTTATTTGGACTATAAAACATACATATTTGGAGCTGTATTGATCAAATAGTATTTTAGTCAAAGTTCTGATAGCCTGCATGCCAAGGAGAAGAATATGTGTATTAATGACTCATGTCTTTCTCCTTTTTTCCTGAATTTTTTTCTGTTTCACTAGTCATCTCAGTTATATCTAAGTATATTTTTAAATTGTTACAGAGGCTTACAGTATTATCTTAAAAAAAAAATAATTTAGTGTTTGTGAAAGGTGCCAGAGAGGCTGTACAGTCGCAGAGAATTGCATTGTAAAATAATTTCTAGTTTTCCCCCATATTGCCCAGTTCAGCTTTGTAGAAGTGCTCCCTCATTCAGCTGCCTTGTTATCCGCACTCAGACTACCCACAGAGTTGCCAGTTGTGCCAGTAATGTTTGTGTTGTGAACACTTGCCAACTGAGAACTGAACAAACTGCCAAAGTCATTTTGCCTAGGCCACCTAATAGCCAGCATATGGGAACATCTTTGAGTTCTTAATCTGGGGTGGATTTAGGCCAGGGGCCTTGAGGGTAAGAGGTTTTAAATCTTATTCTCTGAGCTTTCCAGTATTTCCTGGCATCTTAAATACTGGGTATCATACCTCCTAAAGCTTATTTTCACTAGAAATGTTAGCAATACTTTAAATTGCAGACTACCCATAGTCGTTAATAGCTATGTTTTAATTGCATGCTCTTTTGGTGTTCTGCAGGAACATGGTAATTACATGGTATTACTCAGTTTTTTTAGTTCCTGATTTAGAATTGGCTCTCTCTGTACTGTTGAATATTGAAGACAGTTTGCCAATTTAAATACTTAGTGGCTGTGATTTGCAGTTTTTTATAGTTAGAAGCCATCAGTTACCAGGACTATTTTGTTCCCATATTGTCCCTTACATCAGTGTTTCGGCCTGCTGCAGCTTCTGCTGCTTCCTCACCTTCCAGCCTGGTTCAGGAACCACTCCCACCCTCTGCCAGGATGCATGTAGCATTTGCCGCCTCCCCTCCCCAAAAGCAGAACATGTATGCATGTACAAAGTCTCCTGGCTTTGCCAGCTGAACTACTAGTTTTAAGGGGCAGATTACTCTTGTCACTGCTGTTAGTGATGCTTCTTGTCACTACTGCTAGTACAGATAATTAGTAGTGTTTGAGTGATGGTGTAGACATGATGGTCCTGAAATGATGCAGAAAATAAGGATTTCTGGTGACTTGAAGGAGAATTTCTTGCATTTGAAAGCTTGTATAGCTCTATCCCAATTATGCAGTTGGTCCAGTAAAACATACTTTAAGAAATCCTGGCCTCTCGCATACCAATAACTAGTAATATTTTGTGGTCTTATTTAAGTGCTCATTAAAAAATAAAAATACACCTTGTATTTTTAAATGAGCACTTAAATTACAGGGGGAAATGCATATTAAAAGAGGGTAACATTCTTGGTGGACCTATATCTTCATTCAAAGATACTTAATTTGATCGGTATTACAGTAAAAAGAATTACAAGGCAATTGCATCTAGAAATTGTAAATTTTCATATGGGACTTCCCTCCCCTGCCTTTGTCTGCTCCAGGATACAAGTAAAGCTCAGAAATATATTAAGAAGGAAAGTGCATCAGAAGCCAGTCACAAGGTTCAGGAAAATAAAAATTTTATGCACAGCAATGGCTTGAGCTTCCAGCATGGCAAATGTATGCGAGACTCCAGCCTGATTCAAGGGGAGTGCCGGCTGAGTGATGGCAGCCTGAGTCCTGACAGGCCATATGGTGAGACATCCATGTCTCTACCTCTTCACCCAACCAAGAGGCCAGCATCAAATCCACCCCCCATCAGCAACCAAGCAACAAAAGGTAACCTTTGTCTCTATTGCCCTTTCCTCATTAAAAAAGCTTTATTTCCTCTTTTGATTCATGTACACATTTTAGAAAACTGACTTGAAGCAGAAGCTGCAAAAAAGAACTGATATAGACATTGAGTATCATCTTTCAGGCAGACACTTTTTGCTGTACAGAAGGTATTGAGCAGGAGTATTGGGGGGGGGGGGAAAGAGAGAGAGAGAGGGATTTTATTGGGCCGTGTGTCCTGTTTGAGCTTTTAGAGGTTAGTTGCACAGTCAGTGTTACTAACCTCTAGATACACTTTTTGGAGGATACCTTTTTTGTACATGTATTTGTTTTTTCCTTTCTCATGTTTTTTTGAGTTGAGACTTATGAAGTGCAAGACTGCAGAAGGTATTTTAATGGCCTTACTTGTATAATTTCCTCGAGGACTACAAATACAAGAGAAGAATGTTATTTCGATGGTTCAGATTAATGCATCTTTCTGACTTACGCTAGGGATATACAGTCAAAGCTGTATTTACTTATATTCCATGGGCTCTTAGATAAGATGTATGCTTTGTTTTGGGAAGGCAGAATCAACACATGACTTGGTAGCATCTTTTGGCTGCTCAGCCAAAAGCTACTGCTGTTTTGGCAGCAGCTGTGAGGGGGTTTAACTCCTAGCTGTGAAGCTGTAGAGAGAAAGTAAATGATGCTGAGGAGTGGACTCCATCCCTCCTTCACGTGGCACAGCATAGCCCCCAGCAGCCATTTCCATGTTCCCATGCTACCATTAAAACATGCACCCCAGTTTGGCAGGTGGAAAAGGTACATGTGATAAATAAAGTAAATACTGTGTGTGTCCTAATACTGTCTGTAGCTTCAAGAAAATAACTGAATGTCATACAAATGTGCCTGTAGCATCCCAAACAAGCAGGTAGAGATGAACAGCAATGCAAGAAAGTAATTAAGTTGTAGATCTCGCTGATGAACTATATTACACCTTGATTTCTCTGATCTTAACTTCTTCTTTTAAGAAATGTAATTGGTAACACTAGTTTCAATATTTCAGGCAAGCGTCCAAAGAAAGGAATGGCAACTGCCAAACAGCGCCTTGGGAAGATCCTGAAGCTCAACCGAAATGGCCATGCACGCTTCTTTGTTTGATGTAGCTGCTACTACTACTACTGCTGTCTTTCCTACACAGACTAGTATTGAGGTCAACAGAGCCTGGAGCTGCTGCTGTTCCTCTGCCTGAAGCAAACTTGCATGTACCATGTAGAACACTGCCTGATGAACAAAAAATCCAATGCTGCATTTTCACTGTGCCACACCTGCTCAGCAATAACCATTTGGGAATGGGGAATCTTCAGAGAGACGATGGACTGGGAAACAGTCTCTCATCAGGGCTTGAATATTGTTTTGTTGCTGATAGTGTCTGAGCTAATTCATGAGGGGAGGATTATGAAGGTGGTTTATCAATAATTTATTTGACAGTTCTTGACAACCTTTAAATTCATTTTTAAAACTATTTATTTGGAAGACTTTTTGAGGGTTATTAATTTAGATTTCAGAATGTGAAGGTTTTAATTGTTCTTGATTAATGTATGTTTGGTGCAGTGGAGAGCCACATTAATGGTGATTAGTCTGGACTCCCAAATTTGATATTCAGGTTATAGTCTTAAATAGGGATGTGATGCATTATTAATTATTTTAAATTAAGGCAAATGGAATTGTATTGTATTTCTTTTCCTGCTCTTTAAGCTATTGGCTGGGCTTTTATTGACTTGTAAGGTGCATGTCTCTGCCAGTTTAGTTAATTTGACCTGTTTTTCCTACTATACACGATGCTTCTCCGTTTACTTTGGTGGACCAGCAAAGGTGCTTCTGTCTGCTAGGAGAACCCAGGTATGCAAGTTCAGTAGCTGACATGTCTTAAATTGCACCCCTTTCCCCAGTTCTTCCTGATTTTTAGTGGGTTTTTTGTCCTAGACAGGGTGGTGGTGGTGGTGATGATGATTATCTTCCCTTTAAGAATAAAATAAGGAAATTCCCAGAAACTTTATTTATATTTAGTTAAAATGCTGGTACCAAAAGCAGCTATATATCTTTCCTAAGGGAGGTGAGAGAATGTGATGCAACTGGCTAAGTTTTTTTTGTTTGTTTGTTTTTTGTTTCAGAATAATTGTTTTGGTTGAAAAAATAACTCTTTAAAATTTAAATTGCAGAATTAAGATTTGGCAGATGACTTAATGTGGCATGGAGGGAGCACTACTGTTGGGGAGAACCAGTTGTGTGTTTAAACATACATTTTACTTGAGGGTCTAAGGAGGCAGGAGAATGTGCACTGCTTGTGAGGCTGCACAGGATAGCCAATTCAAGTCTTTAATGGTGCATATGTAAGTGAGTTGGGTAGCGTGCTGATCTCAGTATAACCATTTGTGTTATGCTTTACACAGCTGATAGAAAATGCCAAGTCTGAACTACATGTAAATAACTTTGATTTTAAATTTGTATTTTTCTGTAATATAAAATTAAATTATTTAATTTTTTTTGTAGGTGGAGGGGGAAATTCCTTTACTTGATTCTGGGAAAAGGGCATTTTGCAGGGTCCAGCCAAAACTAAAGCTTAGGTATGCTAGGAATACCCACTGGGATTTTGTCTGTCTGAGGGAGGACAAAGTTTGCTTTGGCTACCAGATCTTTTGAACGGTCTTAATTCCACTTGCTATTTTGCCCATCTACCTTTTTTTCTCTTGCTGTCTTTAAAAGCAAATTCAGTTAAATTTTCCAGAAATTGACATGTAGTCTTGTATTTCTGTGTACATTCAGATTAGAATACAAATAATACCTTTAAGAAGATATGGAAATATATTTTATCAGGTTTTCCTGATTGAAAAGTGATAACTGTTTAGCACATTGTCATCCCATTTTTGAATTGTGAAATAACCAAGTTATAAGTTGGCTATGAATAAGTCAGATAGCTGGTTTGAGTTCTTCCAGGATATGAAGATTATTGCCTGATTCTCTTATCTCCTGCTTTTGCTTTTAAATTACATTATCTTCATTTTTATAATGGTGTACATCAAAACTAATTGACTTTTTTGTTGATCCATGGCCAACTGACACTTTAGATGAGTTCAAGCTTTCTTTGTCAGTCTATAATTTGTTTCCTCATTATGTGCTGGTAACTTTGTTCAGGTGCTGGGAGAAAAAGTAATGAGAGATGCTCACTGGTTATGAAGAAGCAGAAGACGGAAAGCAATTACTCTACTAATGATCGTAACTATTTGTTCTCAGGTGGTGATGAATTTTCCAGTCAGCAGGGGTCAATAGAGAGTATATTTTAACCGTCTTCCATTATATTTTCAAAGAAGCATGTAAAGCTTAATTGATCTGTTTATGCAGTCTCCAGGAAGCGAGTTCATATTAGCTGGGCTTTGAGCAACTGTTCCATTTTTAGCATGCCAAGGCAAACTGCTTTCCACTTATTGTCTGCCTACTTTTATTATACTTGCCTTTATTAAGTGCGTGAGATATACTGGACGCAGGTATTCTTGAGGAGATCTCAAGCAGAGCCAGAGAGGAACAGAGACTGATCTTTCCTTAAAGATGTAGGTGCTGAGAGCACTACCTTTACGAAACAGAAATATGCCATTATGGAATCTGGAGTGAAGATGTTTCGGATATAGAACGTAATTTTCCGCTGTCCCTAAGGCTTGGCTTTGGCAGATTTCCCAAAACCTCACCTCTTAATTATCAAAGTTTTATTTAGTAGTAACCTTACTAGTGGAAAAAGTACTTGGCTGGACCCATACATATTTAATACCTGTTTCTAGATTTTGTTGTTCCTTTCCCTTTCTCTCTCCTTCCTTTTCAAGGTGGCTCTCCACTGTAGTGAGTATGCTAAACTGTCTTCAAAGGCTGTCAGTAGGCCTAGGTTCGTTTCCTTTTCCTTTGTTTCATGCTTCCAGCAGATATCTATCCTTAAGAGTTTTAGACTTTTTAGGTAGTGGGGAGGGAAGGGAAGGGGTGGGGATCTTAAGAATCTGTTTAAAAGAAATTGTCCTGATAGATGGTAATAACAAACAAGTCTCCTTTTGATAGCTTCATGAAGAGGATGTGGTGACCTCACTTTTTTATGTATTTGTGTATTGGTAAATTTTTGTGTTCTTAAAGAAAACACTATCGCACCACATTGTTTGTAGATAGGCTGAACCTGGTGCTGTAGTTTTGGAAAGAGACCCCCCCCCTCCCCCAACTCCACCCCCTATATTTTTCCAGTATTTCACTTTTGGTGATCTGGGGGTGGGGGAAGGGGGGCATTGATAGGGGGAGAGCACTGACAGGACAACCAGGACAGAATGTTTTCAAGGAGGATATTTTCAAAAAAATAACAAAATTTGGATTTTTTTTTTTTTAAATAACTACATTTAACTTTATCTCAAACTTTCTAATGAGAGAGAAATAATTATATGAAATGAAATGAAATACGTTGTAGTTCTATCCTTTTCCGTATTCCCAAGGTTTTGTAATTTTAAAAAAGAAAAATACGAGAATGGGAAACAACCTAGAAATTATATCAGACTTCCAGCAACTTTCCCTTTTCTCCCTTTACTATTCTTGCTAATAAACCCTGGCTACAAGGTAGCCCTTAATGACCTCTGAGGTAGTTTACCTATGCAACCTATAATATTTCACATGAAGTCATTCTTGAAGAAATCATTTGAAACAGTTGGATGTTCAGAATTAACAATTTTCTTTTAGATCAAAGGGGGTTGGTTTTTTTTGGGGGGGGGGTTGTTTTTTGTTTTTGTTTTCTTTTTTTTAAAGCTGAAATACTTGCGTTAATTTTGAGAGAGCACAGTGTCATGGTCATCTTTTAGAGAGCTTCAGCTTTCCCCCAGCTTTGTTCTATGGCATAGGCTGCCTTCATTCACCAGGACATAGTCATAAATGTTGAAAACTTTTTTGTAGGAGTATAAATCCAGGGCTGAAATGATACTGGTGGCTGGTAAATGAGGGATCTGAGTAAATCCAAGGCTAGAACTTACTGGGGAGGTAAAATCCCATAGCTGTTGCTCCTCCTAACCTTCCTGCCACCAAAAATCTTTAGTGTCTTTTTAAAGCTCATTTCAGAATACTTCCAGACCATTTAAAAGCTGTTCATGGCCCTGGGATTGAGTGAACCCAGAGCTGCTTTATTTTGCAGAAGTATAAATGGAACCAAGGGCCTTACTGTTCGTGATTAAACTGGATTAAAAGCTGCATCATCCATTTACCCAGAAAAGGAAAAAAAGAAAAAACAAAAACCTACTTCTGGGTGCAAAATGAGTGCTGAATCATTCAGTGGGTGGGAAATACAAGTAGCACTGATCAGGAAATGTGTATGCTTCTGCAGAAGCTCTATTTCCATTTTGAAAAGGACTTTTTCTACTTTTAATATAAATTAAGCCATAAGAGTTTCATGCTGTGGGAAGGGAGTGAAAGGGATCACTTTAAGAGATTATATTAATATGTATTATCACTTCTGCTGGGAAATGTCTAACTTTGCCATGCTTTGCAGATATTTCTTTTTTTTTTTTTTAAATCCATGAAATTTGAAAAATGGGGATAATTCTTGGCTATATTTACTAATTTTATAGTGAAGTTTTGCTGGCCCATTTGTCTTTTCCTCTCCCTTTTCTACTGTCATAATCTAATTTCTATCCTTTTTTTGAATGTCTGTGGAAAATATTAGCTTGTCTGTCTGAATAGAGGTTTGTGTGTGTGTCTTCCTTTTTACAGAAACGCACTACTGTGTTGAATATTTGGCTGGGAAATGGGATGCTGCAGCTTTAAGAGCATTTTTTTTTTCAATTCATAACAGTATTTCCCATCCTCTTTTGCCTGCAGGCAGGGAAAATGTATGTACAGTATTTATTTTGTTTCAAGTTTACTTTAAATTTGTAAGTTTCTATAAGTAGCTCACATTGATTATTCTAGGGGAGGACAAGTGGCTTGTTTAAATTTGTATTTGATATTCATAGTTTCCACTTTCTGTACTTTAAATATTGAAATTAAAAAGTTGTATTACATATGTTTTGATTTTAGCACTCTAAAGTGTTCAGTTTCTTCAGGTTTTGCTTATTTGCTTAAGTGTAAATATAGAAAGCTGTACAAAATGTCTTATGAGGAAAAATGCTTAATTCTGTTTCTAGTTCTGATTTCTGTGCCCTTTATTTGACTTTTGATTTTGGTGAAGACTGGCTCAAGAATGATGGGAAGAACATCACATTTTGGTACTATACTGAAGTGTAAGCTTGACTTAGAGTGAAGCATCCCTAGTTTTCCATCACCTTGATAAACTGGGAGAAATGTATCTTATTTGGAAGGGAATTACTCTCCCCCGCCCTACTTTTCCCATTCTTGTTTTACCTATTATGTAGTTGTCAAATTTGCTTCAGTCTTTTAATGACAGAAAGAGAGAGCTACTCTCAGAAAAGTCAATCTGTGATGGACAAGGTTCTGTTTCGATCCTCTCCTTTTCTCCATTACCCATTTGGTTTCATTTCTCTGGATCAGAGGCTGTTTCTCCACTAATCCCCCCTTGCAATTTGTCATCTTTCAATTTGCAGTTACTACTGGGCCCCATTTTGACTGTGACATTAAAGCACCTCTGCCCGCAACTTGGAAGAGGAAGTACTATTGTGTTGTATTTAGATTTAATGTAACGCTTTCTCCTCTTCTGCTGATGGTGCCGTGTGCTGCTGAATTGCTTCAAGTCCATGTTTGCGGGAGGTATACAGCCACTGGTGATGGGCATGGTACTGTATCAGAATCTTTGGTAGATAGCCTAGCATTGTGGTCAGAAGACCAGATTGGAAAAAGGTGTTTCTGACTAGAACAGGAGCATGTGAGAAGCAGGATTTGTTTGGTAATAACTTTTTATTGGACACTATTTCAGTTTGGAGAAACAGGCTCTTGGGCACAAAAATGCCTTTTGATATTTTTTTGGGCATCCTGGGTATTTTTACACATGCTCTGGGCGGTATGGGGGGCAGTGCTTTAATTAGGAAACCACACCAATTAAAAGTGCCTGAGTGTCAAGTATATCAGTGTCCCCCATACTGAGAAATAGTGGCAAGGTGCTCTGAACTAAAGCTCATTGAATGAGCGTTAATTCTAAGTGCCCTGATGCTTGTGATGCGGAAAGCTGCTGTAGCACAGTAATTTCCATAATTAATCGAGTCTGCTTTGACGCATTGGATTTCTAGCACATCAGCGCTGGCTCCCTGCACGTCCATAGGAACCCCTTGTGCCTGAGAGTCTGCTTAATATTTCTCTCAACTAGAAAGCTGGTCCAGTAAAAGATGTTGCCAAATCCATCTTGCTTTATGAGTATCTTGTTTAGCTGCTTGAATTCTACTGTTTTGAGTTCACTCTGAGAAATTTGTTATGGGTATGAACTAGGATCCCAGTGTGCTAGGTGCTGAACATATGCACATAACAAAGGTGTTTTGTCTGGCCCAGACAGTTTAGTCTCATCCTAAAACAACAATCCAAGTATAAAGCTGAAAAGGTTCAAAGGTAAACTAACAAGCCCTTTGGTCCATATGTTTTGTGTGCCCACCTGACTTCGTGGAGCCTCTCCCTAGTGACTCTGGAGCATGTGCTAGGGGTCTGCTGCGAGGACAGCTCCTGTTGTCATGACACGGGGTTGCGTGCTCTGTGGGGGGTCCCCCAGGACTCCCCTGCCACATCTTGGGTGTTATGTTCAGCAGAAGGGCCATGTAGAACGCACCACGTGTTGTCACTAGCGGGCATTGCTGGGGCTCCACCTCCCCTCCACCCCAGCCATGCGCCAGCCTACTGGGACTGCTGAACAATGTATGGTTCAGCTTCACCTCGATGTAGTGTCCCATTCTCTCCTGCCACTCGGGTCCCCTGGTGTTGACAACAGTCTTTGCTCCTGCTACCCAGGTTTGCCTGGGGCGGTGTGATGACCTTACGGATGGGCCTAGCTTCTCCATGTTGGGGTCTCCTGAGCAGCCTCGGCCCTCATAGTTAACCCAATAGCCCCTCTTGGGCCCCTGGGCTTCAAAAGAAACAAAAGGAACCAAAATTCCAGGGAGAGTCCCTGGCCCGCTCCCCACTCATGAGTCCTGCTTCTGTTGATTTCACCGTATATCTGTGTCTTCCTCCTGGCCGGCTCCCTTGTCGCCGATGGTGGTATGGCCCTTTAACTTAAGCCTTGGGCCCTCCTGTGGAGTCTCGCTTGGGTCCCTCCTTGTGGGTGTCCGCGTTCTCTGCTCAGCCTGGGGGCGTGATCCCGCAGCTGCCTCCCTGCTGTGTCCCCCACCGCTGTTGTTTTCCTGCTGCCAGCCTTTATTCCGGCTGGCTGGCATTTTAGAATGACGTCATTGGCACACACTGGCCCCACCTACAGAGAAAAGCGACTGATGAAGTACATGGTTGCTTTGCCCCTTTGCAGCTCGTCTGGCCCAGCTGTGTTTGGAGGGGGTGAGTATGCCCCGTCCTCAGGACTTCTCTTTTTATCGCTGCAGCAGGTTGTCTCTGCTGCAACCCACATGAGGGAAGGGGTCTCCTGCCCCTTTCTTATTGTCCCCCTGGGACATTTTTAAAACAAATTTTCAGGGCAGAAATTGCTTTTGAGCACCCTGTCAGAAACTGTTTTCATTTGAGTGGAGAAGGAAGACCCTGGTACCACAAAGGGGAGAGGAGGCAGAAATTTTTTTTAAGCAAATAGGATTGAAAAATCAAATATTTTAATTTTGGGAAGTGCATGGTTCAGATGACTTAGTGTTTTGGTCAAGCAAACATCTAATACAGAGCTGTATTCAACTGGCAGCCCTTACAGGCATCCGGCCTGTGAGAGGTAACTTGCAGCTCCCACTCCTAGCACTGCTTCCTCCATCACTCTTACTGCTGTTGATAGGGTTTCTAGGCTCTTCACTCTATCTTCCACAATCTGCACCCAGCCCTGAGCATAGGGCCTAACAACATGCCCACGGCACAAGGGAAGGGGGGGTCTACACAACGCCATGTGTGGGCCCCAGCCATTCAGATGTTGGACAGCCCTGAGTTGTAGAACACTTTTAGAAATGTTATGTAATTGCAAGAAGCCTAAAGGGAACATGGCCCTGTCAAATAACCTTCTATTTTAAAAATCATTTAAGAGCTCTTAAGTGGGTCAAGGATGTTGTTGCAAGTGCAGTGTTCCTACTAAAGGGCCTGGTTGGGTTTCTCACCCTGAATGACTTTTTTTTTGTTTTGAGTTTAAAATAAACCTGCTGAGAGAGACAGGAACTGCTAGAGGCAGTCTCAGTGGGCTACAGGGGAAAAGTTTTTAATGACTATATAGAACAGGGCTGTCTGAATTCTTAGGGGCATGGGCTGTTGCACCAGTGTGCTGCAGCTGCAGCATGGTTCAGGGGCTTCCCCAGGTGCCCTGCTCCTGCACTGAGCACATGGATACTCCCTACCCCACCACTGCACTAGGCATGTTGGTGCTGAACCATGCACGCAGGTCCTGGGAACAAGTGCTCCAGCCCCGACCCCCCCTTTTTTTTTTTTTTTTTTTTCAGCTTCCCAGCCATTGGCTTTGCTGCTGTGTTGTACCTTACTGGTGCCCGATGCCCCATTGTCCTGCCCCACCCCTTTGCCAGGGGAAGGGGGAGTCCAGAGCTTCCACTCCCCTTCTTCCCATGTCTAGAGCCCTGACCCAGAGCTGCTGGCCGTGTTTGGGCAGCTGTTAATGCAGGGTGGGTGGACTCCAGCTGTGTGCATGTGGGGTGGGGAGCAGGGCATGCTAAAGCTGTGTGTGCGTTCAGACTTCTGTGCTGGTCTCAGCCCTAAGAGGGAGGGGAAGGGGGCGAGAGGTAAGGATCTCAACAGGTCAACAAAACTAATGAAGTGGCCCACCTGTACAAATAATTGCCCAGCCCTCCACTAGGAATACAGATCTGTAGCCTCTGGAGATGGCTGTGAATGGTAAGTCTGTCTTATTGTCAGTGCCAACTTACTCATCTTCATTTTATTATAAACCATTTTTTTTCTTTTATTGGTTATACTCCAAGAGCTTTTTTTATTTTTTATAAAAGTTCCTGGTGCATAAGATGGTACTGTGAAAGCGTCACATTTTTAATAAATAACTGTAAATGCTGCTTAAATACCACTCAATAAACCTCTGCAACTTTTACTGCATTTCCTTATGCCCCATTGACATTAGGGGTTTCTTTGTAAAATCTCTCCCCTTCCTAATGGATAGATAGAATATAAAAGCCTGAAGACGGTACAAAGCATGACAAAGCATCTGAGTTTCCACAACCAATTAATGCCTAAGAGATTCCTCTTGACATCAGAAGAGGTCAAAAGTGTTTTTTGTCATGAATGTTCCACGTATTTGAAGTCCTGGGCCATCTGTTGAGCAGTGTTTATCACCTTGCCCGTGTCCTCAGCAGTGGAGGGTAAACCCTAGTCTCCTCTGTTGGGCTTATCTTCCCCTGCTAAAGTCTCAGGACTGACGGAGTCAACTACGTTAGTATTTGGACGTGATAGTTAATGTTGTTTTTAAGTAAAAACAAACAAACACGTTTTTCCTAATGTAGACCTGGGTTTTGTAACTGCTGCTGATAATGAAGACTTGGAGTTGTGGGACATGTCATGCAATTTTCTTGAAGTGATCTTTGACTGTAAGCTTTTACTAGTGGCAAGTAATACATGCACACTCCCAAAAGAAAGTTCATGAGAGTCAGAGAGGAAAAGCTAGTTGACATTACATTCACTTTAGTTTGCTGGAGAAAGTAATGCATTAAAAATGACACCTAGTTAGTAACTAAAATATTAATATAACTCTTCTACATGTGGGAAAAGTCATTGGTGATGGTTACTAAGGACAAGGAGTGAAGCCTTGTTAATTCATGTTGTTTCACTGGAAGGCAGGCTCCTAGGACAAAATACTTTGTCTATAATACTACCTAAGTCCTGAGTTCTCTGAAGCCATATTTAGAATAAAAGCTGCCAACTTCTAAAGAATTACCTTGGATTTGATATCTCTATTATCTGTACTGTTCTTACTGTATTTGTCCTGGTCTTGGAAACACAATAGCTTTGGGAATATCCAAGCTAACTAAAAGTTCAGTACACAAGGTCTGCTCATTTGTGATGCTTTGAAAGTACCACTAAAGAATCATACTACCTCTTACTACTCCCCAAAGGTAACTTCTGAAGAGAACACGTTCCCCAGTTTTATTTGTTGCAGTGATTGGGAGAGAGATGCCTGCCTACCCCATGCTCATAAATTCAGATTTCTTTCAAGTATACTTCAATAATTTTGATCTAAGTGTACACCCTGCTGGTAACTTGTGAAATAACAAGGTTTTGTTTTTTGTGGGGAGAGTAATAGAAGTTAGCAGAACTCCTGAGAACTGCTAATCTGGTCTCTGAGAATGGACTCGGAAGCAGTGTTTTAAAGAATAAATTCACTAATTTTAATCAACACTTTAGAAGAAAGGCTAAATCTCATTCTCATGCTGATATTTAATTACTACAGAGGTTTCTTGTACCTTCTTTTGAAGCCTACACTACTCATGTATCCTGTGGGAGACTAGATGCCTTACTAAATTGACCCTGCATCTGATCCAGTAGCACTTTCTGATGTTCTAGTTAGTGCTACTAGGAACTTTATGCTCAAATAATGATTACTTATGCAAGCCCTTTTTATGTAGGCATTGTGCCTCTGCTTAGGGACAGCTAAGTCTCCTTTCCCCAGAGTGTTCTGAATCCTCATAGGTAAAAGTAGTCAAAAGAACATCTTTACTACAAAGACTGAAGGCATTAAGGAGGGGTTGGCTGGCTGAGATGTGGAGACATACTAAGGAACAGCTTACTTCCAGGTCAGTTCATATTCAGCTCATTTCAGTGGGGATCAAAAGTTACTCTCACCTAACTCGGCAGGTAACTGTAAAATGAATAGATCACATTCCAAATGCTAGGGGACAGATGTGCACACCATAAAACCAGTTCCAAAAGTGATACTAAATTGCCACAGTCCTAGGGAGGAGACCAAGCATTAAATGGGACATGGCATCTGAATTAACTTTTCTCCAGATCAGGGATTGCAATTTTAGATCACTGCTCCTTGTCCTTTCCCATAGACACAAGGAAGTGTGCTCCATTTGGGTATTTGAAGACTGCTAGCAGATGTTCCCTCCATCTTCTCTTCTCTAGGCTAAATAATCCCAATTCTTTCAGCCTTTCCGCATAAATCAATTCTTTTAGATCTCTAATAATTGTTGTTGCTCTCTGCTGGATGATTTCCAATTGTTTTTGAAACATGGAATCCAAAACTGGATGCAGTACTCCAGGTGTGGCTTGATAAGGGTTGAATGGATTGAAAGAATCACTTTACTTGCAAGCAACACACCAGGTTATATTAACAGGAATGATATGCTATTGTTTTGTTTTTTTCTTTGCATCAAGAACACATTATTGTCTCGTTTCTTGTAGTTCATTAACTTCCAGTCCTTTTTCTTCAATACTGCAGCCTTAGTCAGTCATTCCACAATTTTTGTTTGTGCCTGTGATTGTTCATTCCTAGGCACAGTACTTCACCTTTGTCCTTGAGTTTTCATTTCAGACAATTTTTCCAACCTGTCAGTGTCACTTCTGAATCCCAGTCCTACTTCCACAGTGTCTGCAACTCCACATAACTTGTCACCTTTAGTGTAATGCCTACAGATGTTCCTTGTATTTGGTGTGGTTATTCAGCCAAGGTGTCTGAAAAAATGTTTCTTACTCTGAAGGTGAGAGCAGACACTCTGAAGCACTGACATAATAGGACATGAGAAACCGGAAACCTTGATTTTTATTTTTAATTGTATTTTTTTTGGAAAAAATTAAGTAAACCTGGCCTTGGAGGCAACCCATTTGAAATATCTTCAGCATATCCCGTACACTTAGTCCCTTTGACTGATTATTTTTTTCTGGTTTCTTTAAATGGAATATAGTTCCAGTTTCCAGTGCAGCAGTACTGAGCAACCACTATAATTTGGAAGATTCACCTTTGACTCTAGATTTACCTAAACCTAATTCCTTAGGCTTCATGGGCAGCAAATGTCCCTGCACAACTAATGCCCTCCAAAATACTGTTCATCTGCTTGGTTGTGAGGTGCAAAGGCTTATAGGAGAGTGACCTACATTAAGGCAATTTTTGGCTTTGGAAAACATGAACACTGGTTTTGGCTAAGCAGAAGGCAGGTAGAGATGCACTTTATAGATTGACTAAATCAAAAGTGCATACGCTTTTGTGACCCTAAGTTCACTTCATCAGATCACAGCCTCTGAGTACCAAAGAATGGTGGATAATGGGTGAGGAAGAAGGCAAGAGAATTTTTCAAGAAAGCAGGCCATAGAAACGGGAGAATAAAAAACTGATAGAGCTGCAAAGATGCAGGAGCTGTTAAAGGAAGCTAAAACAGGTATGACAGGAACTAGAAGAGACAAAGCAGCAGCTGCAAAGGTGATTTAACAGTAAGATGAAAGAGAGAATATTTTTAGTATAAGTACCATGGGTGGAAGAAAACAAAGAATGGTCCTGATACTTTTCGGCCTGAGTGAAAAAGGTGAAAAGAGAGCTAAAAGTAGTAGAGATATGCGCGGTCTGAGTCGAAAAGCAGGAGATGTTGGAAGCAATGAGGAGATTCTATGAAGAGCTACACCAGAAGGAAATAGATGGAAAGAAAATGAAGAATTTTCTGGAAGACATTGAAGAAAAAATAGAGGAAGCAGAGATGCAGAAGATGGAAGAAAAGGTAAGTGTAAAGGAAGTATAGGAGTGCTTAAAAACTTGTAAGAGAGGAAAATCTCCAGGAGCAGATGGGACTACCCATGGAATTTTATGAGAAATTCTGGCCATGGGTGGGGATGGATATAGTAGAGGTTTTTGAAGAAATAGTGAAAAAAGGAGAGGGAAGGATTTTACAAGCAGAATAGTAAACAGTGACCCTGGTTTTCTCTGATTTTAAGAAAATCCCCTATTTTCAGTTTAAAAAAAAAAAAGTAACCCCAAATCCACATTTTTCCATGATTAAAATGAAACACTATGGAGATGGAGGTATTAGTGGCGTTTGATTTAAATTGAGGAAAAATGTAGATTTGGGGCTACTTTTTAAACTGAAAATAGGGGGTTTTCTTTAAATCGGAGAAAACCAGGATGCCTGGTAATAAATAGTAATTTATTATTCAAGGAAGGGGGGAGAAACTTTTGATGAACTGGAGACCAATTACCTTGCTAAATACAAGCCACAAGTTGTTGGCAAAGATGGTGGCTTTGAGAATACCTGAAAAAATAACACCTGAAGTTCAAGCCTTGTGTGCAGAAGCTTCCCCTGCCTCTTCAGGAAAAAAAAAACAATGAGAGCAAAGGAACTGACCAGACCAAGAGGAAGCCAGACACATGGAGGGAGAACGCTGTTCCTGGTCCTTCTGGTTTGGCATCCACAGCATCCCATGTCCTTCTACTGAGGTGAGCCCTGGGGAAGGGAGGAGAGAGAGTAACCAAGGTGTGGTCCAGCTCCCAGTCAGAGCAGGAAGGAGAAGAGCTCCAAAAGAGGGGAAGAGAGGAAGCATTGATCCCTGAGCTGGGAGGAGCTCTAGTTTCAGAAGGCGTGCTGAGAGTTCATCTGTGGCAAGTCCCAGAGTGGGGGAAGATGGAGAGAGATGTTGAAAACAGTTCAGCCAAAGAAAGGTGGTTTTTTCCTTGTTTGATATATAACCAAGTCACTTAAAGAAGAAAAGGCTGAGTGGAACCAAACCCTCTAGGACAGTGGTTCCCAATCTGTGATACGGGTACCACCAATGGTACCCAGACAACCTGTCAGTGGTATGTGTTAACAGATTTATTATAGTTACTTTATTTGACAAAAATTTGCTGGTCATACTAAGGTTATATTGTTTTAGGCTGGTGGTGAGTAATCTGTCATAGTTTGGGAACCACTGCTCTAGTGGAAGGGATACTCTGAAGTAAGAGTTGCATGCAGCTGTGAGTAAATACTCTACCTAACTGTGGTGTGCGCGTGTGTGTGTGTACACCCCACGGTTGGGCAGCATATGTATATGTACATACATTCATACATACATTGACTTTCTCATGGTTTTTACTTTCACCTTTGTTGGGATGCCAATTGTTTGCATCTGGGACTGGTTTTACTGAGGAGCATTCTCAGAGCCTGGGAAAGAACTGGTTTCAAAGTAAAAAAAACAAACAAACAACAAAAAACAAAAGTGTTTAGCATCCCAAGCCCTTGATATACCATTCACTACTTACCTAACCTGTGTTGTCTACTGACAGTTACCATTCTGTCTGTCATAATCATGAGCAGACCTGTTTTTGGGTAGCCAGGATATTTTTCGTCTGAAAATAGCTTTGAAGGAGATACTGAGCGAAAGAAAAGACTGACAAAGAAATAGAACATCTATTGGCGGCTAATATGAACTGCCATATCGGAACATCTGGTTGGTGTTTGGCTGGGGTGCAAGGGGAGGCTGGAGCCCCACAGGAGACAAGCCGCATATATCCTTGAAGTGAAGCATATTTGGAGAGTTGTCTTGCATTAATCTCCATCCCAACACTGCAGTGGGGCAAGCAGTAGCTAGGGAGGCATGCAGTAGATAAATGAATTGGCCTGACCCCTACCCCTTGCCATCTGCCTCCCCCCACACTTGCCTCCCTTGCCCACTGAGGATGCTCAGTGCCTGTGCCCCATTCCTGTCCCTTGCTTGGTGCCTGGCCCTCTAGCAGATCCCCTGGGGCATAGGAGCTGTGCACACTTTAGGTTGCCACTACAACTACAATTGCGATTGTGGCTGGGGGGGGGCGCCGCCCCGGGGGGCCCCCAGCCACATTTTTGACTGCCTCCTTCCCCCCCGACCCCAGGCCCAAGTCAGCACCTGGGGGCCATTGCCTTGTTTTCTGTGCCCTTGTTACAACTGTGATGATGAAGATTGGTGGTAGATTTAGAGCTTCTGATTCTTGCACAGTGAAGATTTATGTGGGAAATGGTGAGTCCCCTTGCTGATGGGCACTATGGGAAATCTTAAAATGCAAAGATGTGAAAAAAGTATCCAGGTTGTAGTTGTATTGGTCTAGAGGAAAAGGCAGTCAGGAATCACAGTAGAGATGGTATCTTTTATTAGACCAACAAGATTTTTGCAAAAAAAAAAAAATCTTTAACTGCAAGCTTTCGGGCACCAAACTCCTTTCAGCAGGCATTGGAGAAAAAGTTGTAGAAGTTCTCCTGTGTAGAAATGAAAGTTCATATTTCATAGGATTTCACAGAGGAATCAATAGATGGAACACTCCTCTGGGTAGTCGGTTCAAAGCTGGTATGTGAAAAAGATTTGAAAAAAAAAACCAAAAACATTTTAGCAAGGTTTTTTTAAAGGCATAAAAGGGAAATTGGAATTCAGGCAATGGGAAGTGGATGCTAACTACTTTTTCTACCTTTGAAAATTTATCCCATTTAATCTTTTTCATGCGAAATGAGTGAAAACTCGTCCTTGTCTTTCAACTCTCAAACCTACAGAGGTTAGAACCTGAACTCCTCACAAGAAGTAAGATGATATTAGCATTTGCAATCAGTCAGAATGGGAGGGTGCGGGGGGCTGTTGTGCTTGGTACTGTGCAACTGCACAGGTAGACACAGGCACTGTCCTTAAGAGCTCCATTTGTATGTGAAGTGATGCAGTGATTATGTATGGCCAGCAAAGGAAGGCAGGAAAAGAAAGGATATCAAGGGTAAAGAAACTTGCACTATCTAATTGTTATTTAGCTTGCGTCCAAGTCACCTTTAGGTAATACGTGAATTAGTAGCAGCGTAGGCAACTGGTAGGGGGTGCATGGGGGTGCACATGCCCCCCGCGATGGGGCCAGTGCCCCCCTTGACAGCTGACACCGATGCTGTCTGCAGGGCTGGTGCCCCCCCAGATTCAGGAGGCACCAGTCACTCATGAGTAGCAATATCCTTGCAAGTTTGTCCCTTGTGCCGCTCTACCCAGGTACCCCATGCCACACTCTGATTATGCTGGCAAGACTTTTTGTAAATAGACAGTGAAATGCACTCAGTTCACCAAGCTCATTTTATAAGCAGTTGCTAGAATAGTCTGTTGGCCTGCATAATGTATAGGTAAATGGAAGTTCTCATCACTGCTTCTTATTGATGAACAATTACCCCCACAATAAGGCTGTGCACTAATTTTTATTGCTATGCTCTCTCCTTTCCTTATCTTGGCCTTCTGTTATGTGTTTCAGCCTTTCAGACTGTAGGCTGTTTTGGGGCAGGAACTGTTGCCTAATATATACATATACATATATGTATATGTCTGTACAGTGCCTAACACAGTGAAGCCTGACTCGGCTGAAGTCTCTAATCATCACCACAGCATAAACGATATCGGTGATGAGGCTTGTTTTTTTTTCTGTGACCCTGGTCAAGCAGGATGAGTGGGAGAGGTGACTGAATTGATTCTTTAAAAATGGTAGGTTTTCTCTGCCCCAGGCATCCAGCATCAAGGAAGCGCTGCTCACCATTAATAAAAGGGCTGGCAGAGGTGTGTTTCCTTGAATATGGAGGAGAGGAGGCCAGTGTCCTTCTCTTGAGGCCACAAACAACGTTCTGGTGGAAGGAAGTGAGTAAAGCTGGTCGGACAAAAACTAAGATGAAAAATATCAAAAGAAGTGAAACATTTTTTCTTTTTGTACAGAATTTCAGGTGAACTTATTTAGTTTAACAAAATGTTTTTTAATGTTTACCTTCTTATTTTCCACTTTTGGTCACTTCCTCTAATGAAAATATTTGTCTTGCAGAACTGTTTTTAATTTTTAATTTTTTGTTTGGAGAGGAGAAAAGTTTTTGGTGCGTTTTTGTCTGAAAACTTTTGACCAGTTTGAGAAACAGGCAATTAGATAGTTTTTACTACTGATCACCACAAGAGGGAGCTCGTGATACAGTGAGTGGTCCTGCTTGGTTCTAACATTTTAGAGACCACCGACTTTAGCCTTAATGTTAATGACCATCCTGATTAAGTCGAACCACATTGCATGGAGCCATGCCCTTCCCTTAAGCTTTGAGTGTTGCCATTTGTCATGTGCTTCAAGGAATAAAACCACAGCAGCCAAAGATCCTCTGAGAAGAGTCTCCCAACTTTGGCAGCCCAAGTGTTGTGATTGCTTAGATGGCTGAAACTTGTTAACGGATACTTGGATACTTGCACCAGGACTGGGTTGTCTTCATTTACTGATTGGCATGAATGTTCTAAGCAGCTCAATGGCTACTGAAAGAGTATTTTGAATAAAAGATTGAACTGTTCTTATGGGGAAAAGACAGACCTTCACCTAGCAGCTGCAAACATTCCTCCATTCAGAGCACCAAAGTAGGACAGAGCAAGTAGGATTGGAACTACTGAGGTAATGCTTTTGAAAGGTTTATCTGTAAAACACTAGAAACAAAGGGAGAACCCATGTTAATGACCAGAGATGAGAGGGATGCATGCAATCCAGTGTCTGTGGGCATGTTGCTAAAGATGTGTATCCAAACTACTTCAGAGAACAGAAGGGATCTCTATCAGGGTCATATTCTCCCCAAACCATCTCCTTTTATTGCTCTGTTCTTCCCATTAAATGTGGAAACAGACAGCCTGCCTCGGGCATCAGAATCCACAATCTGTTCTTTCCTTTAATAAATCTCTGGCTTCTTTCCAGTAGTGCTTGAAGATGGTCCCAGATGTGAAGGCTTCCCTCTGTTCCACTGAACATATCTGGTGTAAAGAAAAGGGCCACACTCACCACAGCCACAGGTTCAGAAACCAGCACTTCCTCTGCTATCAGGACTGAATAGTAGGAGACACTAGTCAGGAGGTACCCCAGAGTAACGATGACTGAGGACAGTATTGGTCAATGGGATATTCCTAGGATAGAATAAAAGCAAGCCTTTTTACTGCACCTCTTTTCTACCATTTCAAGTTTACCTTGTTCTCTTATGAATCTGGTACACCTGGTTAGGAATTTTCTGATGTATTTTCCAGCCCAATTACTAGTGCACAGAAACCAAAGCTACTCAGAAAGGAAGGACTTGAAACTATTTTTTTTTATAAAGCTGTTGATGTGTCTCGTTTGTTTTGTTTCTTATATTCTAAAACAGTTGCTTTTCAGTTCAGAATGAATTTGCTCAAAAATGATTACCTAAATCTGGTAGAATTGTTTAAATTCAAAAGACAAAAGTGCCAGTCAATCCAAATCTGAACTGCTTTGGGGTGGCTGATTCATGAAAGTTTTCAGGATTGCAACGTTTTTGATTTTGTACAGCTCTAGAGCCTGGCATTGCAGTCTTGTGCTAATGCTGTCAGTGCAGAATTGGGAGACTGAGGCTATGGTAAGTATTGTCTATAGTTGAATTCCCCTATGGCTTCCTGTGGTAACATTTGTGAATGTCAATTTAGATCATTTTCCTGAAGAGTCTCCACTGTTTCTGGGCACACTTGAGACCTGTGCCAGATATAACGTTTCCTAACTGTTAAGTGGGAGTAGTTTTCCTTTTGTCCTCTCTTGATACAGCATGAAACTCCTGAAGACTTAACCTAGGCTGTAGCACCTACCTGTAGGAATCTGATTGTTGGGGGGGAATAGTTGCAGAAACCTGAAATAACTGCATATGTTTTCAAGCCTTAGCTACTATAATGTTTAGCTTTAAAAGGAAAATCAGAGGTGTTTTAGTTGGATCAGTCTAAATTTATCATTTCCACTCTGAGTTGCTATCCCCCAGCCTCCCTTAGTTCTTCATATCTGATGACAATAGATTGAAATTGCTGCCTCTGTCCTCCTTTCAACCCTCACTGAAGTAAAGGCAGACTTGGGCCACGGTGTACAGTGTATTATGGGACTAATCTTGTTTAAGCATTGTTATCCAGGGACTGATCTCATGGGTTAATTTTTTTTTTCTTTTAGCAGGAAACTAGAAGAAATGTTGTGCCTCCAATCCAACCAAGTGTAGTCCCTGTTTGTGGTGTTTGGTAGTGGGGAGAATGGTATCTTCTGCTGAATCATCAGGTGTGGGCCACTGGCAAAGCCAGGCTATGTAACATCAGATAGACCTTGAGTCTATGCTAAAATCCTGGTACATGTATAAATGAATTTGCATGCAAGTCAAACCTCAGTAGGAAATACGTCTCAGCTTCTATGCATCAAATGATGAAATTGCACTGTTTAGTGCTCTATTTCTGGTGCCTACCAGAAATGAATCTGAGCAGCTTGCTGTGGTGCTCACCTTTCAGGGTTTACAATTTCCTCTGTTACAAAGTTGACATAAAACCTGGAATTGGAAAAGAAGAGTGTCTGGACTGCTGATCTTATTTCCTGTGCGTGGCCTGAAGAATTGAGACCAATAGATAATTTGGTTACTGGTGTTACAGAGCAGACTCGATGTTTACTTCGAGAATAATGGGCTACCTTTTCTTACACTGCATGCCTTTATTAGGAGACGTTCTACAAGGAAGGCAAAAAGCGGTTTCTTTGAAGGCTTTTGACTGAGACAAAAATCTCTCACTAAGGTGAAAAAAAAATGTTGGGACTTGAAAATGCCTTGCTCTCCTCCCTGTATCTCTCTCTTCCCCTCTAATATTTTTTTTTTAATATCCAGCCTGGAAAATCTTTGGCATCTTTTGTCTGGACATGCTTTAAAACATTATAGAGGATGCTGGAGTTAAAGTGCTCTTTGGAAATACTGAGAAATATTTCACTTAATGCCTGAATGCGTGTGCAAAGGGGTGGGACATCTCAGTCCAGTCTCTAGAGGACAGATAAATCCACTATGAGTTGGCCATTGCTGCTGTGGCTCTGAGCTGCAGATGAGGCTTGATGCAAGCTCCATACTACAGTGTTCTGACCTGCTTTCCTATTTGGCTTCCATTGGTAAATTGAATAGGCAATGTCAGTATAAACTGGAAACACACCACCAGCCATAAGAAAACATCCCAGAGTAAAAAGCAAGAGACAGCTTGTCCAGAGTCGGCAGACTTGGGTCAAAAGCATCCTGGAAATTCTCATATTTATCTAATCAAGAAAGGATTGAAATACAACATGTAAATGTGATTTGTCTTTTGGAAGAACTATGCAACAAGGAAGATGTGCATAACCATAGCTCTCTGCCATTACAGTGATAGTTTTGACATCCTAGGGATCCAGTTGGAAATGACTTATTGCATATCATAAACTTGAAGTCAGAAGTTAGATTAGACTTCATAGACTTAGTCAGGTTTAGGTTAATTTTTTGCATAACACAGGGTTGTGGAATGTCACCCAATCATTCCTGCAGCCAGGCTTACAACTTCTGGTTAGGTTTATGCATGGCTTTTAGAAAGGCCATTTCATCTTGATTTATTTTTTTTTAATGCTTCAAGTGGTGACACATTTCAGTAGCTGATTATCCTTACTGCTAAATGCATACCTTACTTTCTATCTGAATTTGCCTAGCTTCAGCTTCCAGCTGTTAGATCTTGTTATGCCTGTGCCTGTTACTGATGAGCACTACTATTCAACATCTATCTGCAGTGAGATATTTTGTTGTGTGTGGGGCTTTTTAATGTAAGGGGTGTATGATTGGTCTATCCTCGGAGGTCTGCTGCAGGCAGTCACCAAGACCAGCTTTTTGCCACAAACAGACCAAGTCACACCATCCATGAAATAGCATGGAGTGTCTCCAGACTGTCATCTGGCATGAATGACTAAGTGGGGCATATGTAACTTGGCCCATTGACCCTATTGTTTCTGTTTCAGATAGGCTGGACATATAATGCCTTGGGCAGGTGACTAGCAATTCACTCAAAAGAGGCTGCCTGCTTTGGCACGGGTCTGGACAGTACTGCCAGATGAGATGACAGACAGTGCATAGGGTGGGGAAATGGTAGGTCATGAGTAAGCTTTTGTGTTTTCTAGTAGTGGCTGAAATCTCAATCCCTTTCTCATTCTGCTCTTACCTCTCCATCTCTTTTGTTTTAGCTCTCCCTCTTCTGTCTCCTGCTGTTGCCCCATCTTGCCTCACTTAACACAAGTTTGCAATTGTCTTATCTTTAGTAATGGCCATCATTCCAGGGACAATAATCATGCCAAGAGTGACCATCTTGATGGCTGTGAGAGTAATCTGTATATTTGTAGACCAGTTGCCACTCCAGCAGTTGAGGGCAATTATTAGAGCTGGAAGAAAAGAACAGCAAGGTTGTACATATGGACTAAAAACCGACTTCCCAGAGTTGAGCAAGGCACAAAGATAAATGGCAAGGTAGGGAAAGGCTTTTAGCACAGACACTGGGTTTGGATCCTGCCTTATTTTATCATGATTAGTGATACTCAGTAGACAATAAGCATAGCAGCATGTTAAATTTCCAGAGGATACCAAACTGAAGCATACTGCAAAAAAACCCTGTCAGAATAGAAGCGATGCAAAGAGAACTAAACAAACTAGTAACGTTGATGAGACATAACCAAAATGAGAAACAAACGGGAAAGGCATGTGCTGCCTGAAATAATCCCAAATGAGGAGAAAAGCCAGGTAGGTTTCTGGGCAATAAATCTTATCTGAGTCTGTAGTGTAATATATTGTCAAAAATATCTTCTTTTACTTGCATCCCAGAGGCAGCTTTTCTGAAAAATTTTAGCTTTCCAAAATTGGACTACTTGCCTTAAGCAGGGACGCTGATTATTTTATTTATTTATTTATTTATTTATTTGTTGCCAAAAATAAAAGCGTCCTGCTTTGATTCCTGCTTCACTCAAAGTTTAAGACCAACTGCCTGGCAGGAGCCAGAGGCATTTCTATTCAGGCAGGTGAGGGAGTCAATTGACTTTAGTTGCTTATTGCTCTTCACTCCATAGGTGTTAACAACAGTTTCTCCTATTTAATGGCCTTAACCTGAAAGGCACTAATCAAGCTAAGCTATTTTTGGAAGTTTTGCTGTTTGCTTACTGTTGGGCTTTTCTATTTCATAGCCTTACTGACTTTTCTAAATTTGTAGATCTGTCCATGAAGACCAGACTTCAGCAACAGTTAGAGTTTGAGCTTCTGACTGAGCAGGAAAGGAAGGATTAGTCTCTGCCCCTGCTCTATGCAGTCATAACTCTGGGAAATTCTTTCTTTATTCTGCCTTCCCAAAAACAAGGTTTCTGTCTTATTTGGGAGCATGTTGTACATAAGAAAATATCATATTCAGAGCCAAGGGACATCTGGCTATTTATGCAAACAAGCCTCTGGAAGGATGGAAGGAACAATCTCTCACCATGGACCTGGAGAGCATAAGGGGAAAATGCTAATTGAGCAGATCGTTTTGTTTTATGGCATCACCTCTGGGATGTTCTTTTAGAGAGCCGTGCAGCAGTATTCCCTATGCTGGGGATCTAGATGAGATGGTCTGACAAGCTGTGCTAGTCTTTTTTTAGGTGCGAGTGCACGAGTGTGTGTTTGGAAGAGGGCTAGGTCTGTTTGACAAAGCAGGTGGTGGCCTGCTGTGATTGACTGTTATAACCGGAGGGGAAAAGGGGTTTGACACTTGCTACTTATGGTGGAGATTTTCAAAGACACAAAAAGAAGTGAAGTATCTGTTCCCCATGGGGGCAAAAAAAAATTTGGACATTTAATTCCTGTCAGTTCCCTTGAAAGTGCCAGTTTGTATAGACTGTCCTTGGTCCTCTAGAAGACTTTGAATATGTTGTTTGTGCCATGGGAGCACCTGAAATGGGGCCTCCATTGTGGAAGGCACTGTACAAATGCATAGGAAACATTACAGGGGTGTAGGTTGTAGCCGTGTTGGTCTAAGGACATAGGCAGACAAGGTTCATTTAAGTTGGTCTAATAAAAGAGATCAGATTCACCCAAAGAACTTTGTCTGCCTAGTAAACATTACTGCCTTTCCCCAAGGAAATTAGTCAAAGAAAGCTGGGAATGTGATTGATAGAAATAATGGGAAGGTGATAGTTTGAGATTTAATTAAATATGTGAAGCTTTGCATAGACTTAACAGATTTGGAAAGAATTCATCCCTGTTGACTTGTGTGGAAAAAGTAGTGAAAAGAGATGACGGATAGTGTCAGGAGTACCAAGTTGAGCCTGATGTGCCCCCTTTCCAAACCTGTCTTGCTGGTTTAATGGATTGTTAGTAACCCTCAGAAACACTAGTGGTGGTAGCCAGCTTCACAGCCCGGGCAGGGACATGGCAAGAGGTAAATAAAGAGAGGCTCAGTTAAGTAACGACCCAAAAGCTAAGGATGTCACCGCAATATTGGCAGGACTGAAATACAGAATAAATTCAGGGGGGTAATGAGGCAAACTCAGTTTTCCTTCACCCACCTTCTGTCCCATTTCCCACCCCCACGCACAGTTTCCATCCTCCCTTCACACGTTCTTGCTTCTAATGCTTCTATCATAACCATTACTTATAGGGGGACGGTGACACTAAAATATAAGGAAGAGAAAATGTTTGAAGCAGCATTTGTTGTTCTGCATTTCTATTTGCATTTTCTGTCTACTGCTTTGCCTTCAAGATGGCACCATGTCTACACAACCCGCATAAGCGAAGGGAAAATAGAATGGGATTTGGACAGGGACTTGCTGACTTCGTGGTGAAGTTGAAACCTGGATATACGATACTTGCTGAACTGCATACTCCTGTTCGTTTTCTTCCTCTAAATGGGAGGAATTAGGTTTTATCCATCTGAGAGGGAGTGTGTACATTGGCTAAGTTTCTCCTGATAACACTGGAAGCTGAAATGTTTTCTCCTTGCTCTCTGTTTTTGGACTTCTCTGACTGCTTCAGCAGTGTTCTTCAGCTCTGATCTGACATGGTCCCTACATGGGGTAGTTCTCCCCAAGGCCCATGCCTACTACTTCTGCTGGTAACTTTTACTAACTATCTAAGTTTTGCTATATATGTGGCCTCTATTACCATAGTAGTTGATGCTTAATTGTTTCTTCTCATTCTTCTTGGTGAGCTTGGGGCAGTGCCATTGTTCCCATGTCACAAGTGGAGAATGGTGGCCCCAGGAGTGACTTGCCAAATATCATGGAGGGAATCTGTGGCAGACCACGGAACCGAACTTAGGTTCCCAAATCCCAGGCTAGATTTTTTTACCATTGAACTGGATGTTATTTTTTTAGGAATTGGGGAATTGTTACTTCTAATATGTTACATTTAAGGGCATGGAGCAATTAGCTTGACTGTGATTTGATTCTTTGCTTGTTTTTGATCTCAGCTTTATGTAGGAGGGGATTGAACTGGTAGCCTAGAGATGATAACCTGAATGTTCCTTCTCTCCTCTATGGAAAAAAAAAAATTGATGTACAGATCACCTTGAGCTTCCCAGTGAACTCGCTGTTTTGCAAGGGCCATTCTATTTTCTGAGCTTAGTTTTCCCATATGTTTTGATTGTGCTTAATTGTATTGAATCAAATTGCACATAATGTGTTGAGACCCGGTGCCTATGAAATAAAAGGTACTGTTGTATGCCATGGTAGTGGCCACTTCCCTACTGCTGCTTCTCTTCCCCACCCCGCTTCTTGCTCCAAGGGACTTCCCTCTGATCCAGAAGAATCTCTCAGGAACCTGCTGATGGGTGGTATTGTATAAAAGCCTAGACAGATGGCCAACTAGGGATGAAAGGGTAGTTCAGACTCTATTTCCATGCAGCCTGTGACCTCTCCTTTTTAATGGCAGTGAATACAGGGAGAGTTAACAAGCCAAGTCATGTTTATACTTTTTGTACCATTTGAGTAACTATGTCCCAGCACTGTAGGGGTCAGCTGCATGAGCTGTGATCTCATCCTCCTCAGGGCAGACGGCACCGCCAAACCCAGATGTGCTGTGCCAGACGTTTCTGTTTACCTGGCAACCATTTAAATTTTTTTTGGGGGGTGGGTGGGTACTAAATGAAGGAGGCCATGTATCAAATGGATTTCTAAAGGGCAGGGGGCCTTTTCCAGAAAACTCAATTGAGTTTGCAGATTACAGAGAGATACTGTCCGTTTCATTATCATACTGCAAGCTGTTCCTTGTTTTCATTTTCATTCCTCATCAGGGATTTTCCACTACTTTTTTTTTTTATCTTTTACTATTTCATCGCCCTCTGCTCCCTCTTCATTTCCATTTCTCAGGTCCCTCTTCTCTCCTCCTGCTGCTTTCCTCCTATTCTCTCTCCAACCATTTGCAAGTCCATGTGTTTGCCGCAGTGTTGCATTCACCAGCTGGTTCCTTTAGCTGTGCAGCTGGAATCTGCCCCAATTAGAGAGAGAAAAAAAGGAGACTCCCTCTGAGCACAAAACAAATGAACAGAAAACCTCATCCTGCAACAATTTACTACCCCTTTTCTCCCAGCACCCCTGCAGAAACCAGGCTGTTTTTACCAGATCATAACAAATTCAGCCCACAATCGTAAGAAGGCAGGCAAGGGTTTCTAGGAGATGGATATAATGTCCCCCTGATTTTGTAATGCTTGTTCCGAGTTCTGCGTAAGACAGCACCTAGAAGTGTGTGTGTGTGTGGGTGGGGGGAAGGTGGTGCTTACCTATTTGTGTTTGAGACCCCATCCAACGCCTCCACTGTATAAAATAACATACATATAATAACTGCATAAAATAACAACAACTCTTGCCCTGAAGATCATTGGCTATAGAGCAACAAAGGAAATATTATAAGACCCCTTTCTTACTTAGGAAGACCAGAGGGAGCATGACTCTACCAAGCTCAGACAGTCAATGGTAGAACCCCAGGTTCTACCACTGAGGCCACATCTCCCAGGTTGCAGACCAGTGTCTTATCAAGGAAGGTTGATCTCGCATTTAGGTGGGAAACAGCTGCTATGGAGGACTGGGATTTAATAAGTGCAGGAGCATGTAGAAATATACAAGCATCTGACAGTCCCATCTAATATATTGGTGGGTGTTTCTTTATCCTAATGAGCCATGAGTTTGTGCTGCAGGAAGGATAACTGTGCACTTGACAGGGGCATGTGGTATGCTCCCCCGCACAATCTACAATGGTCCTTTTATTCTGTTAAGTCTTCAGCATTCACTACAGAAAGAACATTTTTTCTTCTCAAATGAGGGTGGATTTCCTGTGTTTGGGTCTTTTGTATGATATTTTTTTAGTCTTCTCTGTTGAAGGGTGTTTTGGGACACAGCAAGTTGGTGATTGTGCCTACAGGCCCCAGGCAGGGAGCTGACAAGCTGTTAGGGGGTTATGCTCATCATTGGAATCATTTGCATTTATTAGACAATTTCTAAAGTGTAATTGGCACTGTGCAGCTGCAGGGCCCTGAGCCGGCTGTGGGGTTCATAAATGTGGTGTAGCATTCCTGAAGCAGCGGTACAATCCCTAAGCTACCTTCAGGGCCCCGGGAACATAATCCCCAGGCTTTTTAGCTTGGGTTGAAATATCCAGTGCCTAATTCTGTCCCCTTCCTGTGTCTTGCCACCTCAACAGTAGTAGTAATGAATACTTTACTGAAGAGACTCTCTTGTATTAGTACTCCCAGTTCCACAACATTCCCTGGCAGCCCTGGGGGCTACTGAAATTAATATATTATCTTGGGGATTACAGTTCAAATCTTTGTGAGGTGAGAAGCAAAAGTGTGTAAGGTTTTTGGCTTGCTCTGCTTCCTGAAGAGCCTAATCCAAAGCCAGCTGACATCCATGGAAATGCTCTCACAGACCTCAGTGGGCTCTGGTCCAGGTCCAGAATTGTTACTTTATTCAATGGCTTTGCTTTGCAGCTGTAACATGCTTCTAATATAGGGCTTCTTGAACTTTCAGACTTTCTTTTTTAATTAAAAATGTACTAAACCAAGCTGTTCCATCTTGCCAACAGCATGAGGGTGCTCTACGTGGCATAGAAGAAGCAAGCAGGAGCCCTTCTCCCTGTTCACCTTTGTTCAGGCCTTCTGCACCATCCTCATCTAGGACCGTAACCACAGTATTCTGAAGTGGGACTAGGGATGGAGCCATGGGAATTGCTTGAACTTGGGTCCAATGTCCCAGGTATCTGGTGCAGAACGAAAATCTGTGCAAATCTTGCAGTGCTTTCTACTCTCTTCACTCTGTGGGTCTTCTAGCAGCTTGCAGGGTGCAAACCACACTTCAAAACTGATAGTTGCTGAAACGGAGCAATGAAGTGCTTCATGTCTATTCACACAAGCATCAAGCCTCAGATTAGGTATTTCATTTATTAGCCTGATTCTCCATCTTTGTATAGCCATTTTTTTTAGTTCAAAGTGAGTATTGGATGGTACTCGACCTCCCCCAGCCCCACCATGGGCTCTGCTCTGTCTGTGCCATCTCCAGGAGAGGGGGCAGGGGAATGGGGATCCAGGCTCCATGCTCCGGTCTCAGCAGCTGCTGCTTCCTGTGGGTAGCAGCTGGGGCTCAGGTGCTGCTGGGGTGGTGGGGCAGGGGGCTGTGGGCTCTGGCCATGGGGCACCTGGGGAGAGTGGGGGCTGTGGACTGGGAGCGAGGGGCACCGGCAGTGTCTGAGGGCTGTGGGTTGGGAGTGAGGGGCACCTGGAGGGTGTGGGGGGCTGCAAGTTGGGAGTGAGGGCCCATGCTAAGGAAGTGAGGTCATGCTGAGGAAATGGGATCATAAATGGGATCATGCTGAGTAAAAGTTTGGGAAGCACTGCCATGGACGTTAAGAAATGAAGAATCATTGCCCGAGTCTTTTGACTTCAGGGCAAAGGGCTATTTCACCATGCCACAAACTAGATAGGGAAACTGATAGTGAAGTTAACTGACTTGACCATGGCTATGCTGTGGGATGGTGTCTGAGCTGTGATAGGAGTCAAACTGGAAGAAATTTCTTCTTTCTCTGGAGAAATGGTGGAGGTGGTTCCTGTTTAGCCAACAGCCTAGTTGTTAGTGAGCTCACTTGAAAGGTGGAAAATCTCGTTTCAATCCCCTCTTCTACAAGGGATCTGGTTTCATTTCTCTCATGAAAGTGCCCTGTCCAGTATAGCCTTCAGAGTGTTTTCAATCTCTCCCGTTGACACTGTTTCCATACGAATAAAACACTTGAGGAGCTTTGAACATCTAAAGTAATTTTTATATCTTGGTAAGAGCACTCACCTGGGAGGTACTAAAGTCCCAATCCTTCATTTCTATTGCTTGACATTTGTTAAAGATGCCTGACATGGGATTGATGGGATAGGATGAAATGCTTCTTTTGCCTCAAAGTAAATACTTTGGGAGTTTTCCCTTCAGCACAAACTGAATTTAGGGTTTTTTTGGGATGCTGGTGGTGACCAAGCAAAAAAAAAAAAATGTTTATCATTTGCATAGCTTTAGTTACAATACAAGAGTTTTATAGACCAGGGGCTGTCAACTGGGGGTATGCCTAACCTCGGGGGTACATGAGAAGGCTCTAGAGGGTACACACAAGTGGGCAGGGATGGAGCACCACCACTCGCCATCCCTGCTGCCATTCAGCCCAGCCAGATGCAGAGGGTGGGGGAAGCTCATATGCAGTGGCTGCTGCTCTGCTGTGTTCAGCTGCTGGGGGTACGTTGCTCTGCATCCAGCCGCCAGAGGTACGCTGATCCAAAAAGGCTGAAAATAGCAGAAATCATGGTCTAGCACACAGGTTGAGGCCCCCTTGTTACCAGACTCCATACTGACTATTAAAGAGAGGCACCAACTCAGCTGTTGGCATAGACCCAATGGCTGGCATGAAGATGCTGTAGCTCTAGCACCATTTGTGGAAGGAACTGTTGACACCCAGAAATGACCGTAGGTGCAAACCCATCTTGTTACCAAATGGGGTGCCTTAGAAAATCGAGGTGTCATGCCTACAATGCCAGGTCTGAGTAGGGCTTAGAAAAATTCCATGATTTAATTATTGCGACTGATTTTAATCCCAACAATCATCTGTTAACAACAGCGCCAATACCTAATGCAGTGGCCCTCACCAGGGTGATCTGCTTCCTCAGGAAAACTGCCTTACTTTCCTGCTTCTCTTTCATGTCTGAATTCTTCCTGGATGGTCCCATTACTCTTTCTGTCTTCTACATAGAGTTTGGCAAGCTCGGCACTTCATGAGAGGTCTGTATCTAACCCTCCACTTCTAAGGCTAACACAGGCTGTCTCAGCTGTTTTCCCAGCCCCTGTGTAGAAGCTCCCTCCTATCACCAGCAGCCTGCCCATGTACAGCCTTGGATGAAGTCCATTTGCAAACACAAAATAAACCTTAGGTGGAAGGAGATGCAAGTCCTGAGGAAGGAAACACCCCAGTGTTTCTGAGAGAGGTTGGAGATGATGGGGGGCAGGAGCTGGATGCCCAGTTTGGTATACACAGGGTACCATTCTGACACTGAAATAAACTTCAGGAGTGTTGGACTTTTTATGTCGCTGTGATGCAGTCTAAGGCCTGTAGCTTTTCTTTCTGAGTTTATTTGGCTAGTTTAGAATCTGTACCAAGCTAGCCAAGATTTTATGGTATACTTAAAATCAAGACTGTGTGGCATGAAATGTTTGTCATAGTGGATCAGAATCCTGACCTTGCACTCCTGATGCCAGCAGTGTGTGATATCCCAGGTTTCAGAGGGAGGTTACCTTCCCTGCAGCTCCCAGAATGTACTCACACTTTTTGTCTGTGCTTGAACCCACTGGTGCACCTGCCTTGGTGCTATCCCCTTGCAAAGGTGTGATGCACTAGTTTATTCCAGTTTGAATCTAAAATGCCAATCAGCTTGACCTCAATCCCTGGTAAGATTCTGGAGAAAATTTATCAAAGAGACCTTTCTTGATAAGCTGGCTGATGGCAACATCCTGAGGGACAGCCAGCATGGGTTTTTCATGGGTAGGTCTTGCCTGACCAATCTTATCTTGTTCTATGACCAGGTGACATATCACCTGGACAAGGGAGAAGAGATTGACCTCGTATATCTGGACTTTAGAAAAGCCTTTGATCTGCTGTCCCATGATCTCCTCATGGAAAAATTAGCCAACCGTGGCCTCGGCTACACCACAGTCCAATGGCTGGGCAATTGGCTTTGAGTTTGGACCCAGAGAGTAGTAGACGATGGAAGCGAAACATGGTGCTCTGCGACCAGTGGTCTCCCCCAAGGCTCTGCCCTTGGACCTGTTCTCTTCAACATTCTGAACTGATCAAGTTTGCCGATGATACTAAACTTTGCAGCATAGCGTCCACACCTGAGGACAGGCTAGTGATCCAGGCTGACTTGGATAAGCTTAGTAAGTGGGTGGATATGAACCTGATGACATTCAATACCGAAAAATGCAAGGTACTCCACCGGGGTGGGGAACCCACACCACGCTTATAAGCTTGTCAGTGCTATACTCGCTAGCACCATGGCTAAAAGACACTTGGGGGTCATGACTGACCACAAGATGAACATGAGCCACCAATGTGATGTCATGGCTGGTGAAGGAAACAAAACTCTGGCTTGCATGCATGGATATTTTTCAAGTTAATCTCAGGATGTCATCCTCCCATTCTACTCAGCCTTGGTGAGGCTGCAGCTGGAGTAATGCATCCAATTCTGGGCTCCACAATTCAGGAAGGATGTGGAGAAGCTTGAAAGAGTCCAGAGGAGAGCCATGCGCATGATCAGAGGGCAAGAGAGTCATGGGGATCTTCTGCAGAGAGTCATGGGGCTCTTCAGCCTGGAGAAGCGCAGGCTCAGGACCTAGTGGCTGCCTATAAGTACATAAGGGGGGTGCATCAGGATCTGGGGGAACATCTGTTCACCAGACCACCCCAAGGGATAACAAGGACTAATGGTCATAAACTCCTCTGTGACCATTTTAGGCTGGACATAAGGAAAAACTTCTTTACTGTCTGAGCCCCGAAGGCCTGGAATAGATTCCCTCCAGAAGTGATGCAGGCACCTACTCTGGACTCTTTCTAGAAATGTTTGGATGCTTATCTTGCTGGGATCCTTTGACCCTAGCTGACTTCCTGCCCCTGGGGCAGGGGGCTGGATTTGATTATCTTCATGGTCCCTTCCAGGCCTAATGTCTATGAAATAGCCAGCACCAAGGAAGTTCTCTTCCCTAGGGAAGCTCCAGCAGTGTGGCAAAAATGCCTGTGAGATGCAGAAGCCCTTGCATTAAACTTCCTTGTCTAGCCCTTGACTTGATGATCATGAAAAAGCTAGATACTTCCATGTGCCCTGAGCAACTAGGACCATGAAGCCCAATCCAGTCTATTGTGCAATATTGTATGCAAGGAGAAATCTTTCTGGCCTGTCTACAGCAGTCAGATTAACCCCAAAGCTAATGAGATTTGATGACATATGTCATAACGTTTATCATCACAAATGCAGTTCTTGGCCTTCAAGTGATTCTGTCCTTTATTAAATCTGAATAAGGTCTATAATCTCTGCTGGCTGTGAACTCTCCCAGGTGCCAGTATGCTGCGTTGGAGCACTGTTGGCATTTCCTTCTAATTGTTCTAAGTTTACTTGGTATTAATGATGCAATTATGCTAACAAACCAAAGTCCAGGGAAGAATAACAAAATGAGAAGAGATTCCAAGGCAGAGACCAGGCAAAAAGGGACTAGGGACAGGAGTGGGGAGAGCAGTACAGACAAATTACCTTTGAAATCAGAATCGGACCCTTAAAATGGAGAAGGGACCCGCCATTGAAAAATTACACACCAGGTATTCTCTTTACACCTACCTTTCCATGTGCTCAATCTCTTCCCTCTCTGTTTCTCCCCCCCATCCCAAGCCAGTGATTTCATTTAACTTTGGCTCAGGCTTGAAGTCTAGAAGATAATGTTTAGGAATTTGTATAATTGGAAAGGGAGAGAAAGAGACTCTCCTTCAGGAAGGGGAGTGAGTCTGTTTACTTCCCTCTGACTTTAACTGGAGGTGTGGGGTGCTTGTATACGTGATGGGATGAAAATGTAATTTGTGTGGCTTAATGGTGTCACGCATTACATGTGCGCCAGTTCGGGGAGTTTTAAATGACTTTGCAAACTAAACTAACATCTGGATGTTAGTTTAGTTTGCGTAGTTGCAAAACGCAACGATGCAACTGTCAGCTTGCCCCCTGGCTGTGGGGAAGGTGGATAGGCTCTGAAGAAAAAGATGCCTGGGCCCCTTGCTGTTTCTGTCTTCAGCAGGCACCTGGCTGAAGGCAGGAGTGGCAAGGGGCCTGATCCTTTTTTGCGGAGCCTGCCCGCCTCTGGTGTCTGGGGGATGAGCTGCCAGTGGGCTGAGCAGCCCCTGAGCCATGGAGGGCCCTGGTCTTTCCCTCTGCAGTGGTGATAGCACCTCCTGTGGCTGCCGGGGCAAATTGCTAGCAGGCTGGATGCTGCCCCAGCTCGGTCAGCACCCAGCCGGATCCAACTCTTCACGGCAGGCTCAAGGGCTTCCAGCGCCCCGAGCACTGTCCCTGCCCCCTGGGACCACCTGGGAATGGCCTGCCCCTGAGGCAGAGCAGGCAGGCAGCAGGAGGGTGGCTGGGTATGCTGGTGGCTGGAGAAGGTGGTGGGGATGCTGTACAGGATGCTGGAAGCCCAGGTGGTCTTGGGGAAGCTTGGGCTTGGCAGGCTTCCAGCACCCTGTGCACCATCCCTGCCACCTCTTCTACGGCTGTCAGCACACCCAGCCACCCTCCTACCACCTTCCTATGCTGCCCCGGGGCAAGCCAGCCCATTCCTGAGCAGTCCCAGGTGACAGGAAGGTGGTAGAGACAGGTGCATGGGGTGCTGGAAGCCCTGGTGGGTTCAGGGAAGAGTTGAATCAGGCTGGGTGCTGCTTCTGAGCTGGGGCAGCACCTGGCCCACTAGCAGCCCACCTAGGCAGCTCCAGGGGGCACTGCAACTGCAGAGGGATTGCCTGGGGCCCCCCTTGCCGCTTAGCCCGCCAGCAGCTCACTCCTCAGGCACGGGCAGGCTCCGGCAAAAAAAAAAAATGTATATCAGTCCCCTCATCATAACATGTCAGAAATTGAAATGGTGGCTTCAATTAAAATGCCACCATATCAGTTTAGGGGGCATAAAATAAAACCTTGGGGATTAAACCCCCATCATGTATACAAGCGCCCTGGGTGCTTAGACTTTTATGAACATCTGACTCCCACCCCCTCTCTTCAGCTCTTTCACACTGCATCACTTTTACTAAATCAAGTCCTAAGCAATTTTAGTTTGGGATCTTATAGGACACCTGTGTATAGTGATCACCAGGTTCAATAAACATAGGCACATCATGAATGAGAAGAACTTTTAAAACTTGTTTAAAAGCTTTATTGTAGAGCAGTAAGTAACCTTTGCAGATTCCTTTGTCTTTGACTGACTAGCTTAGCTGAAAGACCAATTCCCATCCTCTGAAGTCTTAAGTAAAGGAGTGTCTCCAAACTGCAACTCTGTCACCACACTGTTGAGAGTTTTAAATGGAATCATGGTTGCCTCGGGTTGATATAGAGCTTAATCCAGGCAGGCTTTAGTTCACAGCCTGATTCCTGGCATTTGATTCCTTTTTGGCTGTATTGATTACCCTGAAAATGTACTAGGATAGGGTAGGCAGGGTAGCACAGGGGCCAATCTAGTGCATGGGGCCAACCCCTGGGGTCCCTGGATAACCCCACATCAGGGGCTGGATCTGGCCCATGGTTTGGGAATTGAGCATTCCTGGTGTAAGCCATCCCACAGTAGGGCAGTCTTATCCTAGTATTGCCTAGGGGGAACTTCCTCCTAAGTTGATCAGGTTTTTGTGAAAACAAGAGGCAGATTAAAATACTCCCCTGTATTAAAATCCCTGTATTAAAATCCCAGACAGATTAAAATACTCCCCTGGCCTGTGGAGTCTCTGGTGCACAGCCCTGGTCTGCCGTTCTCTGATGTCCCAGGGAAGGGTCCTAACCATTGGGCTATAGAGGCACGTTATCTCGCAAAATAATTATTTATGCAAAGTGGAATAGCTCCAACAGGAGAGCCTAAGAGACCTGGCCTGCCATGGCCAATTGGTTGAGGCTTCCACCAGGGTATAGAAGACCTAGTCCTGTGGTGGTCTTGGTCTTTGTCGGGCAGTGCTGGAACCTGAGCATGTGTTATCTGCTTCCCAGCGACTGTTCTTACCATCACGCTATTGGCTTTTCTATTGGCTTTTCTGCTATAGCTTGCTGCCTGGTTTTGACCAGAGTTTCATTGTTGAATCTAAGTGAGGATCCTATCCTCATGAAAGATGAACCAAAACTGACATGGTTCTGCAAAATTGTTTCGGTGACTCAGCATTTGCCAGTGAAAAGCCTTTTTTATTTTATTTTATTTTATTTTATTTTATTTTATTTATATATTTTTTTTAAGGCAAAAATTCCTACCCAACCTCCAGGTGGAAGGGGCAGGCACCTTTATATTCTTGGTGAAAAACCTCAAAATGGTGAGAGATGGAAAGGAAATTATTGCAATAGAAAAAAGGGAGAGCAATGGTTAGAGGATTGCTGTAAAAGCCAACCTTGAAACATTAAGTAAAATTAAAAAAGGACTTTTTTTTTTTTTTTTTAAAACAGTACTTAAGTTACCTTGTCCTCTGACACTCATTCAGCTCAAACCATGGAATATGGTTGAGTTTTGGTTTCTCATTAAGTTCACTTTTGTTTCTTGCTTCCTATGTGCCAAAATAATACTATTGTATGTGGTTTTACAATGGTAAAGGAGGGGGAGGATATCTTCCACTGGAAGTTTCAAGTGACATTTTTAAATAATCATGAAGAGGTTTTAATTTCCCTTTTAATATGGTCTCCTGTCTGTGGAGTGGGGACTCAGTGAAGTCTTCTCCAGTCCTTGTCTTGACCCACAGCTCCTAGTGCAGATCCCCATCTTGGTCCCAGTCCATCAGTCTCTCCCGTTGTCAATGCCCCTTGCTCCTAAACGCTTCTTATGGCATGTGAGGCAAAATGTTCTAGTTCATTGAAACTGGGAGGCAGAAACTCCTAAATTCTAGTTTGGTTTGCAACTAGTTTCTATGCGACCTTGTCAAGGAATTGATCTGCTTTGTGCTTCAGCCCATGTCAAGTAAGGTTACTGCTGTTTTGCTACCTTACTAGAAATGGATTCTTCTTCAAAGTCCTGATGATACCAAGCACTACTTCTGTACCAGAAATCCACCAGCTGTTGCATATGAGGAATCTTACTCCTGGTACTGCACTTAGCCCCACTGAGGGACCTCATAGGGTTCAAAACAGAGAATTTCCCATGCAGAGAGATATAAAGCAGGGAGCAACTTGCATGAAGGCATGACTGTGAAAAGCATAGAGCAAGCAACAGCCTGTGAAGTGCTGAACAAAGCTTCAGAGGGTTAATCAGAAAATGTGCTCACTCTAGCATAATTTGTGTTCTTGGCTTATTTTTAATAAATGGATAACCGCTGAGCTCTGAGGCCAACAGAAAAGAGGCACCCTACAGAAATCTGTTCTGAGGAGGAGTTTGGCCTGAATGCAAGGTAGGTGTCATAGTGAGGGAATTAGTACATGTGTACATAACCCAATTACGAATCGGGCATCTGCCTTGAAGCTGGGTCAGCAAACAGGTGAGTGGCTAACAGGTTACAGGGGTGTTTTTTAATGACTTGTAGGTCTGGATTGGGATTATCAGGCACCACGTTTGAATTGAGCAGGATCTAGAGAAAGCCCAGAGAGGTAGATCAGTAGTGGTTTAGTTGGATTAAAGGGGACCTAGTGTAAAATATGAGGCAGCCTGGGATATTTCATTCTAGAACATTTGGCTCTGAGTGAGTTGATGGGGAAAAAAATGGAGCTAGATAAGAGTCCACTTTATTACACTGTGCTTTTATTGTAGAGTCAGGGGGTGATTTCTCAAACTAAGAAAATGGGGCTGTCCTGGAGAACGTGGGATCTAGGTGTGCTAAGCAGACAGTTGATCCTTGATGGGATGGTCAGTCTTTCTGAGGTGAGATTCTGAATGAGATGCACAGACCACTTTTGGCCTACTGGGGGTAATGGTTTTTGTTCCAGATATGTCTGGAAGTAGTTTATGGCAAGACCAAGTTTAGGAGGCTGGAGTCCTGTCTCTGCAGTGCCTTGGTTATTAGCAGGGTGAACTTCCTTGGGTTGCTCTGCAGCATGCATCAGTCGTTTTGGAGATGAACAGCTCTAAGGGTGGGAAGGTGGTTCAACTTCCATGACCATTCAGTGCTTGGGAGGTGCCAGTTGTAATGACTACTTTTGTGAGGTGGTCCCATGTCCTTTAAGACTTGGGCTGAGACTACCAATGCACTTCCTGCGAGCCAACAAGCAACTATTAGGTAGTAAGAATTGTTATCATTACCTTCCTGGCTCCGTTATGAATTGAACTTAGTTCAAGAGGGGATTTCTCTGTCAGGGCTTAGGCTGCATGGTTTAGCACTATGTGAAAGATATAAACTGTCTTCTAATTGTATATGTGAGTGCTGTGATTGCTTCTTTTGGACTGAAGCAGTTAAAGGAGTGAGCATTTCAGAAAGGGTTTGTTTTGTTTTGCTGCAGGATCCGTCTCCTCTTGGGGGTGTCTCTGCTGGAAATGTTTAGCTTTATTTTTGTTTGCGTGTTTGTTTGTTCTGTTTTATTCCTTGCAGCTAAGTAAATAATTTTGTAGCGGAACAAATATCCGATTCCACCTATGAGACCTGTTCTGGATCATGGAAGCGGCTTGCTACTTTGAGTATCAGCAAAAATGGGACCAGTCACGAAGTCCTAAGGGGAAGAACAATAATTTCAGTAAATGCAGAACTCATGTCAGCTCCGAGTTGTATTAAAGAATTGCTGTGATAGAACTGGAAGGCTAACCTCTGGAAACTTGTAGAGATGGCCTAGGAGTTAGGACTCATTCTTATCTCTGATCTTTTACTAGTTCATTTTGGAGCTTTGGACACTTCAATTAACTTCTTGAGCTTTAGATGTCTGTGTTGTAAAAAGAGAGGCAATATTTCTCTGCCTCCTAGGGTTCCTGAAAATCTTGATGCATCAAAAATGTTTGGGAACTTTTTTTGTAGAGGCAAGAGAGCCTAATAGCAAGGAAACTTAGAGGCAGGACCTACAGAAGTATAATATAGTAGCATATTTTCATCTGGCATGCTCCTGTTTCATTTCCTTTTGCAAATCTATTTGAGGGCAGAATGTTTATGAAAAAAGATAATATTAAATAAGTATGGTAGAATATTAATGAAAACAGATTTTTAAATTTATGGAAATAAGAATTTCTTGCAGAAATCTGATTCAAAGTGTAATGCTTAGCCAATCCAGGAACAGAAACATTGCCATGGAAGCCATATATGTCCAGTCAAATTTGATCAATATAGCTAGCAATAACATAGTGAATATTTGTAATTAATTGCTTGACATATTGGGTTTAATCAGGACTTTAATATTATTTGCAGGGGAAAACTTCTGGCTGCTATACAGACATGTCAGAACTTTTGGTGTGAAGCCAAACTTGGTTTACTTCATACTCCAGCTAAGGAGAGGGAGATGTTTGGAGCCTCTCCCAGTCTGGGTTCTGAGTTGGTCACAGAGTATAAAGAGCTGTGTACCAAGAGATGTTGCATGCAGAGCTCTGGTACAGTGGAAGCACAGGAGATGCCCAAGGACCAGGGTTGAGTAGATGGATGATAAATGTCAAGAATTATTTGTTGTAATCACTTAGCTGAAAATCTTTATTAAGATCAAAGTTAAGAAAATTGCAATTCACAGACATAAAGAAGTGAAATCCCTTAAAGAGATGATCCATAAAGAATTATTCATTCAACCTCAGATCACATTGGTTTTATTGCTAGCATTTTGTGTACTGCAAGCTTGTATCTGATTTAATGGCTACTGTTCTTTTTGGTTTCTTATCTATGGCAGTAAACCAAGGGAGCATGTTTGTAAAGAACGAAAGTTGAAAATAAAGCCTTGTCTTCAACCTTATTTCTCGTATTCAACAGTCTCATAAACAAACATTGAGTTTCCAAATAGATTTTCTAACTGGGTACACAGAATACAATGTTACCAGTCTCGTTAAAGCTTATCTATGCTACTTTAATGTAAGTAGTTAAAATTGTTCCCTAGTAGCTACAAGATGCATTTAGGAACATAATTAGAAACATATAGATAATTTTAATGAAAGAGTGACCTTGTAGATGAGTCATTGAGCTGGGATACTGGAGATCAAGGTTTAACACTGCCATGCCACACATTTCCCGTGCAACTTGAGGCAAGCTATGTAGTTGCTTTGAATTTCAGTTCCCCAGCTGTCATTTGGTGATGATGATGATGCTCACTCATCATTGGCGGTCCTTCAAAGTCAAGGATGACATCAGTCAGGCTTGATGGGTCCTCAGGTGATTGAGGAGCCCTATTCTGGATGTGCACGTTCTTCAGCGATGGCTGCATGTTGCTGTGTGGGGGAGTGGGATTCACAGCCCTGGGTTGGTCATCTCCTCCTTCCTCCACTGCCGCTGTTCTGCCTTAGTATCAAGTCGTTGGGCCTTGAAGTGGCACATGCCTTCATGGACCAGGTGGTGCCAGGCCAAATGGTCAGCAGCTTTCCCCTCCCAGTTGTTGGTGTCAATGCCTCTGTGCTTGAGGGTGACCATGAGCGTGTCTTTTTGTACCGTTTCCTTTGGCTGCCCTCTGAGCATTGGCCAACGGAAAGCTGGGAGAAGAGAATCTGGTGTGTCCAGTTCTCGGCCATCTGGACATAGTTGGTGGTCCATCCATTGAAGTTGATTTCTCAAGAGCAAGGCTTTGATGCTGATGGAATCAGCTTTGTGGAGGATGCTCATGCTGGTCTGGCGGTCCTCCCACTTGATTCCGAGGATTCAGCACAAACACCGCTGGTGAAGGCTCTCAAGGGTTTTAATGTGGCATTGGTAAACAGTCCAGGCTTCACTGCAGTAGAGGAGGGTGGTCAGCATGACAGCTTTGTAAGCCAGGACCTTTGTTGACTTCTGAAGATCTCCATTTTCAAAGACATGCTGTTGCAGCTTGGTGCAGTTGACCCAGTGCTGATCTTCTCTCTCAACAAGCTACCATCAATGAAGGTGGTTGCTGAGATATGAGAAGTGCTCCACATACTCCAGAGCCTCCCGGTCTATGTAGATAGTACAAGGGATGTTCAGCTGGGCTGGGGAGGGTTGGTGGAGAACCTTTGTCTTGGCAATGTTCAAGGACAGGCCAAGTGTCTTATGAAGCATTGAAGAGATCTAGGGTCGCTTGCACATCCTGTGCAGTGAGCCATCATGCAGCAATCATCCGCAAACTGAAGGCTGTGGATGTCCTTGGTAGTGAGTTTGTTTTTTCCCGGAAGCACCCAAGATTGAAAAGCTTCCTGCCCAGTTGATACTGGATACTGACGCTGGATAATAGATCATCTCGGATGAGGTGGATGATGACTGTCAGGTAGATGGTGAACGGGGTAGGGGTGATCACACAACCTTGTTTGACCCCAGTCTGGGTGTGGAAGGTGTGTAATGATGGATGAGCAAACTGGGGCACCAGCCCTAGGTATCCACTTAAGTGCATAAAGGGCAGCTGCTGCTGCAGTTGGTTCAGCCCTGGCTGTGATCTCCTACCATCATAGCCACCAAGGGTGAAGACCGTGGCTTTTATATCGCTGGTGATGCTCCATTTTTTTTTCCTACTCTTAGCCTGTTGCCTAATTAGAATAGAAGCATTTCAGGGCTCTTCTCTGTGTGTGTATATGCATGTCTCTCTCTAATATGGTAGATCTCCATTTCCACTGTCTTGGAGGCAGCACTATGGAAATACAAATAAGAAACATTCTCCTTTTACTTTTCTCTTTCTTTTGTCTTGCTGTCTTCTCTGTCTCCACCCCAAGCTACACACCTGGTGTTCTGCTGTGAAGAATGAGTAAAATTGCAACAACCCCGTGTACAATAGACCCAAAAGGCTGTAAATTTACTTGAGTGATCTCATGCAAAGGTACCGTGCTTTGGAATGAGGATTTGAGCTAATTGTAGACCAAAAGGCTGAACAAAATGCAGCTTTGAATATTTCCTTTATACTAAGCACATTGTGCATATTCTTAAGCACTGCCACAAGGATTAACATCTCTGTTCTAATGTGTCAAGTATAAGGGACTGAACAAGAAAGCAGAATGTGAATGGTCTCTCTAGACAATGGTTAGTTATAGGTATTTGGAGTGGTATTCACTGGCGCTCTGTTTTTCTTTTCTCTCCCAACAGATTTTACAATCTTGAAGTCTCTGGCACTTGATCACTTTATTTCCAGATATTCCTGGCTGGGAATGGTACAAAGGACCATGAGGACAAACCTGTAGTGTTCAGAGTATTAATCTGAACGATCTATCAATCGCTCTATCTATAATATTTTTTACTGTGGAATTTGAGCCATCCGAGACAGACATTTTTTCTCTGTACATCATACTTTCTGTGGATCCCAAAAAGTGATGAAAGCCTAATGGATCATTAACACATGTTCTGTTTTTAAGCCAGCCAACCAGATAAGTGCACTTGTTAAGCTCTTAGCAATGATTTTTTGTTTAAGAATTACACATGTTCAAAGTGACAACTATGATTTTGTGACTCTTTGACCAGTCATACATTTTAACATCTTCTGCAATTGCTCCATGGTTCTGCTTTCAGCTACATGACAGCTAAATTAGCTAGATACAGAATAAGACCATTTGCTTAATGACATCAGCTCAGGAGTCTTGGGGTTTTTTCCCCAAACCTCCAGTTTGAGGGAGGGGACTCTGTCAGAGATCTAGGGAAATGAGTATCCTTCTGATAGCCAAAGAGGAGGATCAAGAAAATAACTCTCCAATCCTGGCCTCTTAGCTTTGGTTTCTCAGGTGATTTCCAGTCTGGATGCATTCAAGCTGCTCCTAAACTTAGTTGTAATAAATTAGGTAAGTCAAGGCTTCCCAAAAATATGGGTCCAGTGTACTACTAACTAGCTCAAGCAAATGTGAAATCTTTAGCTGAGGAGAAGGAAGGGCCAGTGGTGAGAGCACTAGAGTTAAGTTTGCAGTCATAAAGGTAAATACTGCAGAAGCTATGCTCTTTCTGGGCCACCACCCCAGCAAGAAATGATGATGTTCTTGTTATCTTGGGGCTGGTATAAGGAAAAGAGGAGAGACAGATTCCTGGCCCTCCCAGCTTGATCAGGGGAGAGTCCAGAGGAAGCCTCCCTACATGAGTTACTTCCCTGAGGTCATCTGGTCCCTTGGCCTGCAGTCCTGATCTTGATGCTCCAAATACTACAGGAATGATGCCCCCCCATATTAGTTACATGAGGGAGGTGCCTGCCTACTTAATAGCATTTTTATAATGCTTCTTAAGGCTTCAACTAGAATGTGTGCCCACATGTGCATGCATAGCTTTAAGTGCTAGCACACATGCATCCAGATTTCAAGCAGATGCCACTTTTAAATCACTCACGTCATCCTGGGTTATAAAAGTGTGCTTGTGTAAAATTAATCTGCTAAACATTGACTTGAGAGTAGAACATTTAGGTGGAAGAAGGGTTAACAAGTATGTGCCATTTAATTAGTAGTAACCTTACTGTTCAACATCTTCATTAATGATGTGGACACTGGAGTCAGAAGCGGACTGGCCAAGTTCGCCGATGACACCAAACTTTGGGGCAAAGCATCCACACCAGAAGACAGGCAGGTTATCCAGGCTGACCTGGACAGGCTCAGCGAGTGGGCGGACGAGAATCTGATGGTGTTCAACGCCGATAAATGCAAGGTTCTTCACCTTGGGGGAAAAAAACCCGCAGCATCCTTATAGGCTCGGCAGTGCTATGTTGGCTAGCACTATGGAAGAAAGAGACTTGGGGGTCATCATTGACCACAAGATGAACATGAGCCTGCAATGCAATGCGGCGGCTAGTAAAGTGACCAAAACACTGGCTTGCATCCGTAGATGCTTCTCAAGCAAATCCCGGGACGTCATTCTCCCCCTGTACTCGGCCTTAGTGAGGCCGCAGCTGGAGTACTGTGTCCAGTTTTGGGCTCCACAATTCAAAAAGGATGTGGAGAAGCTTGAGAGAGTCCAGAGAAGAGCCACGCGCATGATCAGAGGTCAGGGAAGCAGACCCTACGATGACAGGCTGAGAGCCCTGGGGCTCTTTAGCCTGAAAAAGCGCAGGCTCAGGGGTGATCTGATGGCCACCTACAAGTTTATCAGGGGTGACCACCAGCATCTGGGGGAATGTTTGTTCACCAGAGCGCCCCAAGGGATGACGAGGTCGAATGGTCACAAACTACTTCAAGATTGTTTCAGGCTGGACATAAGGAAGAACTTCTTTACTGTCCGAGCCCCCAAGGTCTGGAACAGCCTGCCACCGGAGGTGGTTCAAGCGCCTTCATTGAACACCTTCAAGATGAAACTGGATGCTTATCTTGCTGGGATCCTATGACCCCAGCTGACTTCCTGCCCTTTGGGTGGGGGGCTGGACTCGATGATCTTCCGAGGTCCCTTCCAGCCCTGATGTCTATGAAATCTATGAACCTTGAGGGGCCTAGCCAGTGCCTGAAAGGGTTGGGGAGCAGCCTTTCCTTTGTAAAATTGTGGGAGTGGTGTTTTGCAAGTCAGTCGCACTTAAAACAGCTTCATGATTCTGAATCTTGCTTGCATTCTTGTGTTGATCTGCTTAATGAAAACACTAATTGATTTTGATTCCTATTGTAACCATGATTTGATAACTGTGTTGTTCATTTTAGTTGGTGTAATTAGTTTTAGCTAGGATTGTAATTGGCCTTAAATTTTGTTTGCCAACTCATTTGCAGTAAAACCCATAAACGGTGTGCATAACTTTTTAATTTATTTATTCAGTTTTTTTAAGATAGTCACAAAAGGTCCACTGCCCTAGAAAGCTAGACGAAACCTGAATAAAGCATTTGAATGAGTCTTGGTCTTCAAATTTCTATTCATGACCACAACAGTAATGGGTATAAAATTGCATTGAGAAATAAATAGCAAAAAATAAAGATCCCTTAAACTAGGATTAAATGCAAGGTCTTTTTCTTTACATTTTTGGTCAAAGGAGGGTCACAATAAGTGATGAGCCAAATTTTATAAACTGCTTCCCAAATTTCTAAGGGTTTGATGAATATGATTTCAGTATTCAGATGGATCTAAATTTTGCAGGTGGAGGCTTCTTCCACTCAAAGTATAATTAATAACAATGAGAAAAATAGTTAGTCTGTTGAAAGCCTAGTTTTAATGAATTGTTTTAAAGAAAAAAAAAAAAAAAAAAAAAAAGTGGGAGCTTAATTTCATCTTCTTTCCTGCCCTCAAAAGAGCTGTACTGAATACTTTTAGACCATTATACCAAATATTTATTAAACCAGCCATTTAGTACTCTTCTGCATTAAAAAGAAAAAGTTCTTCAGGCCAAGATTTTCAAGGATGGCTGGCAATATTGTTAGGCCTTGATTTTTAGGTGCACAACAGGAAATATCTTAAAAAAGCTTGACTTTTAAAGGGTGTGTAGTCAGCCTGTGTAAAAATGTGGGTCCCAGTAAGGCAACTAAGGCTGGTTGCATCCACAGTTTGGTGTCCAAAGTCATCAGAGAGATTTGCAAATCTTGTTCTTTGCAACCGCTGGATGCACAAGAGTCAACCAACCAGCTCTATTCCCAAAACTGATGCAAGAGATAATAGGGGTATATCATATACAACTAGAGTGTGTTTAGTCAAAGGCACCTTATGGGTAAGGAGTGTCGACTCAGCAGATTTTGATGATTATTGTAAGGCCTCTTTAATAGTTGTCTCCAAAAAAAACTCCACAAAACCTTGTCTTTTGTCTTCTACCACAGGTAAGCACTGTTGACAGCGGGATTGGGAAGGACCCATAAGGAAGCTTGAGTCACAACTTCATCTTCAAGAATCCCATCCCCTTCCCTAGAATTGGAGAGACCATGGGAAAAGCCAAGAAAGAGGAGGAGGCTGTGTTCTTGAGGAAAAAGATCACTCTGCTGAGAGCTTTTTCACTCCTTATTGGCAGCATGGTGGGCAGTGGCATCTTTATCTCCCCAAAAGGGGTGTTGAGAAACTCTGGCAATGTGGGTCTCTCCTTGATCGTCTGGTTTGCCTGCGGGATTCTCTCTCTGTTTGGTGGGTGATGAGTTTCTTTAGTCTTCCTTTTAATTTTTTGGTAGATGGGGAAACTAACAAAACTCTTTCATCATAGCATTTGAAGAAGTAAATTGCTGCCTGTGAAAGCTCATGCCTCTCTGAACCCAGTTAGTCTCTAAGGTGTCATCTTTGCTTTACCTTCTGCCTAGCAAATAATTTATATCTGTGATAAAGGCCTTGCTTTGCTTCTCGGGGCAAGATAAGGTGGGAACACAGTATACAAAAATAAATCCTGTCATCTTAGTGCTGGAGAACTGAAGGTCCAACATCTGTGAAGTTCTAGGGATTGCTTGTTCAGTTGGATTGACGGTGGGAACTGAGGGGTAATTTATGACTTAAGACCTTTTAATGTGGAGCCATGTGTGGGCTGAGACATGGGAATTGTTCTACCCTAGAGGTAGGGGTGCAGTTGTGCTCTGTGTTTATTTCCTCATGTGACTTTACAGGTTTTCCACCTTTGAAAGCTTAACAAAACCAAACCAAACAAAAATAAAGCACTTAAACCTGGACAATTCCATGTGAAAACAGATTCTTATTGTAATGTGGTTGAAAGTTTTAAAAAGCACAGGCAACCGGAAAGTCATCTCATGTCATCTGCTGTGTATAACTTTAAATTACTGGATCTGCTGTAAAACAACCAGATTATGTTCATAGAATGTGACTAGTTTGAAGCTGTAGAAAAAGTAACTTTGAATTTTTGTATTGTTATATAAATTAAATTTTACACCTCTGATTGTAAGGTTTTTTTCTTTGTATTTCCCCCCCTCCCCCAACTCATTCATATTTTATCTCAGTCTGTCAGTTAGTAATTTCTGTTCACTAATGTAGTCCTCTTAGTTAGCTAGCTCACATGAATAGATGAGAAGCAAGGATTTTTCATTATATCTTTTATTGGATCACCTATATGGCTGGGAGAGTTGTTGGACAAGTTTCTGGACATCAAGTGCCCTTCCTTAGAACTGACGGAGGAAAAGATGCAGGCAATAGCACTGGTGAATGGTCGTGCATTGAATCTTACGAAATTTCTCCAAGGTGATTTCTGCTCTAGAAGCTATATTAGCAACAAGTCTGGGGTACTCGGGTCAAGAGTCATGCTGCTTTATTAAATATTATTTAATCTAATCTTTTTGCTCATGGATGAAATTCACCTAATTATGCAACAAGAATTTCCTTTGATCACAAAATTTTGAGGGAACGCTCTTTGTGCAGGCTGGTTGTAGCTCTGTTTACTCCCCATCTAGCCTCAAATGGGAACGGTTAAGCTCTGAGGTGCCACATGTTTATAATTTTTTTTTTTTTCTTTTTTACACCTTTTGAGCTGAGATTCGTATGTGGTAGGGCCTAGATCTAGGTAAATAGTGGAGAAGAAAAACTCTGTAGGCAAGTCCAAATGTCTTCCAACATGATTTTTTAAATTAATTCCACTGAGAAGTTTTATATCATTAAACCAACCAGCGTGTCTAAGCAAAATAAAGCACTCTTGGTTGGAACCAGCATTATTGTTTCTTTTTTTTTTATAAGTGAATTTTCAAGAAAACTAGTAATTAAAATCTTGGGGAAAATCCATGGGACAGTATAAACACTTCTCTACCTGAATTGTTCCAGGTGCCTTGTGTTATGCAGAACTTGGAACAAGAATCACCAAGTCTGGAGGACATTATATCTATATTCTGGAGACTCTGGGACCTTTGCCAAGTTTCTTATTTCTTTGGGCTGAGTACTTTGCTATCAGGTAAGATTTGTTTTTTGCAACCTGCAGGGAGGTATTGGAAGTCATAGGGCCACCTTGTATACTTCAACGCTTTCTCACTTTGTGTGTTTTAAGCTACTTTCAGTCTTGCAGTAATAAAAGGCAGAAGGCAATATGCACATTGTATCTGCATGGGAGAACAACTTTCAACTATTTTAGTACCCTTATTTTATTATCTTGGTAGTGAGGTAGTAATGAAGAATAGCTGCTAATTTTATTTTAAATCCTCCATTTCTGTCACTTTTTGAACTTCCTCAGGTTCTTGTGTGCTAAAAATGCTTTGGATTTGGTCCATCCTAGAAATAAGTACAGTTTTAGAAAGTAGGAAACATTGCTTTCACTCATATTTTTGTTGCGACTGTCAAGTGACATCAGTTTTAAAATTTTCTGAATCTTTCTCCTAGGCCAGCGAACAGTGCGGTGGTTTCTTTGGCATTTGGACGCTATATATTGGAGCCATTTTTTGCCCCCTGTGTAGCTCCTCTTCCTGCTGTGAAGCTTGTGGCTTTTCTGGGGTACTGTAAGTATAAATTAAGATTGGGCCCAAATCATAATATTTGAGTTCATGTTTTGGACTCTTCCCCTGTAACTCACAGGTGCCTTGCATCTAATGTTTGGGCTCATCTCAATATAAGGAAGGCTGTGGAATTTGCAGTCTGTTTTAAATTCTAAGCCGCCCAAAGAGCTCAGGGTAGTTTTTTTGGATCCAGGTTTCTGGTTTGGGTACATCTTATCTGTAAAGGTTTGCTGAATAAACCTGGTGAACAGGTCTCTAGATGGTGGAGCTGGCTGAGAAGTAGAAGTGGTTGCAGACTGAGCACAGGTATCAGATTAACAGGGAAATGAAAGCTGTGCGATTGTCAAGGATTTTAAAGCCTTCTTTTTACTTGTGATTCAGTGTTGCCAAGGAGTTCTGTAGGGATGGGGTCATATTGGAAGACAGGCACTGGAAAAAGCTGGACTATGTATTCTGTTGCTGGGAATAGATATTGTGCATATGGGTCAACAAGCTCCATCAAACTTATGGGCATGTGATTCAGAGTCATCCATGACAATTAATTAGTTCAGTGGATGGGTAGAAGCTTCCATACTTCCTGAGTTGTAGTAGACTAACTTGAAGATTGTGGTGAGGCAGAGAAGTTGAGATGAAAAGTGCAGTGATGGATTATTCCAGCAGTTGGGCACAGATAACATAGCAGGAAATGTGAGGGGAATCTAACCAAATTGTGCTCCACTCTCAAGTCTGTAAGCTCTGCTTCCTTTTCAAATGTTACACTTCAGGTCATTCTTTTATTATTATATAACACCTGTCACTGAAAATTCTTCCCAGGACCCAGGGCAAAGAGTGTTGCTGCGCCTGTATTCAGTATGCTCATAAAAATAAATGGAGGCAGTGGGAAAAATATGAGAATAACCTTCTTTGTTTAGTATCCCAGCTATGTATGCTATTCATTGGCTTGTCCTTCTCTTCCTCCAGATATAGTCCTTATCCTGAACTCTTGGAGTGTCAGCTGGAGTGCCCGGCTTCAGACTTTCCTGTCTGTCATCAAGCTTGCGGCTCTCACACTCATCATTGTGCCAGGGATGATGCTTCTGGCTCAAGGTATGCCAGCTCAGCTGTGATCTTGAGGGCAGCGTTCATTATGGTGGTGGTTCTCATCCTTTTGTGACTCAAGGTACACCTTGGAAAATGCAAGCGTTTAGCTTTCACTCATGTTTTGACTATAGAAAAATAATAGTGCAATTCTTCTGTTGCAAAGAACTCAAAGGCCACAACAGGTCAGAATGTTTTTTGACATGGTTTTTGACACCTATTTGAAATCTCTGGTTTATCTTGTGACTCATGTTTGCACGTAACAGTGCTAACATTGCATGGCACCCTAGAGTGATGAAGCACTCTGGCTGAGAATCACTGTATTAAGGACTTGTCTACACAATTTAAGCTAAGCCACAAAAGTTCCCTGTATACCTACACCAATATAGGAATGCCCAAATTAGTAGTCATACCAATGTATATGTTTAAATATGTACCTTAGCTTATACTGATCTAACTTTCCCATATAAACAAGCCATGTTATTCACACTCAAGGGATAATCAGTATTCTTTGTCCTTATGCTATATCTTCCAATGAAGAGAAAACAACAAAGGCATCAAGATGAACATTTTATATTTCTCTCTCATGTCTGGATTTGTTTTTTCTGAACATGAAAAAACCCTTCAAGCTGGCAACGTTTCTGAAATGAGGGGTTGCTCTGCAGGCAGAAATCCTCAGCCATTATTGCTCATAACACCTTCAAATGACAATCTGGAGCCCCTGGCACTATCCCCTCGGTAGGAGAAGCAGTGCCAGTGACATCTGGGAAGAGAAGTTGCTAAAAGCTCCAGGAATTACAGGTTCCACTTAATATGACTCCAGAGGATTGTAAAAATCGCTCATTAAGATATCACCACCAATAAATCATTTGTATGCCCAACATTTTAGAATGCCACAACAGGGGCCAACATCACTTTCTGTTCAGTTTTCTTCAGATGAAGCTTCTTTTCCAATTGATTCTTATTTTCATAAGTTTCCTTTTACTTCCTTTTACGGGTGATATTTGTTTACTTCCTTCTCTTGCATTTTCTTTTCCCCTTTTACTGTTTTACTTCAATTATTTTACTTTCAGAAGCACTTGAGCCAGTATTTGCAAATTTGAGTGCCTACAGTTAGCCTGTGAACTCCAGAATTAGATTTCCAGGAGCAATGGTTTTTTGTAATACCTTTTGTTGGACCGGCTGTATAGTTGAGAGAGCTGTTGGTTGACAGAAGTGTAACTTGAAGTTTTGGCTCCTGGGCTGGCACCGGGGGAAGGAGCACTTGCCTTCTTGTGCAGGCTGTGATAGTAGTGATGCTGGTGTCATGGGCTGCAGCTTTTTTGGCTCAAACTTTTCCAACATGGGCTGCAGTGGCAGCACAGGCTCCCTGGGGGCTGCCTTTCTAATGCCCCCTTTGAATTGACACCTGGGGTTGGTGCCCTGGTTGCCCTGCTCCATTTTGTTATGCCACCGTTGGACAAGCTTTGGGCATTGAGTACTCTTCCTCAGGCCTAAAAGGCAGACACAGACTGAGCTAGAGGTTAGAAAAAAGGCTCCGTGTAAAAGCAGTTCGCTTGGAGAGAATAATTTCCAGGGGAACTAGGCTTTTGTCCTGGTTTAAGATGATTACTGCAGCTACTACAACGTAAACATAGGTGTAGGTGATTCACTATATAGGCTGCCAAAGTTTGTAAATGTTGGGACTTATTTTCTTTAATTATTTTAATTCTTTTATCCTATATTGCTCCTCTTCCTTGGAGCTGGAACCATTCATCTGTCTCCCTCTCCTTCCTAGATTTTGTGGGGTTTGATAAAATGTGACCTGTTTCCAAACCCTTTCTGAGTGTGGTTTTCATCAACAAGAAAGGGTTCATTATCCTTTCTTTCCTCTTCTTTTCCTTCATTTCTGTTGGAAATAAAGCAAGACCCGCATTGACAGTACTGTTTTCATTTGCCTCCTTTTGAAAATGGTGGGATCTGATAAAATGAGCCGGGTTTTATTTTTTACCTATGTGAGCCCTTGGTCTCTTTAGTTTTCTCTCCCAACAATCAGCAGAGTGATAGTGGGAGGGGGAGGCAGGGACAGGTCCTCTCCAGAAGCAGCTGCAAAGGAGAACTGACTCTGCTTTTTCTTGTGCTCCCTCCTAGAGTTCTTCATCTCTTTTTCTTTGTTCCTATGCTGTGTGCCACAGGGAGCATGGGTCAACGCTTATATGGAGGAATGGGGAATAGCACAGCAAGCGTTGTTAGCTGCCTCATTGACTGCATGGCATGAAAATAAAGTGCAAATCTAGCTGTGTGGGGTCCAGTGATAAGAGAGTTCAGGCCAGGAAATGTTATGTCAGTTCTGGGAGGAGGTTTTCTGCAAGTGGAGAATAGGCCAACTGGGGCCTCCACAGCACCATGATATGTATGTGAGAGAGAACCAGTCCTTGTTACTGTCCTTTAAAAACCTGCCCTGCAGATTATTGACTCGCATAACCTCAGGTACTGCCCAGAACCAGATAAGTCAACACAGCTAAGAACTAACCTAGGAAAGCAAATCCAAACAGGCTGGAAGATCCTGCCATCACAGTCTCTAGGGTTGTCTGAGGCAGAGAGAAACTGAACCTTGTCCATATATGTATCTGACCACTAGAGATAGTATCTCTGTTGCCATTGCCCTGTAACTCTCTGCTAATCTCCTATTTAGGCCACACTGAAAATTTCCAGGATGCTTTCAACAGTCAGTCACTGGCTTTGGACAAGCTGCCCTTGGCTTTTTATGCAGGGATGTTTGCATATTCAGGCTGGTAGGTACAGTCAGGGTCCTATAAAAGAAGAAACACTTTTAAAGGTGCTCCAGGACCATTGTTCACACTCTTCCATAACCTGCCTTCTTTCACTCTGCAGGTTTCAGGCTAGCTTTGTGCGGGAAGAACTTGTCCGACCAGAACGGTAAGATTAGAGGGATATCCTGTCAGAGCAACTACTGGTGATACACTTATTTCATAATAAGCTATAATTTATATGGGAAGAGCAAATGACTGCTGGTTCTTCTCGCTGCTGATAGTGGCATCTGCTACCTGTAGTAATGATACGAGTGAAAAGAAGATAACAGCTCTGTTTATTATCTCTGTTTCCCCACCTTTTTTTTTTTTTAGAAATATCCCGCTGGCAGTGATCGTGTCTGTGATTACTGTAATTGTAGGATATATGCTCACCAATGTTTCCTATTATACAGTCCTGACAGCAGAGGATATCCTGGCCTCCCAGGCTGTGGCTGTAGTGAGTAATATCCCATTATTATTTTCCTTCAAAGGGATCAATTTACTCTACATGGATGGGAGTAGGGATGAATCTAGGAAATGGATTTTGTAGCAGAAAGGCCATCAGCTCTGTTACTTCTCTGAAGTATCAGGAACTAATAATATCTTGCAGTCTTGCTGCAGGAAGTGAGGAAAGAACTAGAGACCAAGATGTCAGTGGGAGAGGGGAGACAAAGCTTGGGATTACGTGACGTTGCATTTCAGGCTTCCTAGTAGACATTCATCTAGCTATTTCTATTAAGTCAGATATTGTATAGGGGCTAGCACAGTGTTTCTGTAGCCAAATATGTTTTTCCTTCAGAGTTTTGCACGACATGCTTTCCAAAGACTCATCTCGGTGGTTCCCATCCTGGTTGCTCTGTCCTGCTTTGGCACCATGAACGGAGCGATCTTTACGTTTTCCAGGTCAGACTCTTGTGATTATTTTAAAAAATTGTACTTATTGATCTGCTATATAAGCAAGAAGAGGGAGACCCTTGGTAACAAATCTGTTGACTGCTCACAGGTAGGTACAGGCAATGTTTCCAGAAGATTCAAGCCTTCAGTTCCAAAAAATGAAAACTTCTACTGCTTTCAGCTGGAGGCAAATCTCCTGGCAAGTTTTTTTTGTAGTTGCCAGTATAGGATGATAGTACCAGAGCTGTTGCCAGCCTCTCTTATACTGCTTGGATGGTATGGGACAAATCAATGGATATGAAAGGCAGGCTTCATAATATAAGTCATCCTGAATTGTTCATTGCAGTAGGCTGAAGTAAAAGAAATAGTATGGGAAATATTCCCCGGTAGGATTTAACTATGCAGGGATTTCCTCTTGGGGTAAGAGGAGTCCCTAGATGGACAGAGATACTCCATGGCTCCTTTCTCGTAGTATTCAGCAAAATGGATGGGGATAGGCTGCTCTACATATATTTTACTGTTGGCCAAACTGGCTGCTGGCCAGCCACACATTAGGGAACCACAAAGGCAACAAAGAGCCAGCTTTACACACAACCCAGCTGCTCTGGGCACTGCTCCAACCCAGCTGAAGATCTGGCACTATATGTACAGATTTAAAATAAATAGATGTGGGAATTACTCTTCCTTACTGATTTGTGTTTCAGACAAGGGATGGAAGGTGAGAGCTCTCTAGGGTTTCTTTTCTATAAGTAGCGGACGTCTCACAGGTACCCAAATCTAGGATTCTTAACCTCTGGTGAGAGTCGTGAGAATCTGTTATGCTGGAGCAATTCCAGTTTCCCCTGTGTATCCAGTGCTGTGGTGTGGGACCTTTTATAGGAATATAGGGCTAGAAGGGGCTTCTGGAGATACTGAGTCTTTCTGCTGTTGCGGGCGCCATGTCATATAGTCTATTTCCTGAAGCGATCAAGCTCTGTTCTAAAAGTAATTAGACTTTTTGACCCCACTATATCTATTAGAAGGCGTCTAAGATCTCTTAGCTTTGCTTAGAAACCTCTTGATTTTTTCCAGCCAACCTGGCCAATTGATACTTCTTGGCTATCTGTGCACAGTTGCACTCAACGCCTCTCTGGGTGTGGGGTGTGCAGTTGTTCTGGATTGCTGGTCCTTGTTTCTGGCTCTCTATGAGCAGTGCCAGATTTAGTCCAAATGCTTTGCCACAGGTACCTTGAGATGGTTTTCTGCTGCTGTTTTTGAAAAATGGTCTTGCTGAATGACCTGTGAACATAGTGCTTATTGTGGCCTACAGGATGAGAAATAGGCTGTGAAGTGTTGCCATTTCTTGGGCATGTTTGGGAATTTTTCAGAGAATTTTGGGCACTTGATCTTTTTATTTTTCAAAATCTCAAAGAAGCTATTGCTTCAGGGACCAAAATGCAAAAGTTGACCTGGGGCAGAACCTAATAGAGCATGATGTAGGGACCTCCCAAAACCAGGATTTTGCAGATTTGGTAGAAATCATGAAATCCGCATTGCCTGCAAAGTGTGCAGGGGGATAAAAAGAAAACTAACTGAACAGAAAATGCTGGCTCTCCAGAAGGAGTCAGTGATCTTCATGGTGCTATGGCCAAGCTGTGCAGCCTGCTGGGGGTGGGGGCTTCCCATAAGAAGAGCAACCCAAGTTGGCTGCTGCCCCATCCCTCGTCATGGATTGACTGAGGAGGCTGCCTGTAATGTGACCTTGCCCCTCTCCACCAAGCAGAAGCAAGGAGCAGGACTCCATGACAGACAGCCCTTGCAACCAATCAATGGCAAGGGATGGAGCTGTATGACGGCCCTTGCAGCCCATCAGTGGAGAGGGGCAGGGCCATTGGGGCCCCTTTGGCCAATCAGAAGTGTGGGGGGTCCCTGCTGTGATCAGCCCGTATAAATGGCGGTCAGCCCTGCAATCTCCCTATGACACTGGCTATCTGCCTTCTCAGGCCAGGTAGATCTCTCAGCATGATCACTGAGGACAGCCTTCATGGGTGGTATCTACTCCAGCTATAGCATTTCATAACTTTTCAGGGGCAGTAGGGACCTCAGTAGACCATCGAGTCTGACCCCCTGCCCTGGGCAGGAAAGAGCGTTGGGGTCAGATGACCCCAGCCAGGTGCTTGTCCAGTCTCCTCTTAAAGACCCCCAAGGTAGGGGAAAGCACCACCTCCCTTGGAAGCCCATTCCAGATTTTGGCAAACCTCACTGTAAAGAAGCTTTTCCTAATGTCTAATCTAAATCTGTTGTCCATCAGTTTGTGGCCATTGTTCCTAGTAACCCCAAGGGGTGCCCTGGTAAATGGGGCATCCCTTATTCCTTGCTGTGCCCTCCCTCCCCTCCACCTCCCTGATGAATTTGTAGATGGCCACAAGATCCCCTCTCAGCCTTCTTTTGTGGAGGCTGAAGAGATTCAGGTCCCTTAATCTCTCCTCGTAGGATCTTACCTGCAGGCCCTTAACCATACAAGTAGCCCTCTGAGCTCTCTCAAGGTTATCCACATCCCTCTTGAAGTACAGTGCCAAGAACTGGATGCAGTCTCCAGCTGTAGCCTTACCAACGCCACATAGAGGGGAAGTATCACCTCCTTAGACCTGTTCATGATGCACCGTCTAATGCATAAAAGTGCTGTTGGCTTTACTTATCACTTCGTTACATTGACAACTCATGTTCATTTTGGAGTTGACTGACTCGGATCCCTTTCTGCTGCTGTGCTGCTTAGGAAGTCACCTCCCAGTCTGTAGGTGTGTTGGTGATTCTTTCTCCCTAGATGCAGCTCTTTGCACTTCCCTTTGTTAAACTGCATCCTATTCTGTTCTGCCCACTTTCCCAACCTGTCCAAATCCACTTGAATCTGCTCCCTGCCCTCCAGTGGGTTTACTTTGCCCCATAATTTGGTGTCATCTGTGAATTTGGACAGAGTGCTTTCCATGCCTTCATCCAAGTCACTGACACAGATATGGAACAGCACTGGTCCAAGGACTGAACCTGGGGGAACTCCGCTGTCCACATTTTTTTCAGGTCGAAAACGACTCGTCTACCACCACCCTCTGGGTGTTCCATAAGCAAATTCTCCAGCCGCCTGATCATGTAATAATCTGTCACAACCGCTTGATTTTATTTATAAGAATGGGACGCAACATTGTGTCAAAGGCCTTTTAAAAATCCAAGTAGATGACATCTACCTCAACTTCTGCATCTAAGCTTTTTGTGACCTGGTCATAAAAAGAAACAAGGTTAGTCGGGCAGGATCTACCTGCTATGAAGCCATGCTGGTTGCCTTTCAGCATTATTTTTCCTACTGGACTTAGAACAAATGTGATCCTTTTAATACTTATTTCAAAGGTTTTCCCAAGGGTAGAGGTGAGGCTAACTGGCCTATAGTTACCTGGATCATCCTTTCTCCCCTTCTTGAAAATAGGGCCCACATTGGCCCTTTTCCAGTCCTCTGGGACCTGTCCTGAGTGCCTTGCATACTCAAACAGCTGTGCCAGTGGTTCTGCTATGACGCTGGCCAATTCCTTCAGCACCCTTTGAAGATCATCCGGGCCTGCTGACTTAAACATGTCTAACCTCTCCAAATGCCACTTCACTAGGTCAGCACTAACTGTTGGTGGGTTGGAGTCCTTCTTGTGCCTGCCTATAGCCCCTTTGGGAGATATGTCTTTATCAGTGTTCAGGAATACAGATACAAAGAACTCATTTAGGACCTCAGCTTTGTCTCTCCTATCTGTTACCAGGTGCCCTAGTATGTCTTGTAGGGGTCCTATGTTGCCATGTGCCTTCTTTTTACTCTTTCTGTACCTAAAGAAGGACTTTTTGTTGTCTTTAATTTTTGTTGCCAGCCTGAGTTCCACTTCTGCTTTGGCCTTCCTATCTGATTCCCTGTTAGTGCGAGCCAAGCAGGTATAGTCCTCCTTGGTGGCTACCCCCTGCTTCCACAGTCTGTATGCCCCTCTTTCCCCCCCTCCCCCCCGGGTGGCTCTCCTAGATTTCCCTGTTCAGCCAAGAGGGTTTCTCGACTCTTTTGCCTCCCTTTACGTGCACTGGGATGGTCTCCTTTTGTGCCTAAAGGAGCATTCCCTTGAACGCCCACCCTTCCTGGACTCCCATCTTACTAATGCTCTTGCCCTTCAGTGCCTCACTTAATAATCTCCTGAGCACATTGAAATTAGCCTTTTTTGAAGTCTAGCACTTCTGCCCTACTAGTTACCTTTCCTACCTTTCACCAGATAGTGAATTCTAACAATTGGTGATCGCTATCCCCTAGGTTACCCTGTATCTGCAGATCATCCACCCGGTCATCCCCTGTAGCAAGCACTAAGTCCAATAAGGCATTTGCCCTAGTGGGACCACACATCTCTTGCATTAGGTGAAGGTCCTGTATGCTGGTTAGGAATCAATGTGAATGGACAGATCTAGCTGACTGCTCCTCCCAGCAGATGTCAGGGTAGTTTAGGTCCCATGACAACCATGTCCCTTGAGTGTACCGCCTTTGAGAGCTGCCTCAAATTCCATGTTTAGCTCATCATCCTAGTGTGACGGTCTTTAAGAGACCCATACTACCAAGTCCCATTCACCCCGACCTCATTGTATTCTGACCCACAATGCCTCAATTTGCCCCTCTTCTGATCCCATCTTGATTATTGAAGATGTGTATTGCTCCTTAACATAGAGAGCAATGCTCCCCCACCTTTTCCCTACTGTATCTCATTTGCACAGCCTATATCCCTCAGTGCCTACTGCCCAATCATAGATAGGGTCCCACCAGGTTTCTCTTAACTCAACCAGATCAAAGTCTTTGTTTGCAAGTCTTCTGCTTGTTCCCTATGCTCCTAGCATTAGAATAGAGACACCTAATCCCCATGATGGATACCTGTCCAACTAATAGTGCCTCCATTCCCCAGTGTAGATGTGAGAGTCAAGTGCTCACATTCTTGTGTTATTCCTTGTCTTTCTCCTAGGACTCTGTTCGTGGCTTCCAGGGAGGGTCAGTGGCCTCCCCTCTTCTCGATGATCCACATTCGAAGACACACCCCTCTTCCAGCTGTTATGTTAATGGTGAGGTGAAGAGTTTTAAAAAATTGAATTTCTGCCATGCTGGCTTTCTTTTGGACTTGAAGAGGTTTTTTGATTGAACAGGCATTGAGGTAGTTTTGGGCCTTGGAAAACTTAGAACTGAGTACTGCAGAAAGCATTTTCCTGATATACACTCATTTAAAAAAACTTGCGTTGACTGCACATGGCAAAATATCAAGTCTACTTAGTGACAGATGTGGGATTTGAACTCAAGATCTCTTGGCTTCCAGCCCTAGGCTTAAAACCTCATTGCACATGTATTTTAAAACAGAGGTGTCAAACTCTTCTGGCCCTGCAGGCTGGATGAGGGTTGCTGGGCCGGTCTGTGAGCTGGATTGGGCCATGCCAGAGCTAACATGTAGGGCTGGTCTACTGGGGGCCACATGTGGCATGTGCTCTGTGCTGCTCCCCTGTGCGGTGTGCAATGTGTGTGGTCAGTCCAGCCCTGAGTGCAGCACACACTAGCCCCAAGACTTGCTCTGCATGGCGTGCATGCTGAATGGGGCACCCTGCCATACCTGCCCTGTGCACTGGTTATGGGGCTGGTCCAGATTAGGCCTGGATCCAGTGCATGCAGTTGTCTGGTGGTGGGGCGCCCTGTGCTGTCCTCATGCACCAAGTGCAGAGGGAGTCCCTGGGTGGCTCATGCTGAGTGTGGTGTGTGGGGCTGGCCTGGCCATGTGTGCAGCACAGGGGGCCTGATCCAGACCAGCCCCAGAGTCAGTGCACTGGCCAGTCCAGCACATGTACCACGTAGTGTGCTTCCTAGACCAATCTGCCATGCTGTGTGCAGTGCCTGTGGTGCTGGATCCATCCCTCACACCAGATCAGTTCTGTGTATTGCTTGCAGGACCTGGGGTTGGTCCAAGACCCATGAGCTGGATCATAAGGCGCCTCAGGCTGGATCTGGCGCACAGGCTATGTTTGACAGTCATGCTTTAAAAGGATTGCTGTCACCATCTTTAAAAAATCATTCTATAAAATTCTCTCTACCCTAGGTTCCAGATGCTGCTTGTATATAATGCATACCTCTTATCTGTTACCAACATGGACATTTCAGGAGCTAGGCAAAATCATGTGGAATGATTTTTTTTTTTATGTGGAAAATATTTCAATAGTCTTCTTTTGTCTGATAATTGTTCATCAACTTTCTAATATCGTAGACAGTCTCCTTTGATTACATGGATGAAAACTTGTTGTCTTCATATACAGCCTTCCACCCAATTCATTTGCATCCCAAAAGCTAAAATGAAGAGAATATAGTGATTTCCATTCAGCACTAAAATCATCCAATACTCTAAAACTCCAGAGTATGGTAGTTGACTGTAAATAGGAGTTTCCGGTTCTTATGTTTTAAGTCTTCGAAGTCTGTGATAGTTTTAATGAATGTTTCATTTCTACAATGGTCAGTTCCCTCTGGTTACTGCTATGGTG
>NW_005841931.1:2976032-2986337 GCF_000455745.1 Alligator sinensis | reverse complement strand
CTGCTGAACTTCTTCAGCTTTTCCCGATGGCTCTTCATAGGGCTAGCCACACTTGGGCTCATCATCCATCGCTACCGTCACCCTGAGCTGCCCAGGCCCTTCAAGGTAATTCATGACAGATTTTAAGAAGCCAGGAGTGTTCAGGCTCATTGCTGTTTAAAAGGGTTTCTCTCCAAATTATTCACTGAAAGCTGGAATGGCACATGATCTCAGTTACACTTCATCTTGGGAAAGATTTCTATTCCTTTCACCCAGTAAGATGCAGGGGAACTCTTTGTCTGGCGAATATCCTACTAAAATGCCCAGCTAGCCTGGTTTTTGATAGCTCAGGTAATAAAGAACTTTTGCCCATGTATGTATGGACAGTCAATTTTTCAAGCAGGCAACATGCTTCAGCAAATAGAACAATACACTGGGAATCAGGAGATGGATCAGAATAGACACCCTCCACTTTGCTCTGTCATGCACACTGGAAGGCAGTGTCCAAATGCCTCTCATGGGGGTTTGCCCTTGGTTTTTACCATAAAACCTAACAGAAATAAATATAATCATGATTGCTTATATCAGGAGTGTAGCCAAAGCTTCCTCCTGAACTTGGCTTGACCTTAGGTTCTTGCTTTGCAAGGTCCCTCTTTCCTGGCTCCTATCTTCTCTCCCTCCTCCTGAGGGACACTGCACCTATGCTTATACCCCAACACATCTGGCTGAACACTAAAAACAGACCCGAATAGCCATTTCAAACTTCAAGAAGTGGTTAAAAACCCAAATTTGCACCCAAAAGAATGAAACCAAACTTTAAAGTAAATCCAGTATCATAAGAGAGCTATTTGGGTAGGTCTCAGTGTTCTCCTTCGTATCCACTGTAAATTTAAGGAAGATTTTTCTGAAAGAGAATAAATGTAATATGCACAGGTGCTGCTCTCTAGTGGCCATAGAGAAAATATTTTACTTTTCTCCTCGTTCTCTTTGTTTTTTATAAAGCAGTGAAGACTAACCTTTTTGGCAAGTGCCACAAATTAGCCCTGTGATGCCCTGAGTGACACTCCAATCCTTTTCCCCTGCCCGATCTGCTGCTCTGCTTTCTGCTCCCTACCTGAGCTCCTGCCATGCTTGCTTCTCCCTGCCCTATCTGCCACTGTGCTACCTGCCCCTTCCCGGTCTGTTGCATGCCCCACACATGCTGCCCATGTCACTTGTGATACTTGTCCCACAGGTTGGCCACTCCTGATGTAAACAATTATAATTGTACTTATTTGTATAAAATGTTCTCATAAAAATAATGCAAAATAAAACAAAGTTGTACTTACACCCCCTCTTGAGCAGAGGTGCAGTACTGCTGGTAACTGGACTGGAATGAGAGCCATGAATGACCATTTAAATGTCCTATTGTGTATGACTGCTGGCATCTCCATTACCACCAGGGGCTTAACAACATGAGGGAGACATAAGTGATCAAGCTTTTGTCTAACTCCTGACCACTTTCCTTAATGTCTGTGGAAGATTATATTTATGGCTCTTTCATTCCTTATTTAACTTAGTGGTATGTAGATTGGTAGTGTGCTGGTCCTGGGCAGTACAGCTTTGGAAACAGAGTAACGCGAGGCCATGAGTTGTCTGGTAGTTTATAGCAGCCACAGAGAGAAGGATAAACCACCCCCATCTGTGAAAGATTACATCCAAAACAAAAGCTGTTTCTTGAAGGGAGATTTTTGTCATAGGCGAGTGATCAGATTTCATCAGGGACTGCGCTCAAATTTCCTCCATTAAGGATTGTACCAAAATAGTATCTGGTGGAGGTTGTATCTACGGCCCAATTATAAATTTGCAGTTTTGTTGTTTGTTCGGGTATTAAAATTTATCCTGAACTTTAGCAAATCATATGCTCTAGGATGTTTAGAGTGCACTGATGCTGGATAGCTGCCTTTGTTTCTTATTTTGAAACAGTGGCTGCTACAGATGGTGCTACTAAATTGGAGAGTCTGCTTTGTCTTATTTGGCTCTCAAGTTACAAGGCAAACTTAAGGCTGGTCAAAACGAATCACGATGTTATTCCATGAACCTAAGAATGGGTTATGTTACCTAGGGTTTTGAATTTCCCATTAGCAGCTTCAGCAGATGAGTATTGGTAGCAAGCAATCCTTAACAAATTTAGAGAGTAGCTTAGACACGATGGACTTTTTGCTTCTGTACTCTAACTACCTTGTTCAGTCTCGTCTTTTACTGTATAGCCGAAGAATTTTGAAATAGTTACCTATGTCTACTTATGTGACCCATTAAGGTAGATGGTCTTCCTACTACAGTAGAAAATTTTGCTAGATTAGAAATCATACATCCTGTTAATTGGAGATCAACTGTACCAAAAGATCAGACTGGCCAGATTTACTACTTTTTCTCCTTTTCTAGACTCGAGATTTGAATTATTCATGAATATTCCTGTGTGCAAACTAATATTGTACTTGGACTTAAAATGGCCAGCTATGACTGAAGAGATCTGTCCTCTTTTCTTTAGGTTCCCCTCTTTGTTCCAGTCTCCTTCACCACCATCTGCCTCTTCACAGTGGGAATGTCTTTCTACTCAGACCCTGTCAGTATCAGCATTGGTTGTGCCATGGTTTTGAGTGGTTTTCCAGTCTACTATTTGGTGGTCCACAGGCCAATGCCAAAGTGTTGCCATGACCTGTTCTGTGAGTATAGGTTGGATGAAAGGGATAAACAGCTTGAAGTATTCGATTTTACTCAGTAGTTGTAAGTCACTACATATTTGAGGCTGTGCATACTGCTGTTGAGTTTAGCACAATTATCCACATCAATAAAAACCAGAGGTAGATTCAGTCTGTATTGTCTGAATCCAAATTCATAAGTCCCTAAAGTTCAGTGATGCTTGGTTGTAAAGTTTCAATGTGGGCATATCTCTGTGAAAATATAATATGATCTATGCATAGGTAGTTTTTAAAGTCTGAGGAAAGGGTTGGTAGGAACACAGCTGTAGGCAGACCTTGATGTTTCATGACCAACAAGTACACCAATATTTTGTCCTGACAAATTAAAAGATGCTCATATGCATATGTGGCTAGGGATTTTTATATGCAAATAGGCAGTATTTCAGCCAGTTCTATTTTAATCCTGCATCCTGCTTTCCTCTGGCTTGATGTATTAACAAGTTGGTTGGATTCAGTTCTGTTTAGTCATTGAAAAGAAGTAGGCCTCCAGCAGGAAAGGCAGCGGAACAGGGTGTTGTGTTAAAGGTGGACAGTATGAGATAAGATTTCATATTTATTGAAAAAAGTTGTTTTGCCACACAAAGTACTTCATGTTATAGCACACTTTTCAATGATGCCTTGAATTAAGCATTCTTCCCTCTCTTCTATTCACGTTGCAGATTATCTGACATTCAAACTTCAGGTGCTGCTGGAAGTCATCAAACAAGAAATCAGAACTTACTGAGAAGAACAACCTGCCTTGCTGGAGATGGTATACACTACAGTGGGTTGTTCAGTAGAACTTGCAAGTCCCAATTCTCAAACTTTAGATTTAAGCGGAGGCATTCTTAATGTTTTAGTTGCTGAAGTACAACTAGGTGATCTTCAGTTAAAGGAGCACCAAAACTTGGTTACTGGCCTCTAGACCTCATTCCTTTAAGACCGTTGGTGCTGCAGAACAAGCAGGAATAAATACTAGAATCTTTTGTCACTTAAACTAGGAAGGTGACTTGGAGGGTCTGAGTAGGAAGATGTGATTTTTTTATATAGCTGCTTTGCAGAGAAGAACTGCATTTTAAACTAATCTTGAACTGAAGTTTTTGAGTCAAGACCTGGTCTTTGAAGAAACAGTGAGAATGGTGGAGCACTTGAGAATATATTTTAAATGCAAGCTCAATTCTAGGCTTTGAATGAGGGCCTACATACACATTTTAAGTATTTTCTCTTACTAGTATTTAGCAATTTAGAGCAAAATGAACGTACCACTTGCAGAACAATGTATTCCACTCAAACCCTAGGAAATGTATTAGCAAGACTTTTAAATAAAGAAAAGTTTTCAGATGTGGTTGAAAATCATTCCTTTTGGTTGAACACTTTGCCCATTCTCATAGAGAGGAACAGGTTGTCAGGTACAGGAGAGCTAGCTGCACCTCTGACCTCAATCTGAGTGCACCCCCACCCCCCTCATGCCTCCAGATATTTTTATTTCTCTCACTCCTATGGTTCTCCTGCTCTTAGACTGGGTCCTGAGTTCTGTAGTACCCTACGTACCAAAAGGGTTTCCCTGTGGGATCACTACCTGCCATTCTTCCTTTCAGGAGTTTATGACCAATAACAAATACAGTTTCTAGACAGTCATCTTAGAAATTGGAGCATTGTTCAATCTTAAGATGTAGGATCAAAGTAAAATATATAAGAGGAATAGGATATGAAGGCAATAAAATGTCTGCATGCATGCTTGTTTTGTCTTGGATCATAGACAATGTGTAAGTGTTGACAGCGTAGGGGCACCACTCCGCTGCTGTTGCCCCCACTGCTGCTGGGCCCTGGCTCTGGCTGGGCTGTAGCCTCACACCTCACAGTTGGCACAGAAAACTGGGGGGAAATGACCCCCTGCCCTCTCCCCACGTGATGCCGATGTCTGGGATCCTGCCATCCTTTGAATAGGGCCTTAGAGAGGCCATACTTTTCCAGTCACCTCAAGCCTCTGGCATCTGGGTATCACTCTGTTTCCTTATCTGTGCAATTCTCTGCCTAAGATGATGGTTGCTTTTGAATCTAACAAGGATCTTCTATGCTGCTAAGTGTGGATCCACCTCACCCAGTGACAAACTGGTTCTAGTTAACTCGGTGTAGGACAAATGTAGAATATCAAACTGAATGGTCACTGCTTAGTTTCCAAAGGCCTGCTATTAAACTAAGCCCGTGTTCAGACTGCATACATCCTAATGCAGTCGTACGTTAAGATTCATAGATTCATAGATGTTAGGGTTGGAAGGGACCTCGCTAGATCATCGAGTCCGACCCCCGTTAAACATTCCAGTGACTGTAAAAACCAAGTCAACATTTCTAAATTCTGTATAGAGAGGCTCCAGGTCTTCTTTACAGATAAATCCCTGAATACCTTTTTTTCCATGGAAAGAAAATGGAGGGAGAGGCAAGGATCATGTATGACTGCTGGAAAAACTGGCACATTGTAGAATCATAATAAAAAAGGGTTGGAAGCGACCTGAGGAGATCCTCTAGTCCAGCTCCCTGCTAGCGGCAGGATCCTTCCTGTCTAAAACATCCAACCAAGCATTTGTCTAACGTGCTCTTAAAATCCTGCAGACACAAAGGTTCTATAACCTGTCTAGGTAATCTGTTCCAGTGCTTAACCACTATTATACTTAAAGAACAAAAAACAAAAAAGCTTCCCTTCCCTACCCCAAACAATAAACTGCCATCTTCTTTATAAGAATAATTTTTGTATTTGAAGACTTATCAATTCCCCCCGTCTTCTCTTCCAGAATAAATAATCACAGTTCTTCCAACCTTTCTTGTATGCCATAACCGAGGTCTGAAAAATGAGTCTTTCTCTTCTGGGCTCCTGTCTACCTCTTTCTTATAACATGGTGATCAAATCCATTCAGTATCAGTGAGACTTCACCTAAAGTTGAAGAATTACTTCGAGTGATTTATATATGACACACTTGTTAATACGCCCCAGCGGGCTATTGTTTTTGCTTCGTTTTGCAACAATGTTGACTCCTATTCAACTTGTGGCCTCTTATCCTACCCAAGTTCTTTTCTGCAACTCTGTAACCTATTTTAACCTTAGTTTGAATCTGTGCATTTGATTTTTATTTTTTTCCCTTCCAAACTTAGTACTTTGTACTTTTTACTTACTGAATTTCATCCAATTTATTTCTTACAAACTTTTAAAACATAATCTTATTTTCCAAATTGATGGTTGCTCCACCCATCTTGGTGTCATTTACAAATACAGGTTTCCCCCTCTTTATGCTGTACTGTACGTGCATTCCTGGAAAACGGCACATAACTCGAATTTGCATAAAGGGAACCCACTTTACAATGTAACAAATAGGGATATATTCCAAGACCTCAGCTGTACTGACCCCCAGACCCATTTCTACCACTTTTACAAGACAATTTTGGTACTCACCAACAGCAGGCAGTACACACAAGCACAGGGCACTATCGTAACGGGGATGGCAATTACAGAAACACATGGCACAGACAATGAGCTAGGAGAACAGATCCATACAGGAGACCTATATTTTGGTGTGCATCACTCCCACAATGCACCGCACAAAGCAGCTGACTGCGGGCTTCCACCACACCAATCGCATAAGAGTGAATTTACCTTGCATATAATGAATTTTTGGTACAAAAATGGTCATCACATAAGAACAAATTCACACATACAGAACCCTGCACAAAGCGAGGGAAGCCTGTATATGCATTCAGTTCCATCCTCTGTACTGAGTATTGTGCTCAGGCTAGACCCCTGGGGACCCTCACTTCAGTAGCATAGTGATGGGTGGGCAAGCAGGGGATGAGCACTAGGCAATACCTAAGGGGACCATGTGCTGGTGGTGGGGGGTGGCAGCGTTGTCTCACCCTCCTGATTCTGTTCCCTGCACACACACACACACCCTGCATCTTCTGTATAGCAGCCCTGGTTCTGGCTCCTGCAGTGGGGAGATCAGAGCAGCAGTGGCAGCAGGTGGTATAGGGGAGCGATGGCTGGACGGTCACTGTTGTGAGAGGAGAATGTTATCTCCTTTTTTAGCCCTCCCAAATTAGTGTTTAAATGGCCACTTGACCTACGTGTGGGTGGTAAAACAAAGGAGATGACTATATTTTCCTCCCCGCAGCAACAAACCTCTTGTTGCTGCCCTTGCACCGTGTGCTGCCATTGACCACGGAGCAGTATTGGCCAGTTATGTCCCTGCCCCACTGCTTTGGCTCTGAGCACACCTGCCTGCATGTATCCCCTAGCACCTTTCCACATACCTCCAGGTGACAACCCCTGCTCTATGGTGCTTAAAACTAGATTCCTTGATGATATGCTTCATTTTCATTTCAGGTTCCTAAAACAGACTGACTGGTCTGACATTCCCTGGAGCTTCTTTGTTCCCTTTTTTTTAAAGGTGGGCACTATTTGTCTTTTTCTGGTCTTCTGGTACCTCACTCGTCCTCCATGATTTTTCAAAGGTGATAGCCTATAGTTTTGCAATTACCTTGGACAATTCCTTGAGTTCTCCAGGATGAATCTAATCTGGCCCAGCTGATCTGAAAACATCCAGCTTGTTTAAGTCATCTCTAACCTGTCCTTTCTCCGCTCTAAACAGTTTATCTAATCCCCAATCTTTGCTGACAACTGCTTGTCATCTGCTAGTTGACTTTTTTTTTTGTGAGGACTGAGGTTAGGGTTGCCAACTGTGACTGAAACGATTCCAGATTCCACCCCCCGCCCCCATAACGTAATGCCAATTGTACTGTTGAACAAATTCATAATATTAATTTCCTGGATTGCTTTCGGTAGTCACCAGGAGATCGATGCTGATTCCGGTAAACTCGTGGCCAATCCAGGAGGGTTGGCAACCCTAATTGAGGTAATTCCCACCCATTAAACACTTCAGCTTTTGCAGTGACATCCATTATTAGATTTTCTCCTCTGCCTCTCCCTTTCCCCTTCAGTAAGGGACCTATATTTTCCTTGCTGTGTTTTTACTTCTAATGTACTTACTGAATACTTTTTTGTTGTTGTCTTTTCTGTCTCTTGTTACCTGTATCTGTTTGTCTCTTGGTCTCCCTGATTTTTGTCCCTACATGACTGTAACATATCCAGCCTTGGTAATCTGGCAAAGCTTCCACCTTTTGTAATATTCCTTTAAGATTAGGTCAAGTCTCCTTTTAGATAATCTCCCATTTACAGGTTACATATTAGTAGCTACATGCAGGAAAAACAAACTGAAGTTCATTGATTGAATGACTGTCTGAGAGCACTCCAAAGTGTTTCCTACATTGAATGAGGTAGTCCTTTGGTTCTTTAGCTGGTAAAGAAATAACTTTTAGTGAAGAAATTACTTCAGAGTGATTTTCAGATTGGAAAAAATGTCAAGAGTGACAATATCTTTGCCTGCTGGCACTGGTAATCAATGGGATTCAGTGTGATGGGAAGAGTCACTGCCATGGACCACCTCCATTTTGATGAAAAGCATTGCTTATTTAATGTCTGTCCAAAAAACAAATATCAGAACTGGGCAAATCCAATCATTTCATTTTGTCGCGAAGTCCTTATTTTAGAGGGCTGTTCTTGGCTGGGACTGGAAGAGTTTCCTTAAGCCAGAATGCTTAGGTTAGAATTGACAGCTGGCACCTAACCACTACTCCTGATGTGAGTCCAGGTGAATCTTTATTACCAGCGGCTTCACTTACCAGAAAATAGACTAAATTTGACACTTCATATCTCACTGGCCAAATAATGCTAATATTTGTAAAACTGAAGAAATGAGGGGAATGCTTTATACAGGAACTTGAACAAGCATAAAATATTAGAGCTGAAACAGGTTGGCAAATTTGAAATGCCTCATAAACCTTGAGCCCTGTTGGCTATGTTGTACTGTACCTGCCAGATGCATTAATGACACAAGCTAACTAGCCTTCCCAGAAACTCGGGTACCAGGGATGAGTGAACTTCAGTGTTTAACATGAGCTGAACAGATTGGATAAAACACATTCTATTTTTATGAGTTCAGTTGAGTATAAATGTGAAAACGTATTTGCACTTGCATTGACTACATAGCAGGCAGAAGTATAACTAGCACATTTTGTACCCAGGGCAGAACCATGCTTCAGGGTTGGGGGGATGATTCCTTGCTTTGGGAAAAATCCTGTGGGATGAGGGTCCTGAAGGCTGGGGTGGGGTCAGTTTTACCCGATGTGCTAATGAATGAGGGATTGTTCCCTTCAATCAAAGCTGACTCTGATTTGTGTTCTGTATAAAAAGTCACAGCAAGGATTCACCAAGGTCCTCATGATTTATGGTGTCCTTGGGTTGAAATCCTTTCCTTCCTACCCTCTGACTGCCTTAAAGTGTGCAGGTAGGGGATCTATCTTGGTGCTCAGATATACCTCTCTTATTACACAACATTGCCATTCTTGAGTATTCAAATGTGAGATTTAACCCAGTGGTTTTGGTGGGTTTTAAAATTTTCATCTGTTTTGTAGCTTTGGACCTGTAGGGTTCACTTAGGTTATTTTTCAGCTTTTTTTGCTCCTGGTGCTGCACTGCTTTTGGCAAGCCTGATCCACATCTCCTTGTTAATAAGCAGCCCTGGGGGGAAGCACTGTCAGAGAGTATAGGGCTTGGAGGAGAAAGAAAACAAAATGAGGCCAGGAGGGAAAACCTGCTGATGAAAATTTCTCATAGTAAAGGAATGAAAAAACATGGGGCAACAGCTATAATAAAAGCAGTACAGGGATCCAGCCTTGGTTTTTATTCAAACTCCTTATGAGGGACAAAGGAAAAAAAAGGCTTAGGGTGCTTGTCCACATGACAGGGGTTTAGTCCCCTAACTTGAAACGGTGCATTTTTAATTGTGATGATTAAAACCTACTGTTTCAATTTAGGGGCTTCCATCACTGTTACAGCAAGGGGTCCAATCCTTTTTTTGGTTTAGTTTTTTGTTTGTTTTGTGGAGCCTGTCTGCATTGTCCCATGGCTTGGAGGGTGAGCTGCCAGTGGGACTTGCAGTCCCTTAGCTACAGAGGGCCCCGGTCCTTCCCTCCATGGCAGTGGTGCCCTCGGAGCTGCCCAGGCAGGCTACTTGCAGGCTGGATGCTGCTCCAACTCAGGCTTGGGGAAGAGTTGGATTGGGCTGGGTGCTGCCTCTGAGCTGGGGCAGCATCTGCCTGCTAGCCGCCCTCCCGGGTGGCCCCAGGGGGCACCACCACCATGGAGGGAAGGAGCAGGGCCCTTACAGTTCAGGGGCTGCTCATCCTGCTGGCAGCTCACATAGGCAGGCTGTGCTGGGGTCGGGGAGGGAAGCAATGAGGGGCCCAATCCTTTTTTTTCCTTTTGCAGAGCCTGCCTGCCTCTCCCATGGCTGGGGGGTGAGCTTCAGGGGGCCCTGGCTCTTCTCTCTGCAGCAGCAGCACCCCTTAGGGCCATCTGGGTGGGCAGCTAGCAGGCAGGTGCTGCCCCAGCTTGGAGGCAGCATCCAACCCGATCCAACTCCTTCCCTGAGCCTGAGCTGGGGCAGCCTCCGGCTTGCTAGTAGCCCACCTTAGTGGCCCCAGAAAGCACCATCGCTGC
>NW_005841931.1:2934919-2976022 GCF_000455745.1 Alligator sinensis | reverse complement strand
TGGGGGTCTGTTGGCCCTGACAGTGGCTTGTCCTCTGGCTGTGGGGGCGAGGAGACGCTGTCAAAAGGCTACAAAGTTACAGATAGCTACATTGCAAACTAAACTATATGTGGATGTAGTTTAGCTTGCAATGTAACAAACTCACTTAATTTGTAAAAACAAAAACAAACAAACAAAAAAGGAAAAACCCATATGTGTCTAGTGTGATGCAATTCAAGTGCAAAAATGGGCAATTTTCATCATGTATACAAGCACCGTTGGTGCTTAGTCCATTGGAAGGGAAACAGAAGCAAACTTAAGAGAAATATAGACTCCCAGGAGAAACAATCTGTAACATGGAAAAGGAGGATGGAGAAAGGTGGATAGAAATGAGCAGAAAGATAACATTCAAATGTATTGAAAATGCACTGAAAAAATCCTTTGTCCTTAGAAAAGAGGGAAAAGAGAACTACAGTAAGACAATTTCTAAAAATTAAATTAATTCAATCACTTTCCCAAAGTAACTTGTTCAAATAAAATATTTCTACGCCCACTGTAACAACTGTGAGCATTGGTGATGCTTGGAGGGGGAGGGGGGTGCATGCAGATGCACGTGCACCCCCTGAGATTGGCTGTGCACTCCCTGAGAGAAGCACCGGCAGCACTTCTGGGTTGCCGCTGGTGCTGCTACCGGTGGTGGTGATTTACCTGAAATCCGACTTGTGCTTTGAGTCTGTCTTATAAGTAGAGAATGGCAGCACCAGGTAGTTTTCCTGGCTGTTCTAGCACTGGTCCTGCCTGAACTGCTTGGTCTTGCCCCAGCTCTTTGGTCCAGCCGCTTGGCCAAGTCCCATGATTCGGTGAGTTTCCACCAGTTGGGTTGGCCAGGACACAACAAAGCTAGCTGCACTTTGCTTTGGCTCAGCAGAACTGGTCTGGCTTGAGAGTCCTTCCTCAGGCTGCCTTACCTTCAGCTGAGAAACAAAGAGCAAGAAAGGATCCTTGTACAATGCTGCTCTTATGAGAATAGAATCCTTTTCCTATAAAATGATCTTTTGGGTAAGATGTTTTGCAGATTAACAATTTAAAGGTTATATTAGATCTATGTTCCACTCTCTTTTTTTTTTTTTCTCCTCCTACAAGGTCCTTTAGGAAAGCAAATATCTATGGACAAACTAGGCACAGGAACATAACCTTTAATCCTTCTTCTTCTGTTCTGTTTTCTCTATTCTACACTTTCCCTGCTTGCTAATGGCCTCTTTGCAAAGTGCAATCTACTCTTTCTTTTTAAACAGGCTGTTTTTTTTTCTATTGTCTTCTTCAAAGACTTGCTATACAGGCAGTCCTTGGACTTAAAACACAATTGGTTCCTGAAAGCCGTGTCTTAAGTCAAAACGTTGTAACTCGGAACCAATTTTCCCATAGGAAACAATGTTATAAATGGGGGATTGGTTCCTGAACCAAGGCCTGATACCCTACCAAAAATAACCCAGAATTTGGTACTCAATTTATAGATGAGTAATATAGCTACATTAATGTATTTCTATTGTAAATAGCAATCACATTGATTTGGAAGGACTTCTTTGAAGTGACTTTGCTGGACTTTTTTAAGGGTTCTTGGCTGGAGTCTTCTCAGGAGTCTTGGTTGCAGGTTTTTCTGGAGTCTCATCTGCTTTCTTAAAGAAAATGTCCAAGGAAGTTTGGACAGATGTTCTCCAGGGAGATGGGCGACGCAGCAAGCTTGTTTGCTGGCATGGTGTCAGGTCAGATCAAGCGTTGTTGTGCGGGCCGGGAGCGACCCGAGCCCTTTTCCGCACTGCACGCGGGCTGTGGCCAGCAGCCCGGGCACGCCGGGTTGGAGAGGGAAGGCCTTCGAGCTGGAATTAGGCACAGACGCTTATCAGTAGTTTTAAAGATTGTTTACTTACACCGAGATGGCAGTGGTGTAGGCTGGAAAACTTGCTTAAGTTGCGGTTACAGACAGACAAGAAAACAAAACTTGAACCTGCAGGGCACGAGGGTACGTCGCAAAGGGTTCCGGCGACGGGAAGATAAACCTGCAGGACTCAAACCCGGGTAGAAGAGCTCTGAGATCGGTCAATCCACACGAAGTTTGCTAGGCTCCGTGGGTCCGGTTCTCTTGCGCACGGGAAGGGATACGTCTGGAATCTATCGGCGATGGGGAGAGGCTAGAGGCTGATCAGACCTCTGTTGCCTGCTTGAAATGCACTGGGTCCTTAAGGATCCGCAGCGCTTAGAGATCTTCACACAGCGTGAAGTCTCCTCCTCCCTTGTTCGTGGAGTCCTCCAACTTGGGCGGAAACCACTCAAGCCTCTTATACGGCTAGCAAGCCAATCACTAGCCGCCACGTGTGAATAATTTAGAACTGGCCAATAATGGGACTCGAATTAGCATACAAATGGTGGGAACTCTTTGCAACGAGCATTCCTGTGCTGCAACAAAGAAATGCACCATGCAAAGAAAGCTTCAAATTGGCGGGAAATTCTCCCTTGCACCGGGGTTCTCTTTTGCAGCAGAAAACTCCACCGTGCAAGGAAGCTGCAATTTAGCGGGAACAATTTAGCAGTGCCGAAGCACACAAAACAAAAATCACACCCTTTGGGTTGTGACAGTTGTAAAGTCAAAACTGACATCAGGAAGTTGAAACAGTGTAAATTTACAAAGATTGTAAGTGTGAAATGTAACTTGAAATGTTGTAAGTTGCAAACTGTCTGTATTTTCTTTCTTAAGGTTATCATCATCTCTAAGTTCAATTATTGTCTTTGTGAAATAATACTTATGTCTATGTGTGGATTAGTGAATTAACTCTTCATTTTAACAAGGAGGTGATTTTTTTTTTTTTTTTTTTTTTTTTTTTTTTAAATAAAGTGGAATTAATAGATGCTGGACAGAGGTGGGGGAAATCAAAATCGCTTTGGACTTATTCCACTGGCTTCACATCCCTTGAAACTCCCCAGCGGGATCCTAGCTCTTGGGTGCTATGTCACTAGCACTGACTTTCACTGAGTGAGGGCACTGTCTTGAGCCTTTCCTGAGTTAAATTTTAAAGTATGTTCCTTTATCATCTGTAATAAAGGATGTGCTCTGACTGATAGGTCTATTAGGAACAAAGTGTTGGACTTAGTGGCCTCCAACTGTTCAGGGGCTCAAGGGGGGGATGTTAAAGTGGCCCATTGATCAGGAACTTACACAAAGCTTAAAAAGCATTAAAGTTAAAGCTGGTGAAAATAATTACTGAATATGATTTCTTGTTGGCTTGAAGAAGATACCACAGAAGTTGAGTCTGAGATTGCGGATTAGATGAATAAAGAAGAGCAGGCTGTCGAATAGTATTTCTAGCTACCGGGAAAGTTTGCTCAACCTCAAGCAATTACACTGCATTTTTTTTAAAATTAGTTTAAAAGAGAAGCATGATGGTGATAACTTTAATGCTGCCAAAAGATTAGTGGCTGCTAGGAAATAGCTGCGTTTGGCTTTGGGAGTGCTTGTAGAAGAATGAAATGTAACAGGAAATGCTCCAACAAGATCGTTCAAAGAAGGCTCCAGAACACGTTGGGTTAGTGAAGGGGGAGGAGCTCTCGACTGAAACAAGCACAGGTGTCAGGCAGTAAGAATCAAATGGGAAAGATGGATGAATACTAGTTCGTAGGAGGGTCCTTTTAGTGTGACCAGTAGAGCAGCAGTAGAGTTTATGGCCCATTTCTCAATTTTAGGGTCTGGTGGTGGCCTGCTGTACTCCTAAAATACACTCTCTGAGTAGGGACGTTGTTTTCTTTTATGCTGGTGTAGCATGTATCGTATTGTAATGTGATAAAGAAAAGAAAAAAAAGGTGACCAAACGCCAAGCATGAGAGCAAGTTGTGCTCGTGGCGTGGGGGAAGTAGTGGGCGCGGCCTGATAGCCGCGATATCGGCGGTCCCGGGGCTGATTGGCAGGGGGTGGGCGGATACAGCCTGTTTAAAAGGAAAAGCGCACGCACCAAAAAGCTGGGACCCACGCCATATCGGAGAGGCCTGATCACCCTCACTGGAGGTCCTGCGTCCACGAAATCCCTTCCCCCCCGGGACGCCCCCACCACGACCGAGTATATCATTCAACCGTGTTTAGAGCTCTCGAGTTAGCAGCGAGTTTATTCTTGAAACTGCTGTAAAGGAAACCACCTATACGAAAGTGTGAGTAAAGCATTTATTTGTTACACCGCCTCCTTGGTGTTTTCTGTCGACGAGGGAGAGACAGGAGGAGAAGGAACAAGGTCCCGTAACCCTTTTGTCCCCGGCCTGTTCGCGTAATACTTTTCTGGGTCCAACCACCCACCGTCAGGTTGGTCATGTAAGAGATGCAAGGAATAAGTAATAAAAGGAAACATACTGACCTGTGTGTGAAGAGTGGGAGACATTTGCTATAAACCTTTTCCGCCTCTACCTCCTGTTAACAGGATAGGGCACATGCGTGGTGGGAACTAGCTTCTGTTTTCTAAGCTCTACAATTTTAAATAGAAAGGATTTCCTAGCATATTTTGATGGAAAATGTGGGGGGAAGGGCAGAAACATGTGGACTTTTAGTTTAGAGTGAGCAAATTAGGTTGGCAGATTCCTTCCTCCCCTAAGTTTGCAGTTTTGATTTGACTGAGAAAGGGTTAAGTAAAGTAGTTTTTGACCCTGAGACAAGTGACTAACTCTATTTCCTGGTTTGAAGGATGGTAGGAGTGGCTTTTTAGCTTGAAAAGAGCTTGGCTGAACAGTTTAATAGGATTTCTGTAAGCTGCCAAGTCTGAGGAGGCGATTTCGGCTGAGTTTTGTTTTTAGTTTTTCTTTCAGTAAAGGAAACAAGGAAAAAGGTAAGGGATTGAATCTGGAGAGCACGTGGACTTTGTGTTGGTAAGGGTTGAGAAGAACATTTGCTGGCAGCAAGGAACTAATCTGAGCTGTCCCCTGAGAGATTGTCTTTAATGCTTCTGCTTTTCCCTGTGTGTCTTGTATAAGAAGTATGCTGTCAGAAGGGGTTCTTTGTGTGTGCAGTTATAAATGGGGTGGGGTGGGAGGATGTCTTTGACTACAAATAGAAAGGCTTTTGCTAAAAAAAGAGGCAACTAACCAAATGTCCCCCAAAATGAGACCGTTTCTTGGTAAGTCTTTGAGGGGGAGGAAGCATTTCTAACTTGTTTTTTACTTAAGTTAGCAGGTGAAGAAACTCTGACCCATTTTCACTTTCGCTTTTGAAATGCATCATTCCCACTTGAATGTCTTTTTCAAAGCCCATTGAAGTTAACATATATTGTGTGAGTTCCCTGTAATGGGATTTGTAAAGAAAATGAATTGTGATCATTATTTTAAGAGTAGGCCTTGCAGCTCTTACTGCAGGTTAAGGAGAAAAGACAACATTGGAGAAAGAAAGGACTTTGTCAAAGGAAGTGAAAGCCCAGAGTCCTCACCAGTCACTTTTAGTTATGCCTCTTAGTTCCTGGATTTTTTCAGACTGGACCTTTGTCTTCTCAGATCTTTTGTATTCAAACACAGAATGGGAACTGCACCCTTCTTTCCCCTGCCCTCCTTTTGAATATGAAAGATGGGGATGTCAAAGCCACCTAGGGTATTTGAATGTTCTGTTCCTTCCTGGTGAGTTTGGATACTCCGTTCCTTAGGTGCATTTGAAAGTCTGAGCCAGAGACTATGAATTTGTATTCTAAGCAGGTGGGTAAAAGCAATCGGGACTCATAGTAGAGATATCATCTTTTATTAGACCAACAATATTTTTGCAAAAAAAGTTCTTTAATTGCAAACTTTCAGGCACAAACTCCCTTCATCAGGCATTGGAGAAAAGATTGTAGAAGTTCTCCTGGTTAGAAATGAAAGTTCATATTTCATAGGATTTCACAGAGTAGTCAATAGATGGAAAACTCCTCTGCAGTCTGTTCAAGCAGATGGGTATGCCTTGAATGTGTAGGTGCATTAATTATAAGAAAATACAACACAAGGGATAGTGAAATGCCAAGGTTTTTGTACCAGAAATTGGAGTGGTAAAGTTAAAAGGGCTAGGGAAACTTTCTTCAAATACTATGATGAGCTGTCATCTTTGGTGACTGGCTAGACACTGCTCAATTGCTGGATGTGGTGGATAGAACTGGAAGATGTGGGCTTTATTTCCAGTTCTGTTACTGGCCTGCTGAATGACTGTAAGTCACTTCCATGCCTTGGGCTTTTTTCCCTATTTATAAAAGGAGGGGAATGGCATGCACCTCCCCTGCAAAGTGTTCTGATATCTACAGATGAAAAGCACTGTGTAAGAACTGAGTGTCATTGCCTTCTGGTAGCCAAGGTATCTGAGCCCAAGTCAAAACCATGGAGCCAAAAATACTTGAACTTGGTAGAAGTCTGGTTTAGATCCAAACTACAACATTTACTTTCATGTAATAGGTATAGCTCAATAGTCCTGACTTGCTTTCTCCCCAAATATATGTTAGAGAAAACTAGATTGGGACCCAAATTGTGGAACCTGGGGTGCATCTCTGTTAACACCACACCAAACCTATCAATGCAATAGCAACACTTGTCCAGTCCTGAGCCAATCTTATACTTCTGTGTCACTTAGCAGGTGCTTCCTCCTCTGACCAGGTGAGAAAAAAAGACAGAACTATACTCAAAATGGTCAAATATGAGCATCTCTGGACTTGAATCCACAAACTATATCATGGGGTGGATTTTGATTTTTGGCTACTCTCTCTCTCTTTTTTTTTTTTTTTTTATCAGCTAGATAGGCCAGAGTTCCAGCCTACAAAGGGCTGCTTGGGGCCCCTCATGCTCTACACATCCGCCCCCTGCCCCATGCACTGGGGGGCTGGGCGCAGAGGATGGGGGTAGCGGGTCGGGAGTTCAGGGCACTGGGTCAAGACTGGCCATTTGATGTTAACATATGGATCCTGGTATAAAAAAAGGTTGCGCTGCATGTGAAGGATGATGATGGGATGTGCATACGGAACTGGGTGGTGGTAGTGCAGGACTCTTCAAGCATGATCCTGGTGCATGGACTGGCCCCATGCCTCTTATCTGGCCTGCAGGGCCAAAAGGTTGAGCACCATTGCCCTACAACATACCTCATTTCCCATCTCATCCCAGCCTGTTGATTCTATTCCAAGTTGCCTGCTCAGGCTAGAAATGAAGTGATGAAGCTACACTTGGGGCACCCCTTGCTCATGCTCTGGAAATCAATTTTTAACATGATTAACAGTAGCAAATGGGGGCATTTTTTAGATAGATTCACCATTTCAGTTCTGGTTTTGCTGCCAGGGAATGGGGACTCAGTGGGCAGGGCCTGCTTAAGAGCATCCCTCCTTGTCTCTGTTGCTCAGCAGATGAGATTCCAGTTGAACTGTTCTTGTTAAATCTGGATATTTTTCTTTCTCTCATCCTAGAGTTCAGGAGAACACCAGTAGTTGATCTGCTCTTCCATTCTGCATTGACATCATTCTGTGCCTTTTGTCGTGAGCCTTTACTTTATTGTCCAAATGGAGTATGCCTGGTACTGGCAGGATGAACATGGAGAGTGGATTGAATATGGGCAACCGGTGAGCCTCTTCTGCCGATGTCAAACCATCTGAGCCGGTCTTTCTAGAGGGTTGTCTCTGTTTTTTTTTCCAAACAGTGCATTTTAGAAGTTGCCCAGAGGTCTTTTAGTGCTTCCTAGATATATAAGTACACTTCTGCATTTTTAACTAGCCTTCACAGCTTTGCTATCCAGCTTCCAGCATGACTGAAAATTTCCAGTTGCAGCTGGTTACTTAATTAAACAAAAAAACCCTTTTTAACAGAAAGTAAGTGCCCACTTCCCATAAAAATTTTGAATATGCTGAAAAATAATTTTACTCACAATGACATTACTATAGGTCATAGGGGTTATGGCAGGGGTGGGCAAAATATGACCCATGGGCCAGATCTGGCTTGCCAACTGATTATATCCAGCCTGCAGGTGGGTGGTTGTAAACTCATGGGATCCAGTCCACAAGCAGCCGGTGGCTCTGGCTGCTGCATGGTGCTGGGTGGGCAGGGCTGTTTGTCATGCCAGGCAGGCAGGTGGGACTGCTTCTGACCAATGCTGACATGGAGGTGTCAACTGTGGATCCAGATGGATGCCCCAATCCCCACCCAGAACATGCAGGCTGCATTCACAGATGATGCCAGCACCTGCCTAGGGCTGCTTCCAGCATACTGGGTGGGTGCTGGTGTAAGTTTTATAGATGTGTCTAGCAGGTACTGGGTTGGGGTGGGGATCAGGGTGTGCTACAGCTCTAGGCAGAGTGGGGATCGAGGTGTGTTGCAGATCTGGGTGGAGGGTGCTTCAATTTGGGGCATGCTACAGTTCCAGGTGGCGTGGGGATTGGGAAGAGAGGGTGAGAGAGGTGTGGCCTTTGAGAGGGCAACTTCTAAAATTCATTAAGTGGCCCACTAGCCAAAATAATTGCCCACCCCTGGCTTAAGGATTTTTGGTGAGTTGTTGCAGGGGGGACAGGGTGCTGACCTGGTGTAGCAAGGGTTGCTGACCTGGCCCACAGCAGCTCACCAAATCTCCCCAAGCGGCTTTTCAGCCTAAATAATTGCCCACCCCGGGTTATGGCATTTGTGCTTTATTTTCTATTTTTCTTTTGTGGGTTGTGCTGTTTGTGGACTACATCTTCCATGATACCCCACAGCCAAGGACTCCTACAATGCACTTGTTTTCTTTCCCAATGGGCTGTGTTACAAACCCTAGGTTTCCTTTGTATAGAACACTTGTATTTCTTAACGATGAGTTCTTGGAGCAGGGTATGGTACACCAACTTCACTGAGAGCATGCAATATGGCAGCATATTGGTTAGTATCGTAGGGTTAGGCCTATAATGAGTACAGTGAGAAATTTGCTACTTAAGAGGATGTAATGGTCAAATTAATTCCCCTAATTACTTCTCATAAACTTCACCTTTACAACACATTAACATTGGCCTTATAAATGTGACTACTCCTGTATGTATGTCATATTCATTGTAGTTTAGTGCCTTGCAAAATCTACTTTGTAATATGTTAATGGAGAAATACTATTTGCAATTAGCATAAACAGGACAAAATCTACTTCCACAAGAGATTGATACCCATGTGCTACCAGCATGTCAGCCCCTGTGACTGCTGACAGTGGTGCATTACAGGAGATACAGTTTGGGCCAGAGAGCTCAGCCCACAGAAGGTGTGGGTAAAATGAGGGACCCAGACTCCAACTCCTGTGAGGTTTGGTGACACCAATGTGAACGTAAATACTTCTGATTTTGTTTTTTTGTTTTTTTTGTTTTTGTTATTTCACTGAAGAGTCAAATCCTTTTGCTGAAAATTTGTTCCGATTCTAGCCACTTCCCTTCCCTGTTGTAAGCAGAAATGTGGTGGGGATGGTTGTGGTGTTGATGATATGTTCAGAAGGAGACCCCTCTCCCTCCTCATAGTTTTTAAAAATCCAGTGGTCCTTAACCCATTACCCTCATCTCTTTCCCCCTCTCCCCTTAGAGCTGATTTAAATCTGTCAATCCAGCATGATAGAAGTAAAGATGACCCTTTAGCTTGGAGGAAAACTTAAGGCTGTTCCTTAGGAATATTGGCCTTTAAAACACTATGAATTATTATTATTATTATTATTATTATTATTATTAACAATAATAATAATAAGATAATATATAAAATAAACACTATTATTGTAAAGATAATAATAAGCTTATGTCTACCTGGGTATACCCTGCCTGTTGGTCTTGCCTGTGTGAATCTGTTTTATTCATTTTATTTTAAACCTCTTTTGTGCACTTTACACTTTTCAGGTTCATAAAACCGGACTGAAAATATTTCTTTAGCTCTATGTAGTGGTTGGAGGGACATGTTAGACTGATGTCATGCAACTGTCCACTTAACGGCTATTTTAAAGTTCAAATCTTAGTCTGTCACGAGTGGACACCTCTATGGAAATAACTTTCCCATTTCTTTTGTTCTATAGAAATCGAATCATAGCGCTGCCACAATAACTTCTGAGGAACTCGAAGAGGCCTTCCTAAATAATCAGAAAAAAATGGTATTATTTAAAGCCGGTTCTCAGTATTACGAATTAAACTTTCAAGGTAAGGTTTGTTTAAGTTCTAATATACTACAATGTAATAGGCTTTTTAACATAGTTTCGTTCATGCTAACTCAAGCACTCATAAAGCACTTTTGGAGAAGTGGAGTAATGAGTGAGTATTTTTAATGTGGCCCCCTCCTTACAGCACCAATGGGACAGTAAAAGTCCTCAGACTTCAAGTTGCAATGGTACAAGTACAACTGGATGTTCTTGGGTGTGAGAAGAAATAAAGAATGCAGTAAGGCTAAAGCTGGTCACACAAATAGAGGTTTAACTGGAAAGGGAAGGAACTGCAAATCCAGAGAGACCTTTCTGTAGCACATCCCATTTCTTTAAATAGATCCAACTGGCTTTCCAGTGGCTTGAATCTCTCTACCTGACAGGAACAAAGGGAGTGTGGCTTCCAAGTATACGTAGCAATTGATGCCTCTCCTTCTGGTCTGATGCACTGCAATAGCCACAAAAATAAATAAATAAAGCTTTTCTTTTCCCCCCTCCCCATTAAACATAGTCACAATCCTGTACTGACAGGAGAAATGGACTAACAACCTAATGGATCTTTGTCTTGGTCTGAATAATTGCATAAGGAGAAAGCTATTTGGTAAGAGAAAGTGAGTGGGAAAGACACCGGGGATAACCAACTCAATCTCTGTTTGGATTGAACTTGAAAAAGTGTGCATAGAGGTAATGCAATTGGCAATAAAATGTCGGAAGTAGAAATGGAACAGGATAAAGAAGAGGGCTCCACACAGGAACAGCATAAACAGAAATGGCCCCAAAGTGTAACACTGGGGAAATGCATTTGGAGGGGGGAGGCCATGGTTAGAGCCTAGCATAGACATGTTCTATAACGTTTTCCCCCAGTGGTCAGTCTCCAGATGACCAAGGTACTTCTGATTTTTGCTGCATGAATATTTTTCCAGATATGTTCCAGAGAAATCTGCATTATCAAACTCAAAGAAAAGTCTGCAGGTGGCCAAAGTTTGTGTCATCTGGACATAGCAACAAAGGATGGAGAAGGTACTAAATAATGCATTCACTATTTAGAATTGCACTGTTAGTGTTGCTATATGAAGGTGCTCAGTGGGAAGTGCATGCTGTCTTATAATGGTTCATTTTGTATTTAATTTGCTGTCTAGATTAATGTTAGGTTGTGTTGTGGATGTGATGGTGATTGTTGTGAACTCTACACTACTTCCAGGACAGGGACTTAATGTGATGGAGTTTCTGGCCTTCAGATAGCTAGGGGCTTTTCTGGGGTAGTCCCCAGTGACCTTGTTCAAGAGCTTCTGTGGTAGATATCCCTGGAGTGGTCTCATTGGTTAATGTCTTGGTTTGGAGCAACACATGTTGCTGTATTACAACTCTTTACACAATGCATTTGGTAATGGAGTTCCAGAAACCTCAAAACATTTACTGAGTCAGCAGTGCAAACTATGTTCACTGAGATTAAAACAAACAAAAAAATCAATCATTTATAGAAAGGCTACTAATTTTATGCTAGATGTTAAGTCACTGCTAATGGATGGTGTTGGGAAGAAACTTTCATGATAGAATAATTCATCTGACTGTAAGCTGTCTCTGAGATAGCATTGCTCTCATCTGCCATGTCAATTTTTCTTTTTATCATGGCCATGTAGAGATGGCCTCCTGATTCTTCTGGCATTCTAGCAACTACTGTGGAGCTCTGTCTAAAAACATTGCCAACCACACATGAAGTTTAAGCAGCTTCCCTGCCTTTGCTACCTTCTCTAACCAGTATTTTTAATGCTTATTATAGAATGCCATTATAATATGCTTGATGACTGTAAACGTCTAGCTTGTCTCAACAAGGTGAAAAGTTAAGTGGCGTGAAAAGTGACTATTGGCATTCATAGCAAGCTCTTGGAGCATGACTGACATGAAAGTAGCAGAGCCTTATGAATTTTGTCTGCAAACAGGCAATCAAGGACTGCAGCTCCAGGTTGCCCGTTTCCTCCAGACTGGGACCTCTCAGCTCTGCCTGACGTAGGATACAAGGTAGTTCTTTTCACTTAAGTACTGTATGCATGTAAGAGTTTATTTTTTCTTGGTTATTATGATATGTTATGGTGTTCCCAGCTTTCAAAAGAGTTGCTAGAAAACTGAACTATAAACTGGAACAAAATTGCCAGTTGATTCATCTGAGAAGGCTCAGGGAAGACTTGGTGGCAGCCTATAAGTATATAAGGGGTGGGCATCAGGAACTGGGAGAATGTCTGTTCACCAGGGCACCCCAAAGGAAGACGAGGTCTAATGGTCACGAACTGCTGGGAGACTGTTTTAGACTGGACATAAGAAAAAACTTCTTTATCATGCGAGTCTCCAAAGTCTGGAATAGACTCCCCTACCTCCCCCCAGCAGTGGTGCAAGCACCTACTCTGGACATGTTCAAGAAATGTTTGGATGCTTACCTTGCTGGGGTGATCTGACCCCAGCTGACTTCCTGCCCTTTGGGCAGGGGGCTGGACCCGATGATCTTGCAAGGTCTCTTCCAGCCCTAATGTCTATGAATTTGAAGTAGACACGTGTCCATTGGAAACTAGCTGATGGCTACTTCATTCCACACGAGTGCACTACTGAACAATTGTCAGATAGTAATGACTTGGGTTGCTATTGATCTGATTTGGATGCTAGTTGATTGAAGCTCAGGATTTCTCCAAGGTACTTTGTCCTTCTCCACCTGCCTTCCCTCCAGGCATTTTTTTTTCTGAAGAACTTATTTTTAATACAGAATTGTGCAGTATGGTGCGTTTTAAAGGAGTATCATGAATTCACTTGACATTATTATAGAAAGATCTGTATCTTAGTGACCTAAACCTCATGAGGTTTTTAAAAAAAACCCCAAAAAGCTTCCCCAATGGTTACAAGGTTGTATAAGTAATTTGCTACAATAAAGTTGGGCACATCTATATAGAGAAGCTAGTGTGGAGACACAGAATAGCTTTCTGCACAAGCACACTTATTCTGCACAAATAGCATAGAAGCTGTTTTGTGCAGCTTAGCTTTAGGTTATTCTCCAGTAATGGCCCTCTTGATTCAGAATAATGCTAACTTCTCTATATAGAAAAGCCTCCAGGGTTAATATTTTACAGCATGTGTAGAGGTGGGCAGAGGCAGAAGACTGCTAATAAATAAGTAGAGATAGACTGTGGGAAAATTTGACTTTTGATTGTAGCTTCAGGGTGGTCCACATCTCATGTGATGTAGCTGGAGGGATAGAGGGTGGGTAACTAAGAATGCTCTAACTCCTTGAATTCTTTGTATTGAATACTTTCAGCTGGTAGATGTCAGTAGTACTGCGAGTGAATACATGCGAATCAAGGACCTATTTGAGAAGACAATGCAATGTTATTATATCCACAAACTGCAGAGGATTCAGAACCCATCACTGTGGCAAGTTTTCCAGTGGTTTGTATCCACTTTTAATTCTTTTTCCTGGTGCTAGTAGAGCCATTTTGATAATTTTGGGGCTGCTTCTTCTCATGGATTCCCCCTGGTGCCAAGCAGGACAAATATTTCTCTCCTCTTACCCAAATGTAAGTTGTGGTGAATCAAGATTCCTTTTATTCTCTTCTCCATGAGCACGTAGTTCTGGGTTTGTTTGTGACTATTGATCGAGGGTTTTACTAAAGGTTTTCGCCAAATCTTTGCAAGTCATTCCTAACTTTAGTTTTATAAAACACATTCATGACACAGTTGATTAAGTATGGTTTCATGGCTTTTCAAGTTCTCCCATTTGAAAAGGATTAAGTTCCTATCTGCCTGTTTCTCTACAGCTAAATTTTGTGTTTGGATGGATTTGTGTTGGTCCACTGGAATTAGAAATTGGGACTTGAGTTACGCTATTTCCATTTTTTACTTCCTCCAACTAAATGAAGTGGGGTGAAGAAATAGTGGCCTTTCCAGTGGAATTTCTCGAAACCTTTTCATTCAGTATGGAGTAAAAACAAGGCTTCAACATCACAAGAAAATGGAGGGAGGCTGACCAATCTTCCGCTTCCTACCTTCATTAGAATAGCTGATAACTTGGTTGTTAAAGCACCTGCCTGGGATGAGGGAGAGCCAGATTCAAGTCCCTGCACTGCCTAATTAAGAGGGCCTTGACTTAGCCCTTCCATATCCCAAATGACTGGGATATTTATTGCTCTGGCATAGGGTATTTGACTTCAGGTATGGACAGATGTTCATTTGAAGGATTCCAAATCCTGCTATGATTTGAAATGTTTCAAATTTGCAGTGCTTTGGTACTGTGGAGATGTGCGTATAGGGGAAGCAGAGGACTGAGCAAACCCCTACTCCATTGGACATACAACTCCACTGGAAATTATGCATTGCATGAAGCACTTCAGATTTTTTTTTTTTTTCCAAGGGTTGTATCTGAAACAGTTTGGACATTTTTAAGTGCTTGATCAGGCATAAATATCTGCATCCATGCTATTTGTAGCATTTCAAAGGCACTTGGAGTTCTTTAAGCCAAGTACCTGTCCATACCCGTGGATAGAAATTCCATCTTGGAGTTTCTAGAAACATTTACCAGTGGTGGTTGTAACAGAATCAGTGTTCCTGCAAAAGGCTAGTTTAGCCAAATTGGTGCTGGTCATTGGGAGAAGTTCATTTTGTCAATACATGACCCAGTTCTACCAGTGAATTTCTCCTAACGTTGTTGAAGCTTGAAATTCCTTTGTGAAAAACAACCTAATATCCAGATGGAGCGAGATAAATTTACATAAAGGCTTGATTGATTGAAAGGCTGGTGGGATGAGTGGAATTGGGATATGTGCATTATTTTTTTTAAGCAACAGGGAAAAGGAACTGGAAAGATGATAAATCAAGACAACAGGAAATTTCTGCTGTATGTTTATATGTTGGGGGAGGGAAGGAATTCAGCTGCATCAATGGATACCTAAAGCAGCAGAGCTTCAGATGATCTTGACATGCTTATTAACTTGATCATTAAGTTTTTTAAAACAAGTATGATGGTTCTAATAGGAAAAATGGTCTAGGAACAGGTGTTGCATTTGTCCCAGGACACTGATGTCATGGGATTGATGTATACACACATCACCCTTCTAATTGGGATTTAGTGAGTGGCTGAATCCACTGCTGCTTTCCTGCCATTGATTCAATGATGCAATCCTAGGATAACTAGTCAGATACTTTGCAATGTACTTCTTATATTGTAAACTTTTTTTTTTTTTTTTTAACCCTGGGACAATGGATATGAATATTTGAATGACTGCACTTTGCCCCAGGATAACATGGTTTATCCTGGGACAAAGTCGACCCCTGTTTGTAGCCTTGAACAAAGGAATCCGAAAACTTGTAGGTCCTGGAGGCCATGTTGGGAGGAATTAGTGCCTGAAAGCACACCTCTGAAAGGGTGCACGTGGAAGTGTTTCAAAGTTGCACTTCAGCTGTTAGCCTGTTGGCATTATCCCTCCAGGAACTGAGCAAGCATGCACATGCTGGAGTGGGCTTAGCATGCTCACCATCTCAATTTTAAAAATAATTCTCTATCCTCTCCCCCTCAAAATAGCACACAGCATTTCAGGAAAACTGCTTGGTACTAGCATTCCCAGGTAAAGCTCCTTTGGGAAGGGTTTGGCTAAAATGTCAAAGTGTCTTTTTCCAGTTACTTGGAAGGCGCATCCTGGGATGGCTGATGGAGAGGCAGAGGCTCATAGTGTCTAAGCAAGTAAGGGCTAAGTAGACATTCTGAACTTGGTTTTCTTGGCTTTATAGAGAAGAATATTTTAGCAACTTGAAGGGGGAGATAAGGGAGAGAGCATGGAGGACATGATCTCTATAAAAGTCAGCTTGTTTTACTCGTACTTCTATGGACAGTGAAAGCATGAACCAAGGGCCAGGGAATTAAAAAGGGTCAGCAAAATGCTCTGGAAGGGTCTCTAAGGGGTAAAGGATGAGAAACTATTTGCTCAGCCCAGTCAGGTCCAGGGACTAAGGATAAACAAGGAGTCTGAATGGGTTATATTTTGCTTAAGGATTATTTTCTCCTGCCTGAAGCTTGACATAATTTGTAAGGGCTTTTCTTTGAGCGTGATGTATGTGTTGTGCTTTTGCATATTTGAGGGGCAGAAGTGAAGCTTGTGTGTGCTGTGAAATTGGATGGAATTATAGGAAGCAATGAAGGTTTCCATGTCTGGAAACCGTTATATCCGTTAGGGCTACATTGCCAGTCCTTATTCTGGATACTTCAACAACGAGCAACTTTGTAAACATTTTTTAATGTTGGTAGACTTTATCAAAGTCTGCTTCAACCAATTTTTACAAAGCTCTTTGAACCTAAGTATACAAATTGGTGAGATTACCTGAGCCGTAAAACTCTGATCTGGATTTGAATCTAAACTTTAAGCATGCTCTAAACTTGTGACATCTGGGATTCTTGGTTCTAGCTTTGTTTTGAGTCAAAGAAAAATGTTGAACTCACTGAATCCCAGCATTTCCTCCTCCCTTCGTAGCAGGGAGGGTGGGAGGTGGGATCTGAATGGCAAATGCAGCATAGTCTTCAGCTTAACACCAGTTTCTTCCAGGGTTTGGACTTAAAATTGTGTGTTAATAAACATACAGATGCTGTTGTTCTGCTGGCTAACATGAGGTGGTCGGCAACTGAAAGCTGCCTAAAGGAGACAAATCTTTTCTTCTTCAAAATACTTTCTATAAATAATAGAATATACACAGAGGGCTCTAAACCCTCCTTGGATCTGGACCTATAACTAACAATGATAGGGGTGGAGTTGTAATTGGTAGGTGAGGAATACAAAGATGATTGCCTTGGGTGGAAAAAAAAATTAGGCAAGCTATTTCAACTAGCTGGATGGAAAATTAGAACAACTACGGAGGATATTGCATTTCTACCTTTGAAATCAAATGTGAAAAAAGGCAAATCTAAACGCGTTCTGTAAAAACCTTGGAAAGGTTACTAAAACTTTCCTGATTCATTCGATTCACACTGTTTCATGCTGAAGTTGCTTTTCAGGACTTCATCAGAGCTGGAACCATTTTGCAGTATGCATGTGTATGGTACCCAATGTAAAGGAAGAACCTCTGTCTAGTTGGAGAGGGGAATGTGTGTGTGATGAGGCCAAATTCCTTTAATATATTTCATACCTGCTAAAATGACTTTTGTAAGGATAGAATTGAGCATCTCAATATGGCAGAAAACAATCAACTTCTGATAAACAGAGATCTGTACTTTTTTCTTATTCTGAGTGGTGTCTTCCTATCTTGATGGCTAGGATTTTATTTTTGCCTTAGTCTAGAAAGAGCAAGCTGAAGCTTGTCAGACTGAATGGCCGCCTAGAAGGTTAACATCCTTAGCAGGGCTGAGTCAGGCTGTACATGTATCTGTGAGATGCTCTATTAAGAAGGCAAGCACTATGTCATGAATAAACCAGGTCTGTATTCTGCAAACTGGGTTGCATGTCACAGTTCATCCTTGTGTGAGGTCAGAAAGATGGTTCTTTGAACGGGCTTGCCTAGTCTGGTTCCAGTACCTTTAGAGAGCTGGTTCAGTCAGGGTTGGATGGTGGTCCTTCTCTCACTGTTTTAAGCTAGAGATCTACCCAATACCCTGATATGGGGGTTGTACCATCACTCATGAGAACACTAATGTGAGTCTTGAGCAACAGTTGCATTGGCTTCAAGGTAATTCTCCTCTGGGCATATTGTTACACATTCATAGTGTAAGGGATCCATGGGTTGCAGGAACAAAACTTGCCATCAGTTCTGTATGCTCTCGTCTCCTGTCATCTCTGGAGAGTGATCTTTATTCCTTATTTTCTTTCTTCGTATTTAATATGGTGAAGAAGTAGGCAGACTGGTGTCTTGGTGTTAGCCCTGGTTGATCAGGAACCCCCTGGAAGTGGTGGGCTGAGTAATGCTAAGATTAAACCCAATATCTTTGACCAATTTCCAACTTTGATGTTTAAGTTTCATTTGCAACATTGACTAGCTCCTTTCTCCACTCATAAATGGATGGGGGGGAGGGTGTATTCAGCTGCTGATTTCAATCTTTTTATCCCTAGGCAAAAGGAGCAGATGAAGAAGATCAACAGACAGGAGGATGTAGATGAGAGGCTCTTGTTCCATGGAACAAATACTTCCCATTTGCATGCAATTTGTGAGCAGAACTTTGACTGGAGAATCTGTGGGGCTCATGGAACAGCCTATGGAAAAGGTAGATGTTCATAAACAGCTTATGTATTGTGAACTTCAAACACTCACCAGAATGTTGTGGCATGCTCTAGTACCAAACAAGTCCATTTCCTATGGACTGGGCTTGCTTCTGTTGCCTTGCATCTGTTATAGCTGTTCACATTAGTTCAGGATGTGCAATGCTAACAAACAGGTAGCAGTTTATACCCATTTTGCAAACATTAAAAGACCATATGAAATGAAGGGCAATTGAAACAAACTGCTTTTTCTAACTTAAAGGACTTAGTCTTCCTCCTTGAACTTAATCATTTCAGCCTTGCTCAGCAGAGGATCTTTAAAGCAATTGCGCTTAATGTTGTGCACACAAAAGTCTTCCTTTTTTTAGCAAGGTTGTTTATCTGCTTTTCAGTTTGGCACATCCAACCCTACCTCTTTTGCACTGGTGTTTTTACTCTCAGATGCAAGTTCAGTGAATGGTGAATCACCGCGGTCCATGTAACTTGGCTAAAAGTATCAGGAGTTCCAGTGATGACTTAATTTAAACACTGTTGCTATTGGCCTTTGTGGTTTTTTTCTGTGTTTCTCCTTAAACTCTAATGCTGTCATCATGGTCTATGATGACATAAGATCCCATTTTTGGAGTATTAACTCCAGCATTTATAGTTGACCGTATTTTCTTACCTGTGGTAATATAGAAAGAGATCCCTTTCATAGGAGCCTTTTTTTTTTAAATCCACACAAAGAAATTTTGAGGTATCCGGGTGTTCTCTTTCAGTGCTGTTCATATGGGCCTCTTGTGTCTCTCATTGGAGTCTATAGAAGTTTGGACACTTGCTAGGCTCTACACAGAACTGGGTTTGGCCAAAAAACTTTCTAAATGCAGCTACTTTTTGGAGTACTTTTGCCAAAGTGAAAATTTTCAATAGGGGCAGGGGAAAGAACAACATCAAAATCAGCCAAGGTCTGGTCTAACGTAAATAAGTTGGGGTTTTTTTTCCCTACTTTTACCAAATTTACACAAGTTCAATGCCAGTGGGGATGCAATTATCCTGTAGTTTATTCCCCTTCCTGTATAGAAGTAAACATTTCTAGTATTATTGAGGCCACATTCAGGGTTGTACTGCTTTTGACTCTTAAGCTAGGTACAGGTGTTCAAAAAGTTTGAAGCAGAATTGATCTAAGTTGCACGGTTTTTTATAAGTGGCATACTTTAGATCGGTAGTGAACAGAATACACATTCTCCTGGGAGGGTGGAAATCTTAGACTGGGTTCTGCCATTTTTAAACCAGTCTGTATGTGCCGAACTTCTGTTCTGTTATGCGTATACACTGGCTTCCAATCACTTACACCAGTAAAATTGTAATGTCTGTACCTGGACTTAGTGCTTCAATTAAGAGCAGGATGTGGCCCATGTGTTTTTAGAGTAGAATGCATGTTATTAAGCCAAACAATTGTTGCATTACTTAAGCTATGTCTGTAGTGTCATAGAGGTGTGCCTGGACAAGACTGCCAACCCAAGAAAACATGTTTTACTGATGTATGTTTTACATAATGTAAATGTAACCCTTCTGTTAGGCTCTGAACACCATTAACAAGGGCTGGTTTAAAATTTAAGGGCCTTTTTAGATGCGTGTGCAAGACAGCGCTGGGCACTTTTGAAAGCAACCGGCTCTGCCTTGTATGCATTTGTATAAAGAGCAAAATGTGCATCAGTGATGAGAAAATGGCAGCGGCGCACTTTTGAACTAAAACCCATCAAAGGTGTTTTTGTTCAAAAGCATGCTGCTGCCATTTTTTCAGCGCTGATGTGCATTTCACCATTTATACAAATGCATGCGACACAGCACCGTGTGTGTCAGGTCATGTGCAGAAGAGCAGACTTGATTTAACTGAGCCTTCTTGAACGTGCCAGAGATCTGGTGTGTCACAGCACAAAAGCGTGTGTGTTTAAATGCCCATTGGGTTTAACATTAATGTTTTAACAGTTTTTTACTTGACTGCAAAAATGGTTTTGGAACATGCTGACCCCATCTTGGGAGTCTCTTATTTGCCCCCACACCCTGACATCTCCAACCATGCCCTGCAGCATGCTGCCCCCACCCCAGCCCACTCCTCAACCTTACCCCCACTGGCTGTGCAACTCTGCCCTAACCTCACTGTCCCACTCCCCGTCCTGCTCAGTGCCTCAGACTGCGCAGTGCTGCCTACCTTCAAGGCAAGTAGGCAACAGGATGCAGCAGCAGCACATGGGTGGGGGCTAGGGGTCTATGGAAGCTCCTGTGGACCATAAAGCCCTGAGGTACAGCAGCCCACTGGCATTGCCTGCCTAGGGCTCCCCTCTCCTGCATCCCCCCATGAGGTTGCAGCAGCATCAGCTTACTGCAGACTTCTTGCCCGTGTTCCCCTGCACTGCACCACCTCAGTGTTCCTTAATGCCCCCTCCCCTACCCCCCAGCAGGGGGGGGGTGTGTGGGGGGGGGTGCACTCCACAGTTTGAAAACCTCTGGTCTACATGATTGCAGTCATGTACTGTTTGATTTGTAGTGTAGACACATTGTCTATATAAAAAGCTTTGGGTGAGAAGGGGGTTTAGTTTTAGCTAAATACTATTAGATCTTGGTCATATTGGAGAAGAGGTGTATAGTGCATTAAAAGGCACTTGTTAAAATGTTTCAAATAAAAATATCAATGGTTAATACTTGGATTTTTTTTTTGTAGAAGAATCTAAAGACTGCATTCTTATCCATGCCTGTTTTCTGATTCCTAGGAAGCTACTTTGCCAAAGATGCTCATTATTCCCATGGATATTGCGACCCAAACAGTAGCCACAAGACCATGTTTGTAGCTCAAGTGCTAGTGGGAGACTTTGTTCAAGGAAGTACAGAGTACCTGCGGCCTCCTTCCAAGCCAAACAAACCAAACCACTTTTATAACAGCTGTGTTGACAATTCAGAGTGTCCCTCGGTTTTTGTCATTTTTGAGAAGCATCAGATTTATCCAGCCTATATAATAGAATATGTTGAAAGGAGCAGTTGTGTGATCTTGTAAGGGACAGCAGTGGTTTATCTAAATGGCAACACTGACATGATTTTACACGTTTCACATTTTTAAGAATATAGACTATATTTTAGTAGATTGTTGTGACAGACTCTTTTTTTGGATGTTTAAAAAAAAACTTGATTTGCAACCAAATGGAAGCAGCCAACCTCAAAAGAGTGAAGTCTTGGTATGTGGCTAATTACACATGACTAATACAGCACCGGCTCTCAGCTATGTTGGTGGGTTAGAGAGAGATGTAGGTGACGAATGCAGGGGAGAGCACGTGCCCCACTGTCGTGCAACTGAGTATCACAAACTGGAAAAGACTCCTAACATGCAGCAGAGATGATGCTAGTCTTTCCTGCCTCCAGAAAAAGACTAGCACCTACACTTGTTATACATCGAGCCACAGCCATTGGTGCATATGTAGGTCTGCTCAAAGGAGAAACAAAACATGCATTAACTTCTTACTTCATTGAAGTTCTATATTGGGAAGTTTTTACCATGTGTTTTTTCTTCTCACCCTTGCTGTTCTAGTTAGGTCAGGATTCCTCCCATAAGAAGAAACATGCACCATCCATAGGCCAATTTCCAGGACATCTGAGTCCTAAAAACAGATTAGAATAACAGACGACAGCACTATTCTGTCCCAGAAGACTGGAAGATTTGTTGGTGTTTCCTTGAACTGAGGCAAGTGGTGGCATCTGCGACTGTGTCAGGAGCAGATGTCAGATTTGTGACATTGTTCACATCCCAGGGATGGCCAGAAGCTGAACCACTGTTTCCTTGAAATCTTTACTCCAATTCATTTCTACCATTGACAGAGACTGTCCTTTTTAAGAACACTATCCACTCTTTTGAATGGAAAAGCCAAGTTGTTCTATAACAACTAACAATGTAGCTGGCACAATTACTTTTTCTATTGATCGAGGAGAATCCTTAGAAAGGATTCGAGCCTGAGACCAAAAGGATTCATGACTTCATGGCCTGTTTCAATATTCAGTGCTCAAAAGCTTAATTTGGAATAGCACCAAAGATTGGATTCGGTAACATAATTCCAATTATATCCTTTATACTATAATTTTTTGTTCTTGGTTTGAGAAGACCAAAGAACTGTAGTTTGGTTTAGTCTGTTTTTTAAAATTTTTTCCTTTTTATTTTATTTTTTTTTCTTCTTCTAATCCTTGCCCTACCCCTTTTTTATCTTCTCCTCTTTTTTTATCTTTTAACTTTCATAACAGAATAACAGACAACTGCTTTTTGGTTTGACATGGAGGCCAGGATGGTTCCCTCCCTCATCCTTCCAATCATTTCATTTTAGGTTAGAAGGACCACAAATATTTAAGTTGGAAACCCAATGACTCCTAATCATAATTGCATGCAATAAAACACCACTAAGATGGTAAAGCCAAGTCCTTGAAAACCAGGAGAAGTCAAAATTACTGGTTACATAGACAACTTGGCCAAATTTTGGGCAGTTCCATAGTCCATCCCTGCTGTTGAACTGAAAATGTATGCAAAGTAGTAAGCAATTTGCATGCATATTTTAAACAGCTGCATGAAATTTGGCAGCTATGAACAGGGAGAATATTTACTCTGTATATAAGAGGCAATAGACAAATTAGGGAAATTTTCTTTTTTTTAATTTATAAAATCTACTGCTAAACTTGCTTATTGCAGAGGGCTTTTTAAAATAAACAAATATCAAGTTATAAAACCAAATGTGACCCTCACGAACTAGTCAGTTTACTCTTTAAAACTACTATAATGGGAGATGACTGCATGTATGGTTTGTCCAGTCTTCATCCTCTTCCCTCCCAGAACAGATTTACAATTCCCAGCAAGTACAGTTGTTGTGTTGAGTGGAACTACTCATGAGCAGGGATCCTGGTTTTCTCTGACTTAAAGAATACCCAATTTTTTATTTTATTTGTTTATTTTTTTTAACTGAAAAGTAACCCCAACCCCACACTTTTCTTTGATGTAAATGAAACAACACTGATCTATACCAGGATCCCTGCTCATGAGTAATTACTTGCATAAGGGTCCAATCCTGGAAATCTTTGGTTTCTGATCTGGCAAACATGCATGCTCTTGCTTAACTGTACAACTAGGAGCAGCCCTAGTAAAATCAATGGGTGCACCCCCACATGCAAGCACATGCGCTCGCAGCAGCTCAAATAGAAGTGGTGCAAATTTGAGCTGGGGCTTTCTGCCTCAGCGCACAGGCCCGGATGTGCACTTTGTTGTGGAGCAAATTGTGGCACTTGGGGCAAAATAACCCAGCCTGGCTTCTCCTGGATCTGCACCTAGGGGGAGCTAGAGCCTGTGGTGGCCCCAGCAGTATAAAAACATTCCCTGGCCAGCAGCTTGGGACTACTTGTCCTCAGGAGTTTCTGAGGCCCAGTCACTCGGTGTCTGTGGACACTAGCCCCTTGTGTCAGCTAGACTGCTGAAGCACCATCCCAAATTCACTTTTTAAAATACCCCCAAATCTACAGTCTTCCACAATTAGAACAAAAGGGTGGGGGGGATTGATCAGTTGGGCAATGTTTTATTGCTATATCTACAATGTTAAAGCAATTTGGAAGCCTACCAGTGTCTCAAGCGTCATAATAAAAGAAATCCTAAATATCTATATGTTTTAATGTTTGCTTTTGGTTTCCTTATCACGTGGTGGGTGCGTGATTGGGGGGGATGTGGGTGGGTGTGGAGGGAGGTGGGGGTTTGCGGGTCAGTGTGTGGGTAGTTGTGGGGGGACTGTGGGTGTAGGGGCTACTTAAGAGGGGTGGGTCCCCTGCCCCCCACAGGGCAGAACCCCCGCCCCAGCACATAGACTACCCTGCCTCCAGGGTCCCAGCTCCCCTGCATGGCTACAACTCCACCCCCCCACCCCCAGTTTCCCCTGTTGGTCTCCAGCCCCCTGCTCATTCCCTGCTTGTCTCCAGCCTTGGGAGGCTGGAGATGAGCAGGAGAATGACCGGAAGGCTGGAGACGGCAGGGGAAGTCTCCAGCTCATCTTCACAGGCTCGTCTCCAGCCTCCTGCTCATTCCCCTGATCATCTCCAGCCTTAGAGGCTGCTACTAGTGCCGGTGAGTGTGGGGAGGAGGCAGAGGGCATGAACGGGGGGCTCGGGAATGAACAAGGAGTTGGGGCCAGGTGGGGCTTCCCCCACGGTCCCCTCCCCCCCCTCCTCCAGCCCCCCAACCCCCTACTTACCTGGCACGAAGCTGGGTCCAGGTCCTTGCAGCTTGTGCTACTGCCTGCCCCACATGGGCAGGCAGCATGCTTCAGCACCAGGGAAAGGGCCAGCCATAGAAACGCTCTTGCTGGCTACCAGCATCTCTGTGGAGGACCAAGCCTCCGGTTGCTTTAGGGTATGGTTCGGGACTGTGCCCTGCCCTGCTTTTTTTTCCCACCAGGGTATTGTTTGACCCCTGGAGCACGGGGAACATTTGTTTCCATACGTGTCTCTTGCAACATCTCAAAGGGGTTTGAGACGCTGCAAGAGGCACGTGTGTGCTCGTTTGGATGCGCCCAGTAGGGCTACTTGTGGCACAACAGAACCTGGACCGTTCCAGATAAGTTTGCAGTCTGCATAGTTTGTGAACCACCTTAAGGACAAGCTACTTAAATGGTTCCTGTGGATTTTAATTCAAGGGACACTGATTCTCCAATCAGCTGGACTTCATTAGCAGTCCTACATAACTGCCTGGAGAAGAGGTACTTGCTGAAATAAAAGCCATAGCAAACAGCTGGAGCACCTCAGCAGCCCTGTGCTGCTGCTTCTGGCTATGCATACCCCAGATACTTAGCAAGCTCTTATCTTTGCAGGGGGGTAAGGAACCAAACTCTGAGAAGTAGCTGGGTTCTAATGTAGCAGCTTTAAACATATGCTTAAGAGTCTGTAATACTGTGGACATGGAGGCTATACATTGTGTGTAAAACATACTTCAGTTAAAAGAAAGTTTGAATATCTTCACTAAACTGTTTATGTGAATTTCTCTCTGGCACATGTCATCAAGCACAGCAAACACTTCGGTCTGAGCCATGGCCAAGAACACAGTCTTCTTTCTTCTTGCTCTAAGTGTTCACATGTTCAGAAACTTCCTCTCCAAATATAATCTAACTTTGCCATCCAAATAATTTATAAGGAAGTTTTCTCTCTGTATGTGGTAGTGGTTTGGTTTTGTTTGTTTGTCCATTTTCTCCCTCCAGAAAAAATGGCCATATTGTATTTCTTAAATGGCATTTATTTGGATAGTTAGTTTGGAAGTATCAGAAAAATCTTTTAATCAAAAGGATAATGGAAGTGAGTTTAATGGGGCCATGCAGGCAAAAGTAAGAATGCCATTTTGTCTAGAACCTCCACATCCATCAATGCTTTCCAGCAGGCTTTCATATGGCCACTGCATCATTAGAAGTGACTCTTGCTGGATGAGATCAGCTTTTGAAGGGAGAATGTTACTTTAAGCATTATTGAACCTTTTATAAATTAGCCTTTTAATTAAATTTGATTCCTCTCTATGATCAAGGGAAATTGTTCCTGCTAAATGAGAAATATTGCTGAAACTTTGGAACCAGCGGCCTCTATCTGCAGCTCAAGGGGAGATAATGGAAAAAGCAGTTTGACCAAAACCTAAAAAAACTTAATGACACTGAAATTCAAATGGACACAACAAATATTGAAAATGGCTTTAGCTGATCTGAAGATATTGTAGGTGATGAATCTGAGAAGCTGGGAGCATGACCCAAGATGGCCATAGGTAAAATTGGTTCCAGCTTCAGCAAAAGCACTGTGTGAATTCAAATTTGCAATGTACCTAGACAATGGAAAATGTATGTGGTACATGCAACGCCTTCATAAGGTGAGTGGCTTTTCTGGGAAACATACTATATTTACTTGCATACCACATGCACCTTCCCCCACAAAAAATTATCCTTCCAAAATTGGTGTCCATCTCTTGCATGCTGAAGCTGATATTCTGCATAGAATGGGAGAATGGAGATGCTATTAGATGACTGCTTCTTTTCCTTCTCTTCTCTCCAGTAGCTGCATGGAGGGGAGGGGTGGGGGGGGATTGTACAACAGTGTTGTGACAAGGCCTTTTGTTTCCTGCTCTACCCAAAGTTTAAAACAGCAGTAGCATGTATATTTGAGCAGCACTTAGGGAGTCAATTGACTTCGTAGCTCATTATACCAGATTCTCTCTAATTGCTCTTCTCTCAACAAGTATTAACTGTCCTCTCTCCTTTTTAAAGTTCTTGATGTTCCACTAATCAAGCTAGCCTTTCTTGGGTAATTTTACTGTCCATTAGCTGATCCTGGTCTCGCTTTTCCTATTTCACAGCTCTGAAGACTGTTTTTAGCTCTTTTCAAAATCCTAGATCTACTCACAGATTTTTGCAACAGCTATTGTTTAAGCTTCTGGCTAAGCAGGCAAGATCTGGTGACAATTCAGCTGTGAAAGGGTTAAAACCATAGTGTGGTGTGTGTGTGTGTTTTTGTGGTTTTTTTGTTTTGTTTTTTTGTCTGAGTAGAAAAGGCAAGGTGAGTGAACTGAAGATTGTTCTGTTGCTGCTCTTTGGGGGTATAATTCTGGAACTCTTCTCCCCTTCCTTCTGCCTTTCCAAAAAGTTGTGTGTCTTATTTGGGGTTGTATGGTATATGAGAAAATACGGTAATTGCTTCTGGCTCTTTAAAGCTGGGATAAAATATGGACATTCTCAAGAAATGCCAAAATGTAGTACCTGGAGGGGTAAAAAGAGCTGGAAAACCCTGGAATATCAGAAGGTTAGACTGAAACAGGAAAATTAATACTCAGCCACAGGAATACTACTTGGATATCAGTGATGTAGACAAGCATCAGTAAAAATTGGTAATGAGAAGCTAGAAAAAGTAACACACTTTAAATAGCTTGGAGAAACCATTACAGAACATGCTGCATCAGAAAAAGAAGTAAAAACAAGAATTGAAGAACCAGCAAAGCTGAAAAAAATCTAGACTAGCAGCAGCATCACAGTGAAAACAAAACTCCACCTACTATATGCTGTTGTCATTTCAACAATTCTCTGCGGCTGTGAGACCTCAATACTCACGAGGGCACTGGAAAAGCAAATTGAGACCTTTGAAATACGGTGTTTCGGAAGACTTCTATGCATACCCTACACTGCACATGGAACAAATGAATCTATGAAAGATCAAATTGGACAAGAAGTACGAATCCTTGCTTGAAATCATAAGAAGAAGAAAAATGTAGTGGTTTGGGCACATAATAAAAGGCCTGATGCCCTTGCCTGCACCATCCTGTAGGGTGCAGTAGACAGACGAAGAAGAGGAAGAAGACCCAGGACAAGCTGGTCTGTAAACATCAAAGTCTGGACAGGATTAAAACTAACTGATTGTACAAGGATTGCAAAAGACCAGGAATAATGGAGAAAAGTTATTACTACATCAAAGGTACCCCAACAGTCAGTGTAGCATTGGGACTGACTGATTGCTGTGGACAAAATGGCCTGTCTTTTTAAAAAAAATTTCCTGGCACTTCCTTTCTCTCTACAAGTCTTTTGACAGTGCTAATGTTGGCTTAGTTTTTGCAGTGGCCACACACAATATGGTTGTTCTCCGAAATGAATAATAAACAATCATGGAAATACTTATAAAAAGGTTGGGCGATAATCCTGGGTTTGTGAGCTTATTGGTCCTCCACTTTGCCAAACAGCTATGTCTACATTCCTAATTTGTCCAGAAATCACAATTTACCACAAGCATTTCGCCGAATAACAAAAGCAAACAAACAAACAACCCCCCCGCCCCCACACACACACAACCCCTCAAAACCTGAAATAAAACAAAACCCCAAATGATTTATTACGGGAAAAGAAAAAGTGAAAAATGCTTTGATATCAGAATATGGTAAAAAGAAAACTGACAAAAATCCTTACCCTACTCTTAGGCTACCCTCTCTCCCTCATACTATTTCTATGATAATCCCTTGGGGCCAACCTCCCCTTTCTCCCTGTTAGCTCCCTCCCCAGGAGACGTTTTCCATATCAAATTCTGGAAGCATTAAAGTCCACCTTCACAGCCTAGCATTGGTTCCCTTTGTTTTATGGAGCCAGGCCAGTGGGGAACAGTCCATCAGGACCCTAAACCATTGGTCAAAAAGGTAGTTTTTCACTTGTTTTATAACCCACAAGATGGCATAGCACTCTTTCTATTGCTTTCTTTGTTCACATGAGTTTAGTTTCTTGCTCAGGAAGGCGACGGGGTGTTTCTTACCTCCTTCCCTTGTTTGCAACCGTACAGTCCCTAACCCTATCTCTGAGGCACCTGTAGTGTTACCAAAAGTGCAGTCCTATTCAGTCTTTTGAGAGATAAGACTACAGTCCATCTATGATCAGGACTTAGTTGCAAGCTTAGACACAGAATTCAGAGACAGTTACAATTCCTTTAATGATTTCTCTCCTGCCCCCCTTTTTTTACACCCCAAATCAAAATACAATCACATTTCCCAACAATCCTCTATTCTGTCTTAGCAGGTAAGGTACTACTATCACCAAAGTTGGAACAAGGCAAGTGACAGGTCTGTAACCCCACCTTTTATAAGAATAAGCACTTGTCTCCATGCATGTCTAGGTACTTGCAACAGCACACCTATACCTGCTGGGGGAGACACAGGAGGGAAGAGGAAACTGGTATGCAGGTTGGCAGCAGGTTGTCTTGAATTTGCTGAGGTCTTCCCCAAACTTCCTCAACATTTGTGTGTGGCTTATTTAAATAAAGTAATTTGATTGGTGTTGCTCACATTTATTTCACTGAGACTTTGAGAACTGTACCGACCTAGTTTTTCTATGGACTTGGAAGATGTGAATTAGGTGGGGCCTGTGCCCTTGTGAAAAGTACAATTCTGGATGAAGACTTATTTCTTTCCCTCACCATCTGGGAGTGCTACTTGCCATGTTCTGTTTCTTTTATGTTGCTGACCAGGCCAGTTTGACTGGCTGCAAAGGTCTGCTCTAGAACAAGCAGCAAACAAAGGGTGCTTTGTTGCTTGCTCTAGCCATACTTCTGCAACTTTAGCATAAGTTTTTTGAAAGTGGTCACAGCTGACAATAGGTTAACCAAAACACATTATTATTGCAATAGGGTTCTACCTGACTATATACAAGTCCATTGCTATCAAAAGGCAAAACATCAGCTGCTGTTATCAAAATGTAAAACTTTTAACTGGTGCTACACACTTTTTCAAAAAGCAGTTATTCATTGGCCTAGTCTAATATTATTGGCTTGATAAACAGACTCTTATTGTACTTTTCCAGGCTACTGCTTATGATTTAAATACAAACTTCCTGGTTGCTGTTTGTATACTAGCTTAAGCATGTATCATTCACGACTCAGGCTTTTGCTAGGTCTGTAGTCTGTACCTCTTAGTGTGGCGTGTCCATCACTGACCATGTTCACAGCCTACAGTACATAACAAAGGACCTACCTAAATCACGGCAAGACGAAGGGTTTTTCATGGCCCACATGCAATGTGCGGAGCTGATTTTGCAGGCATTTTGTAGTGGCCCTGCCCCTTGGTGTTGATTGGTGGAAAGGCTCCCACCCCTCACCACTGATTGGCAGAGAGGCTCAGGGTGGGGGGAAGAGGGATGAAGGGGTGGTTGCCATCTTGATTGCTGGCTGCCCTTCATGCCATCCTTCGGCGCTGACTGGCAGAGAGGCCCTGGCTGGGGGAAGGAGAGATAAGGGGCAGCTTCCATCTTGTCTGCTGCCCTTTGTACTGCCCCACTAGCCTGTGCCGCCTTCACCCAGCAGCAAGAACTGCTGGTTTCCATTGGGGAGCCAGCATTTAACTTAATTTTTTTTGATTTGGCAGATCTCACAAACAATCCTGGATTCATGGTTTCTGCAAAATGTATGAAACCATGAATCTCGTAAGTCCCTATACATAACTCAAAGGTCTTGTCAAATGCTGCCCAATTGGTGGGTCTGCCGAAATTGGTGGGACCAGACCCACCATGCTGCACTCCCAGGCACGTGTTCAAGCAGCAATAAACTATGGAGTGCTTTGGAGTTTATTTCACATTAATTGCATGTGTAGAAGCACCCAGTCTTTGAGATATTTCCTTTCAGCTCTCAGCAAGCAAGTCAGGCAAGGGAGAGATCTGTATGTCCCCCTCCCTCCTGCAAATCATACCCACAGCAGGCTTTTTACTATGATAAGCTTTCAGTCTGTTGATATGTACCTTTTACAGTCTGGTTAGACTCTGAGTTTTCCTTACCTCATACGTTCCCCCATAATGTCAAAAGGTCCCTCCTATGAGTCCTGCATCTTGTGGCATTTTACTGGCAATAGGACTAAAACCAAATCCCCTTTATCAAATGAGCCCTCACAGGTGTTTTATCAGACCACATTCTGTGACTCCCCTGGTTTTTAGCCAGATTCTGATGCACCAAATCCATCATAGTTCTCAGATCATCTTGGAAGCTCTGGACATATTCAATGACTAGTTTAACCTCTACCTCCACCCTCCCATACATGCATCTCAGAATAGGTTGAGGGGACCTCGGACCTGGTGGCCGTATCAAATGAAACAAACCCTATGGATTCCTGGGGTACTTACCAGTAGGCAAACAGCACATATGGCTAGAGGTCTACCCAACTTGAGGAGGTGGCTGGCCAGTTCTGCAGGCAGATCATGGGGTTGGCAATCATTTTCATGGGCTTATTGTGATGTCCTCCCCCATATCATGCCTCTGTTTATCTGAGGAGCCCTGGTGGCCCTGCCCCCACCTTTTAATTGGTAGAGGGGGCTATCTGCTATATGACCCCACCCTTCATTGCTTATTGGTGGAGAGAGGCATGATAAGCAGCCCTTAGCCAATAAGCGGTGGCTGGGAGGTGGCAGTCGTCTTGCTTGTTCAGCTTTGCGTTGGCAGCCCTTTTCATGCCGGGCTGCATGGCTGGAAGGATTGCTGGCTCCCACTGGGGAGCCAGCATTTTATTTTTAATAAGTTTTTTGGGGGAAGGGGGTGAGGGTTCTGCAGACTTCACAGAGATTGCCCAATTTCACAATTTCGATGAATCATGCAATTGTGGCTTGAGTAGGTGACTACATATGTTAACATTGCATCCCAGTCACCAACCCTCTTAGTTGTATATGTTTATAACATAGACTTGAGAGTTTTATTACATTTTTCCGCCAAACCATTAATCTCTGGGTGGGAGGGTACAGCCTTCAGCTATGTTACCCCCGCACAATTTCCACAATTCTTCAAACGGAAGCAACATGAAATTTGCCCTCTGTCTGAGACTCTCTCTCTTGGAAAGCTCACCTGGGTGGAAACGGTAAATAGGGTGTAGGCCAGTCTCAGCTTCTGTGTTTGAAAGGGCAGCTGCCTCTGGGGAATTATGTAGCAGAGTCCACCACCACCAATATGAACCTCTTCCTACAGCAGCAGGATGACAGAGGAATGCACCCTTAAGCAGCTTGAAGCCATGTGGACAAGATTCAGATTTTGGCTGGCTGCATTTGACCAAAGGGTACTTCAGGACAACCGGTGGCTCTCTGAAGGACATGCGAGTATGAGAGATCCCAGATATGGTGACCTCATAGAGTAAATCAGTCAATGGTGTTTACTGAAAACAATGACAACAGCAGCCATGCCAAAGCTGAGAACTTGGTTGACCCTACCCGTCTAGGGTGTTGCAACAGTAGTGCTTCCTATCTATCAGGCTGAGTGGTCCAAGGCACTGTGTTCAGGTTTAAGTTTTCCTTGGATCTGTGAGTTTGAACCTCACTCCTGATAGTGGCCTCTCCTGTTCCTGGAATCCAGTAGTAGAGTCCCTTGCCATTAGTCCTTTCTAGGAAATGCCAGAAGCAGTCATTCAGGTCGATTGAATAAACAACAGTCCAAGGAGTTGATGCCAACCAGATGACGGAACCCTGCTAGCCAGGTTTTCCTATCTGATCTAAAACTACAGTACTAAAATTGTGAATTGGAATGACTGTGGGAAGAATGAGACAGATTTTGAATCCGGAAGCCTAGCTTTGACAAGGAGTTTCCTGCTGTCTTGGCCACACCCTTGAAAGGAAGGCAGCTTTTGGCTTGGAAAGGTGCTTTTTCCTTTAAGGACAGGAGGGAGTGGATCAAGCTGAGCATAGGAACCTGTTTTCCTCCCCATTTGGCTGGTCCCCTACCCCCATCTTCTCTCTCCAAGTGAGGTACGGAAACTCATGGCATTGAAGAAGGCATTTGCTTCCTGAACAGCGTCCAGAGCTTAGTAGAGCTGCCTCAACCCTGGGGCCAGGCACAATGCCATAGTCATGGGGTGGCCTGTCATCTCTTAAGCTGCCAGCTGCCATTTATCCTACTCGGGTGTCCTCTGGAATGATGGGAAGAGCACTTGGGCAAGACCAGGCCAAGCCACCCCTTGGCAGCTGGCACTCCATCACCCTTGGGGCTTTTCACCCTGTTCTCCACAGCCAGCCAATCGCTCCCACCCATCAGGTGTCTCAGACATGGCTGAAAAGGAGTCCTCTGCTAAGGGGCCAGAGGCACCTGTGGGGAGCTGGCAGGGATGTCCTGCTCAGAGCAAATGCATGGAAAAGGCAGAGTCCCCTGGGGCCTAGCCCTCAGGTCCCACGGAGCCCTAGCCCCAGCATTGGGAGCTCAGCAGGACGGGGGAGTTGCTGAAGAAGTCAGGGGTTGCATATGAATAGGGGTTGCTGAAGCAATCTTGCAAGGGGCGGCCACTTGAGGCTCCTTTCCGTGTGCCCAAGGAAACCAGCCCCCAAGTTGCGCGTTGGCTTCCTCATCCACTTGCAGCAGCTGGTCTAGCAGTTTTGGTTCTGTGGGGCCACACTTGTCACTCACGGGGCCCTCCTGCCCATGGCATGGAGAAGTCCCTGGTCCAGGGGGCCCCGCAGTTTTTTTCTTTCTGTGGACAGATGGGTTTGTGCTGAGGACATTTCTCTTCCTTTGCTAGAGGTAGTAGATATAAAGCAGAGGAACTTGTATGTGCATGGGGGGGGGGGAAGCAGGCTCTCAGCTGTTGCTGTGGGTGCCATTGGTCAATATATTTGGGAGTTACCATAACTGAAAAGTTGGTGGTTTGAGCCCACCCAAGGATGAGGCTTTTTCTGGGGCCCACCTTCTTGGCAGAGGGGAAGCAATCGCATGCAGGGTGCTGGGAGCTCCCTTCTTTGCTCAGCCTCCAGTTGAGCACAAAAACCTGTACAGGTTTCCCTCACTTTCTGCAGGTTCTTGCAGGTTTTGTATGTGCAAATTTGTTCTTATGCGATGACCCTTTTTATACCAAAAATCCATTATATGTGAGGTAAATTCACTCTTATGCGATCGGTGCAGTGGAAGCCTGCAGTCAGCTGCTTTGTGTGGTGCATTGTGGGAGTGACGCACACCAAAATATAGTCTCCAGCATGGATCTGTGCTCCTTGCTTGTCTGCAACACGTGTTTCTGTAATTGCCATTCCCATTATGATAGTGCCCTGTGCTTGTGCGTATTGTCTGCTGTTGGTGAGTACCAAAATTGTCTTGTAAAAGTGGTAGAAATGGGCCTGGGGGTAAGTACAGTTGAGGTCTTGGAACATATCCCTATTGGTTACATAGTAAAGTGGATTCCCTTTATGTGAATTCGAGTTATGCGCTGTTTTCCAGGAACGCATGTACAGCATAAAGCAAGGGAAACCTGTAGCATCTCCTGCTGCTTGGATGCAGAGATTAGTGCCCCCCTGCCCCCCAGAGTATTTACAACACATTCCCCTCCAACCTCTTCTGCCCATTCGCATGTACCTTGAGAAATGGGGGGTGGGGAACAGCTCCCCAAGCCCCTCCTGCCTGACAATACCCGCTCTTCTCCCTTTGCAGAAAGGGAGAGGAGGTTACTGCAAACTTGCAGTGTCAAAAAAGGGAAGAATGGATCAGAAAGCAAAGGAAGAGAAACAGAATGGCTACCTGGTCCTGGCAGGGGGAAGAGCATGCAGGCAAGGCTGCCCACATCTCCTTGTTGGGCAGAGGCACCTGCTCAGCTTTTAAGTGCCCTTACTGATGACGCTGGCCAAGCTTTTTTTCCCCCCCTGACCTAAGCTGCTGTGGCACCCTGGGACCTCCAAGCCTCCCCTTTCTAGCCCCTACTGGGTCCATCAGTATTAGCTATAACTAAAATATAAGCATGCTGGATAAACTTAAACTGTGAGCATCCTGGCTGGATAAGTAACTTCTTACCCCAGTCCTTTAACCCCCTTTCACTCAGGGCCTTTGTTGCAAGCAGCTCTTGACAAGTCCCTCCCCTTGGTTCACTTGGGCATGAAGCTTTTCCCCCTTTTTCTTGCAGTCACTCCACCCATGTCCATTTCCAACAGAGTCCCTAGCTCCCTGCTAGCTGGCCCAACCCCTTTTGTTCAAAGTCCTGGGATTTTAGACTCCCTAAGCCCCGTCCCCTTTCAGGTCAGGTGATTCTCCTCCACCTCTGTTTTCCTGTTGCCTCCAGACTCTGCCCCACAGGCCCGATGGCTGCCCCTACTGTAGTCGCTCCCAGTTTTGGAGTATCTTATGGCCTGCTTTCCTGCAACCATCTCACTCTAAGCCCTGTTCCCCTGACTTGACCTAGGTGTTCCCTGGTTGTGCTGGCTTGCTTACTTCCATAGTGGTTTGTCACTGCTGCCTTATGCCTTCATTAACACCTGGTTGTGAGGCTAATCTGCACCTGACTGTAAGTCCCTCCTGCAGCTAATTAATTGACTACTCTCCTTTTTGTCAAATGGCTGCCCTGGCCAGTTCTGTTTACTCCGGTTGTGAGCCCCCTTGTTCAAGCCTCTGTGGTTTCTGTTAGGGGTGGATTCCTTGTGTAACATGAGTCTCTCACTCTCTGTTACAGTCATCATGTTAACAGAGGCAAGGTTTTCTTAGGGTGATATCTTTTATTAGACCAACTATGTAGCTGGGATAAAGTTAGACAAGCTTTCAAATGCAAGCTTTCTTCCTGTTCTCTGATCGCAGGAAGAAACAAACTGTAAATCCACTTACCACTTTCCACCCTAGCATTAAGTCTGTGAAGTAATGACTATTTTCACAGGCACTTGCAACTTGTGGTATTTTTGCTGTTCTCTCTAAGGGCACAGAGACCATGTGCGAGAGTGACTGCACATTCTAGTAGGCAGAGCTCTCAGGATTTTAATATTAAAGATTAATTGGAGCAAAGACTGGAGCACAAGTCTCCCCCTTATGGGAGTGCCCTATCCATGGGTGTGTAAAATCATTTTCACTCTCTCTCTCCCTTAAGGATTTCATTTAAGAATCTCATGGAAAACATGGGACAACTTTAAAGGAGGCAGGAGGGAGACCTACTCCTAAGGATCCTGGGAGATGTTGGTTCAAGTTTCCTCAGGCAGAGGAGATGCTTGAACCTGGCTGTCTCGCATCCTAGGGAAGTGCTCTAATCGGTGAACTATTTGATAAAAGAGGAGAGGAGAAGCAGCAGCATTTCTTTGGCTATGTAGTATGGAAGTCTGGACCGGGGTGAGCGCGCCCGCAGCATCTGACTACTGAGAGAGTGGAATCCTATCCAAGGTACTACAAGTACTCTTTTTAAACGCTTCCCCCTCTCCTTTGCTGTCTGCATGTGGTCACTTTGAGACAGAGTTTAGGTTCATGTTACTTGTAAATGATTCAGTGTTTGCCCCAAGGCAGGATTTGTACCATCTTTTGCCAGTGGATCCTGGCTTGATGTTTCTGTCCAGCTAGCTTTGGAAATTGCAGACAAAAGCAGACAGCCATGTCAAGCTGTGTGCATGTGCGTTCCTTTCCCTCCTCCTTATTTTTCTGCTTCAATCCACATCTTATTTGAGAGATGTTCTCCTGTTGTGAATGTTGCTCGTAATTATTTTGAGTTAGGGCTCCCAGGACCACTTGGTGTGGAAAAAACAACCACTTGGTGTCTCTTTTTTGCAAATTCAAACCCCCTTTATTTTAATTTTAGAGTTCTGCTCCAGGCATGAGTGGAATAATTTCCCCATGATACATTTCGCAACAGCCTGCAAATGTCACCCTGCCTGAGTCGAGAGCCCAAAGTTTGGGAGGGGATAGAGTTTGGCAGTGGATCATTTTCTTCAGGTCCTTTTTGTACCTCAGCCTGTCAACATTAAGAAAGGGGATTTGTATAACAATTACTCTCCTTGCAGCCTGCAGGATATTCAACAGAAAAGCATCACTCTATCCACAGGGCCCTGATGAGGGCCGTCCCCCTTTGCTAATCAGTTGCTTCCCATGCACCTTTCTTGGTACTTTTTAAAATCAGGCCCCTGGTTTCTGTTTGAGCTACCTATCTTGGAGAAAGGCGTATGGTTTATTTTAAAGACTGATACACAAGATGCTGCAGCGCGTTAATAAGAATGGCTCTTGGAGGCTCTCTAATTAGAACGCCACCCCCTGCCACCCCCAGAGCATGTGTAAAAAATGCCCATTTAAACTCAGACTGTTGTAGCGTGGAGAGGCAAAAATTAGATTAGCCAGGAGAAACAGCAGTACAGAGACAGGAAGCTTAAGACTGCAGGGGGATACTTGGGAGCAAGCTAGAAGAATTGGAAGCTCTTGCACAGTCACAGAATGATGATGTGATTGGAATAAGAGAGACGTGGTGGGAGGTCGCATGACTGGAGCTCCGTCATGGGTATAAACTGTTTGGAAAGGACGGGCAGGGAAGAAGAAGAGGAGGAGCTGTACTTTATGTAAAAGAGCCATATGATTGCTCAGAGCTCCAGTATGGAACTGGCGATAAGCCTGTTGAAAGTCTCTGGGTAAAGGTTCAATGGGAGAGCAACAAGGGTGATGTGGCGGTGGGTACTTGCTAGAGATCACCAGACCAGGAGGAAGTGGTAGATCATGCTCTCTTCAAACAGCTAGTGGAAGTTCCCCAATCACAAGCCCTGGTTCTCGTGGGGGACTTCAAACACCCTGACATCTGCTGGGAAGGCACTATAGCAGTGTGCAGGCAATCCAGGAAGTTTTGGAGAGTGTTGGGGACAACTTCCTGGTGCAAGTGCTGGAGCGGCCGTCTAGGGACCATGCTCTTCTTGACCAGCTGCTCACAAGCAGGGAAGAATTGATGAGGAATGTAGTAGTGGATGGCAACTTGAGCAGCAGTGACCACAGGATGATTGAGTTCAGGCTCCTGAGGAAAGGAAGGATGGAGAGCAGCAGAGTAAGGACCTTGGACTTCAGAAAAGCAGACTTTGACTCCTTCAGGGAACTGATGGACAGGATCCCCTGGGAGGCCAGTCTGAGGGGGAAAGGAGTCCAAGAGAGCTGGCTGTACTTTAAGGAAGCCTTACTGAGAGTGCAGGAACAAACTATCCTGAGCCACAGGAAAACTAGCATGTATGGCAGAAGACCAGCTTGGCTTGGGAAGGAACTCTTCAGTAAACTAAATCACCAAAAGGAAGCTTATAAGAAGTGGAAGCTTGGACAAATAACTAGGGAAGAATATAAGAGCATTGCTGGGGCATGCAGGGATGAAATCAGGAAAGCCAAAGGGCAATTGGAGTTGCAGCTAAGAAGGGATGTGAAGGGTAACAAGAAGGATTTCTACAAGTATGTCAGTAGCAAGAGGAGAATCAGGGAAAATGTGGGTCTGTTGCTGAACGGGAGAGGCAACCTTGTGACAGAGGATGCAGAAAAGCCTGAAGTGTTCAAAGCCTTCTTTGCCTCAGGCTTCACAGGCAAGGTGAGCTCCCAGACTACTGCACTGGGCAGCACAGTTTGGGGAGGAGGTCAGCAGCCCTCAGTAGTGAAAGAACAGGTTAGGGACTACCTAGAAAAGCTGAATGTGTACAAGTCCATGGGGCTGGATAGGATATACCTGAGGTTGCTGAGGGAGTTTGCTGATTTGATGGCAGAGCAATTGACCATCATCTTTGAAAACTCATGATGATCAGGAGAGGTCCTCGATGATTGATTGGAAAAGGGCAAACATAGTGCCCATATTTAAGAAAGGGGGGAAAAGGAGGATCCAGGGAACTACAGACTAGTTAGCTTCACCTCAATCCCTCAAATCTAGTGCTGAGGCCTGAGCAGGCGTTCTGGCTGGGACTTCTGGATTAAGAGGAGTTTCTGCTCATCTAAGCTGTAAATTTAGGAAGGTTTCCTGAAGGCTGGGAGGAAGGTAGCAGATTGGGGATAGGATATTTGTAGTAGCTAGAAACCCAGGGTGGGTCCTGGCCTTGGGGCAGTCTGGGGTCAGTTTGGGACCCTGTGCTCTCTTGGGCCTGAGGCTGATAATCAGTTGATTGTTGGCCTGGGTGGTCCCATGTTAGGTTCACAGCGATCAGCTGTGTATGTGTAGTTTGCTTGTTTGTTTGCTTGGTTTTTTTTTTCCAGCCTGGGGGTTGGACAGGGCTGAAGGGCTTCCACATGCTGTCCTGTAGCTCAGGCGGGTCTGCTGGGCAGAGGGCATCAGAGCCTGTTGGTGGGGGAAGCCTGTGTCAGAAGCCTCTGAACCCCTTCTCCCCACCCCCCATTCCTAGGGCAGCCCTGGGCCCAGGTGAGGATCTGGGATAGTTTTGGGGGCTGGTACCAAAAATCAGCTGATTGTTGGACTTGAATCCCGCGCGTGGACATGACACACATTGAATTTAAGGCCCCATACAAGTCAGCTATAAAAATGTTCTACAATATATGGAATATTTTTATGGCTCGTGTCATTTTATGGTACCTTAAATTGAGTGCACATGTCGCACCACTGGGGATTTGTACACATGCATATGCCACAGAACGTGCATTTGTATAAACGGTGAAATGCATGTCAGTGCTGAGACAATGGCAGCAATGTGCTTTTGAACTAAAACACATCAAAGGTGTTTTAGTTCAAAAGCACACTGCTGCCACTTTCTGCACGCTGATGTGCATTTCACCATTTATACAAATGCATGTGACGCAGGGCCCAGTATATCAGCTTGCATGCTCTGGAGACTCGATTAATCGAGTCTGCTCTGACACGCTGGATTTCCAGCGTGTGAGAGCAGACAAAGGTATGTGTATAAATGCCCATTGCTATTATGCCACAGTTAGCATGTTGAGTGTGGCATAAAATGTAATGTGTAGGTGAGGCCTTCAGATATGTCCTTTTGGGAAAATACAGCATTCATATACATTGCTTATTTAATACACAAGCTCAATCGAATGCTATATTTAGAGATTGGCAAAATGTATTTACCAAAATGGGCAGTTTCAGGAAAAAAAATGGACATGCCAAACCACTTGTTTTAGTACTTCCAAAATAAACCATTTTGATTTGGGGCGCCGGTGGGGGGTGGGGTGAGATTCATGAGGGACTCTTAATCCCATTCAGAAAATGAAGAAAAAATACTTGAGGTAGTTCCCCATATTCCAGCTGCCAAGACATTTTTCTAAGGGTGGGAATTTGGGATTCAAATCCTGTTGCTACTTGATTTGGGTGTGAACCTTGGTTTTTTTCTTAGAAAGCATATGTACAAAACCCTGGACTGAAGAGTATAAAGGTGGCATTGATTGCACCTCCTAGGTATCCAAATCCCCTTACAACTCTATATCTTTGCTTTCAATTTTCCTTTTATTAAAAAATTCAGCCACTTGAACCAAAAAATCACTTATTTGCATTTCTTCTTTTGTTGTTACTGTGTGATTTTTGAAACTCTAACTTGAAGAAAAAGTGATATTTTTAGGGGCTTCTTCTATGCTTGTGTGTGCATGTGTGCGTGTGTGCGCATGCACACATGCGTGCACACACTGATGGTTAATACCTGATGGCAAAATACCTTGTTCCCACTGATGTATCCACTCTGGGGTTTCGTCTGATTTCCCAGACTCTCTCTGTCTCTCTCAAATTGTCTTGGAACAAATGACAATAGTTTGTCCTGCCAGGAATAGATGAATTTGTCCTACTAAGAATCTGGCTGAGCCTTTGTTCTGGCAGGAGGCATATATGCTTGCATTTAGTTTGCTAGGAATTAAATCCTTTATGTTTGTCGCAGGAAGAGTCGCACTGGGCATGTTCTACTCGGTGCCTAAGCCAGTGGTTTTCAACCTCATGAAACTCCAGGCACTTCTCAGAAAATGCCAGCTCTTAGCTTTTGCTCATTCTTTGACTATGGAAAAGTTATAATGGAGTAATTGTTCTGTTGCAGAGAACTTGGAAAGATCACAATAGGTCAGAATATTTTTGACACAGTGGATTCCTATGTGAAACCTCTGGGTTTATTTTGTAAATCGTGTGGAGGTGTGTGTACACCTAATTGTGCCTATTGATCCTTAAAAAGATCTCATAGTACCCCCAGTGCACCTTGGCACCCTGGATGAGAATAATGGGTTTAACCCCTGATATGTGTCATCTTGGTACAAGCAGTTGTTTGCAGTGTTCTCCCCGTCATTCTGGGCAGCACAGACTGATTCTGACCTCCTCGATAAGGCCTTTGACCAGCACCAGGAAGGCCTAGCACTATGGTGACTCGTTCAAGGGGGAATAATCTAGAGCTGGTTCTATATTTGCAGAACCCTATGTGCTTATAAATCAACAAAAGGGAACAAGCATGGGGACAGGCTAGCCTTAAAAGATGCTATCTGAAAATGAACCTATATCAAAGTGATGCATCTATGCACCTCAAACTTCATATGAGTTTGTGTAGCTCGGCATAAATTCCATCGGCTGAGCCCAGCCACTGCTGCAAAAAATTCAGCTTTCCTCATTTT
>NW_005841931.1:2934497-2934909 GCF_000455745.1 Alligator sinensis | reverse complement strand
AGAGACTTCTGCCCCCACCCTTAAAGCCCATTCACATGAATAGGAGAGGAGATGTATTAAATGTATTCCGCTGGAGGAAAGATTCAGATCTTAACTGGTATTATAATAGTCCTTCCAAGTGTCTGAGGGGTGGGGAGGGAAGGACGTCTGATGCTATTCCATAGCTATCTATGGAAAACGGAGCATCATGGAAATGACAGAACTTGTACAGTGACTGTGAATGCGAGGAGCTCTCTGAGCATCTTTCTTTAAAATCTTCACTTAATTATAAAGATCACTGCTTTCTCCTCTACCAAAGTCCTCTTCTAAACCAACTTATGCTAATTAGGTCTACAAAAAAATTAGCCAGCAGCAGTACTCAGACTGAGGAGCTATCCGGGCTTGCTGATTTCATTTTATTTATTAACACCCC
>NW_005841931.1:2928293-2934487 GCF_000455745.1 Alligator sinensis | reverse complement strand
CCCAACAAACCAAAAAAATATCACCAAGAAAACCCCAAACTAACCAATCAGATAAAAACAAAACCCTCCCCGCAAAAATGCTTCACCTCTTTCAATGTTTCAATTATCCATATAAGCAAATGATCATATATTTGTTTTTTCTTTTCTATTATTTATCCTGTTGGCTTCCTATGTTTGGGTACAGATAACAGGGCAGCAGCTGTTACCTTCAAATTGTTGCACGGGCATAAAAACAGAGCAAAACTGTTCCAGTGTTAACACTGCTTTATCCAGGGTTAAAGTTGGAGTGGTTTTGCTACATTTGGATTGTTCTGAGTTTGTCCACAAGTAGCAATTTGAATATAAGGACTGCTGCCCTTCTGAAACATTTCCTTTTTTGAAACGGCTTCTGTATCTGTATGTAGCCTGTGTGAACTGTGTGGGGAGGAGCCGTGCCTGCCTGTGTTCAGCACCGCTGAACCCCGGCAGTGTCTGGATTCCATCACAATGTAGAAGTCGGTAACTAATGTTATCTGTCTTTCCTCTTATAACAAAATGTTTTTTTAATATTCAGACTGTATGCTACTTGTCATTCTCTGAACTTTGCCTACTCTGCACTTGCTACATGAACAGCACTCATTACAGGATTTTTGATCTTAAGATAGCTTTGTAATGAATGGCATAATTTGTAACCAAAGACTAATGGATACGTAGGTGGATGGGATGTACCTATGCAGCACATCCCATTGACCATTAGTCTTTTACTAATTTTTCTAGCGCATATGATAGCATTTTGTGCACATGTGAAGGATCTGTTAGATGGGCTTCATTTTAGGGTGCAAAAATTAGTAGAACTCTTTTTCAGTGAAATAGTAAATCTGGTATAAAAGTGTCCCAGGATAAGGAATGGGTCAAACTACACCAACCTGAGTTACACAAGTGTAGATGTCATGTCTGCCATTTACACCATGGTAGATGTTTACTCAAAGTAAACAGGTTGGTACCCCACCACTTAAGATGGGAAAGGACTGCATAAGCTGCCTTGGGAGAAATGGTTGTCTGTCCACCCCAGATCCTGGTATCGCTTACCTAAGCATACAAAAGCAGTGCAAATTATCATGAAGATGCTCATGAATTGAGCCCCTTAAAAATGATGTGAACACTTGTCCAATAAAGAAACCCATGATCATGTCCTTGTTTCATTTTGGCCAGCACAGAGCAGCTGTTGGGTCTGATCTATATAAGAGTGGTTTATACAGAGATTTTATAACATGGACTAGATTCCTTTTGTGTATTATTGGCTATAAAAACCATTAAACACACAGGTAGTGGAAGCAGATGTTGGTCTGTTTGGCATTCCCTCCCACACACTGGAAGAGTTACTAGTCAGTTTACTGAGTAGTAAAGAAACTTTTATTGGTACATAGTTGGTCTATTCTTGTCATGCGTAGTCACTGGGATAGCAGGCACTTGATTCTGCTTTTCCAGGGCTACACTTTCCACCTGGAGCAGAGCTACATGGATTGTGTAGCAGAAACCTATTTCACACCAAGCAAGGAATTGAATAATATTCTGAAATCTACTACGTCAACGTGGACTCCATCTTTGTGGGTTTTTTCCCTCTCTGTGCAGCTGCAGGTAGAATGTATTCCCCAGGCTCCCATCCTGAAGAGCTAGTTGCTTTCCCTCCTCTAAACTTTTTATTTTTGTGGCAAAATATAGAATAATGGGCAACACTACTCTGAAACTGAGCAAAGGGAAGGCTGAACCCAGATGTTGGTATGAGTTTAATAACTAATGAAAATTATGGAAGTCTGCCCCTGGGAAGAAGTACAATCTTCTTCATCAGAGCCATTTAGGATGTCTTTACACATGCTCCATGGGTGTATATGGGGGGAGGGGTTTAATTAGAGTGCCTCTTGGGAGCCACTTAATTAAAGCGCCAACAGCATCCCCTGTATTCAGCGTCCCACACTTAAATGGCAGCAAGAGTGCTTTAACTAAAGCTCATTTGTGCTGTTTTAAAGTTTAGGATCACTGAATACATGAGACATGGCGCCCTTTCTAGCTGGGCAAAGCCTAGAGAACAGGAGAATTCTGTAGGAAAAAGTTGTGTTGGCAGCATAGGGACCAGAGGAGCTTTCAGTCATCCAGATCTGTGACTCCATGCATCTGTGTATCCATGCATCCTTGGTCACATTTACTATGCAAAATGAAGGGACCCTGATTAAAAATATAAGCAATGCCATACTTGCTCAGACTGATCGTCTACTGAACTCAATAATCCTGTCTCTGCTTTATAAGGAGAGCACTGAACCAGCTATATCTAGATCAATCTATTCCTTATTTATTACCCTGTTTGACACCCACCGTTATTGGTTTAGAGATGCCAGAGGTAACATCTCCAACTGTTCTGTTCAACACCTATTAATAGATCTATCAACCATGAACTTATCTAGTCCCTGTTTTGAAGCTGGGCATGTTATCTGCCTCTACCCCTCCTGCGGTAATGAATTCAACAAGTTAACTGTGGGTGCATCTACACGAGATGCATTAATGTGCATTAGCCTAACTTAATGTGTAAATACAGGTATCAAATTTAGGTGCAATTAGTTAAAGCATATTAATGCATGTGTAGACGCGACCTGGCACTAACTTTTTAGTGCTGTGTCTACCTAGCCACTAAGGGGCCAGCCTCTCTTGCCGCAGGGCTGGGCTGCTTTGTGGCAGTCTCTACTTGCAGGCTATAAAAAGCTTGTGGCTATTTTGTGCCCTGGGGCACACACTACAAGACCTTTTGAGGACTGAAGGCCGTGTGTGCTCCCATGGCCAGTCCTGTCCCTTAGCCGGAGCTCCTGTTTGGCCACGGGAGAGTGCAGGGATGGACACAGGCATGGGCAAATTGGGCCCAGACAGAAAGGGGGCCCCAAAATGGTAACTTTTTTCCATTCTCCAATTATTATTATTATCATTTGCTCTGGCAAAGGGGGGCCCAATACTAAAAGACTCCTGGTGGCCCTGGGTGAACTATGTATGGTACTAGGTGAGTGTTGCAGAGGGCTGCAGCCTGCTGCTCCCTCTGCCCAGCCCTGACATCTCCCCAGGGCTGCTGCCTGGCTGTTTCTGGCAACAGGGCCAGCACCTGCTCCCTGCTGCTGATCACTCCCAGCACTCTCTCCTTTGTTTGCAGATCCTGTGGCTGCTGTGTGGGACCAGCTGCACAGGGGCCCAGAGAGCTGGTCCTCCCCATTGAGGACTCACCATTGAGTACTGGCCTCACCCATGTGTGCACGCTTGAGCTCTCTACTTGAGGCCCCAACTGGAGCCAGGAGGAGGTTGGTGACCTCATGGCCCTCTGGGGGGATGCGGAGGTCCAGAGGCAGTTCATATGTGGTGGGTGCTCCAACGCCCGCCCACATCTATGAGGCCCTGTCAGGCAGGATGTGCAATCAAGGGCATTTCCAGACAGTGCAGCAGTGCTGCATCAAGGTCAAGACCTTGATGCCACAATGGGTAGCTGTGATTGTCCACAATCATCAGCTCGGTCAAGACCATGCCCTTTATGTAGGAACTGTTCCAGATTTTGGCACCCCGGGACCCAGGCTGCAACCCTGCAGTTTACACCAGCAGGGGAATCTGGCCAAGTCCCCCAACACACCCTGACCTCCCTGGAGGAGAGGGGCCCTCAGGTGTTTAGCACCCTGCCCCATCCATCTCCCCAGCTGCTGCACTCACTAGCAGCTTGGGGAGCTTAGGCCAGCAGCTACCTCTCTCTACACCTCCAGGCTCTACCACAAGGAGCAGCTGGCCAGGACACCACCAGCACCAGCCCCTCCTTGGAGGAGGGGGGGAGGGGCTGCCCGCAGCAACCTGCAAGCCAAGGACACCAGGCATAGCTGGTTGCTGTCATTGACGGGGAGGCCTGCACTGAGCTACCAGCCTCTCCATCCTTGGACATGTGGTAAGTCCTGCACTGGGGGAGGGCTCTCCCAGTCCCTTTCCCTGGTCCCAGGTACTCCTGCACCATATGCAGACAGGTAAGACACAGTTCAGAACTTGATTGAGCAACCTGTGTCCCTACAGCTAGGTAGGCACAGGCCTCTCACATGCTGAAGAAGGCACTGATGCTGGTGGCAATGTCCTCCTTGGCAGTGGGGGGCAGGGAAATGTTGTGCTGCTACCAGTAGCTGTCCAGACAGCAGCAGAAGTTGCAGGGTAGCCTGGGCAACCCTGAATGGTCATAGCTCAGGGTCCTAAACCAGGAGTGCAGGTGTGCCCGGGACACCAGGAGGGTCAGCAACAGCAGGGTGTACTGGCTTGCGCATCCCTCAGCCTGCATGAACAACACAACATGCACTGCCCAGGGCATGTGCAGCAGGGATTGCTCAGGGAACAGCGGTGGCATGGGAGGGGGAGGACTCTGGGGCACCTTCCTGGAGAGGCCCCCTGGGTGGAGAGGGCAGGGGTGTAGCCACCCCTTCACCCCAGTTGTCTGGGAGCCCCATGTGCCCCGAGCCGGTTCTGTGGGCTGGGTGGCAGTGCAGCAGGGCAGTTGGCCTGCAGGGAGAGAGCCAGGGCAGTGGGGTCTGGAGCTGTGGCAGCAAGTGCTGCCAGCAGCCTGGCCTGTCCCTCCCTGGGAAGAGGGAAGGGGAGGTGGGCTGCCTGTGGCCAGCACCCAATGGGCCGCCAGGCCCAGAGGAGTAAGTGGGGATGGGGGGGGGCTCGACTGGTGGCTGCCTGGGCCTGCCCGACCCAACTTACCATGGTTCCTGGGCACCTGTGCACAGCCAACTCTTGATTTGAGGCCGGGCAGTGTATGGCCCCTGATGCACAGAGCATCTTATCTGAAATATTGCAAACTCTCACAAAAGCCTTCTGTCTCTTGCTTCTGCAGGGCCAATATCTGGGCATGGGGAGAGCCCACCAGCCCCAGCGGGGATGTTGCTTCAGTGTTGCCATCTGCTACTGGAGCCCTCTACATGTGCTGCCTGTGCCAGCAGTGGATCCATAACTGGATGCTCCTGCTCCAGTGGCTGGTGACGGTGGCAGAGGAACAGGAGGCACAGGAACAGGCATGGGAGTAGGCCTGGAGGGTGGAGGATGTTGCCCAGATGGAGGCACAGGACCAGGTGCAATGGGAGCACTGGGCCCACATGGAGGCTCTGGAGTGGGAGTGCCTTGAGCAGCTCTGGCAGCAGGGGGATACTGATCGCCAGGCCCTGAACAACCTGTTTGCTCTGGCAGCTGCATCCACGTCTCCCACTGCCCAGCCCTAGCCCAGGGCCCCTGGGTCCTGCCCGCCTGCCACCCCATAGCTGGTCTGTGACTGGCCCCACCGGGAGGCTGTCCAGTGCCTCCTGGCCACTGCATCCCCTAGCCTGGGACCAGCCTTGCCACTTGCCTGGAGGCCATGCAGGCAAAGGTGCAGAGGGGCCAGCCGTGGGACCACAGGGGGATGTTGGCTCTGTATCTGAGCTGCCAGAGGGGGAGCCACCTGCCACTGGACATGAGCCCACCACCTCCTGCTACTGCCCCCAGGCCCACAGGGGAATGCCTTGCATCCAGGGTGCTAGGCACCTGCCCCTGGACTCTGCCACCTAGGCTGCCCCCACCCCATAGCCCCGCATTCTGGCATCTAAAGACTGAGACACTTGTATATAGTTCCACATTGGGAAATGGGTTTTTTATTGGTGGTGGGTAGGGAGGGTGGTGGAGGGGTACTGTGTTAGGGAGGGAGAGAGGTCTATTGGCTATGAGGGAAATAAAAACTGTTGTTCTAACGTGTGCCGTGAGCATGCTGCTGGGACTGGGCAGCTAGGCTGAAGTGGGGAGTGCAGGAGGAGAGGGTTGGACAGAGCCTCCTGCAGCTGGTGCCCTGGCTCCCACTGGTGGGTGTGTGGCTCTTCAGGGCCTTGGGCAGGGGGTGCCTGTTGGGGCCAACAGGACCAGCATCATAGCCAGCAGGAGTGCCAGGGCACTGGTCATCGTTGGCAGGGGCTAGGCTGGAGTAGCGGGGCACTGGGCATTGCTGGCAGGGGCTGGAGTAGCCCTGGCATGGGGAGGCAGGGTGGGCAAAGAGGGAGCTGGTGTGTGCTGCCCCTGTGTTGAGCATGTGGCTCCTGGGCAGGGAAGAGCCTGTCTGGGGATCAGAGTTTCCAAGACCGGGGATAGCAAAGAAACCCTCTTGGTGGAGCAGGGAAATCCAGGAGAGCCTG
>NW_005841931.1:2917753-2928283 GCF_000455745.1 Alligator sinensis | reverse complement strand
AGAGGCCTACAGTCTGTAGAATCAGGGGGCTGTCACCAAGGAGGAGTATACCTGCTTGGCTCAAGCTTGCAGGGAAACAGTGAGGAGAGCCAAAGCAGTAATGGAGCTTAGACTAGCAGCAAAAGTTAAGGATAACAAAAAGTCATTCTTTAAGTACACTGGAAGGAAAAGGAAGGTGCAGGGTAACTTAGGGCCCCTTGAGGATGGACTAGGGCAACTGGTAACAGATTAGAAGGTCTGCCTCAGCCATCCTAATGATTTCTTTGCATCCGTGTTCCTGGACATGAATACAAATATGCATCCCATTGGGACCTTAGGTAAGACCAGTATAGATACCAACCCACCAACTGTTTGAGCTGACTTAAAGGGGTACCTGGCGGGGTTGAATGTATTTAAGTCAACAGGTCTTGATGATCTTCATCCTAGGGTACTTAGGGAATTAGCTAGAGTCATAGCAAAGCTGCTGGCACAACTGTTTGAGCACTTGTGGTGCTCAGGACAGGTCCCAGAGGATTGGAAAAGGGCCAGTGTGTTCCCTATTTTCAAGAAGGGGAGGAAGGAGGAACTGGATAACTATAGGCTGGTTAGTCTCATCTCTATCCTTGGCAAGACCTTTGAGAAAATTGTTAAGGATCACATTTGTGAGAGATCAGTGGGTAAAATGATGCTAAGGGACAATCAGCATGGGTTCATAGCAGGCAGATCCTGCCTGACTAACCTGGTTTCATTTTACGACTGGGTCACAAAATGCTTGGATGAAGGAATAGAGGTAGATGTTATTTACTTAGATTTTAAAAAGGCCTTTGACATAGTGTCACACCCAGTTTTTATAAATAAACTAAACAGTTGCAATGTAGATTATCACACATTCTGGTGGGTAGGAAATTGGCTTATGAGACGTGCCCAGAGAGTGGTGGTGGATGGATCGGTTTCTACTGGAGAAATGTGGGCATTGGAGTCCCCCAAGACTCTGTCCTGGGACCAGTACTATTCAATATCTTCATTAGTGACTTGGATGCAGGAGTAGAAAGCACCCTGTCCAAGTTTGCCGATGGCACAAAACTATGGGAGGAGGTACACAAAGTAGACGGCAGGGAGCAAATCCAGGCTGATTTGGACAGGCTGGGGAAGTGGGTGGAACAGAACAGGATGCAGTTGAACAAGGATAAGTGTCATGTGTTGCACCTGGGGAGGAAGAATCATCAGCACTCCTATAGCCTGGGAGGTACCACTCTAAGCAGCACAACTGCAGAAAGTGATCGCGGAGTTGTAGTCAACTCCAAAATGAATGAGTCACCAGTGTGATGAGGTAATAAGTAAAGCTAACCTCACCCTTTCTTGCATAAGTAGGTGCATCACAAACAGGTCCAGGGAGGTGATACTTCCCCTCTGTGCAGCATTGGTCAGGCTGCAGCTGGAGTACTGCATCCAGTCTTGGGCACTGCACTTCGAGAGGGATGTGGATGGCCTGGAGAGGGTTCAGAGGAGGGCCACTCATCTGGTTAAAGGCCTACAGAAAAAAACCCTATGTGGGCCGATTGGGAGACCTGAACCTTTTCAGCCTCCACAAGGTGATCTCATGGCCGCCTATAAACTCATTGGGGGGGGGAGCAAGAAATAGGGGATACAATGTTTACCAGGGTGCCTGTTGGGGTAACTAGAAATATGGCCACAAACTGGAAGAGAGCAAATTCAGATTGGACATCAGAAAAAAATTCTTTACAGTGAGGGTTGTCAAAATATGGAATAAGCTTCCAACAGAAGTGGTGCTGTCCCCTTCCTTGGAGGTGTTTAAAAGGAGATTGGACAGACACCTGGCTGGGGTCATCTGACCCCCGTACTCATTCCTGCCCAGGGTAGTGGGGCAGACTCTGTGATCTAATAGGTCCCTTCCTACCCTAGCATCTATGAAACTATGATGGCTGCCAGGTGCTGGCAGCTGGGTCTGGCTTCAACATGACTGCCAAGTGCTGGCAGTGTTGTGGCTGGAGCTCCCCTTGGTGGCCACAGGAGCACATGGCAAGGCTAAAGGGACTTGGGACTAACTTTAGTGCCAAGTGCACTAACTTCAGTCCCAGGTCTCTGCATGTGTAGACACTTGTCAAAACTCAGTGCTCATTAAATTTAGTTGTACTTATTTGCACATGTAGACATGCCCTGGGTGTTGCATAAAAATGTACTTTCTTTTGTTTGTTTTAAACCTGTCTCTTCTGGTACGGTAACTGCTCCATACCCCTGATCATTTTGGTTGCCTTTCTCTGTACTTTCTCCAACTCTACTAGTCTTCTAAAGATGCAGAGACCAGACCTGCACACAGCACTCGAGATGTGGGTGCTGTTTGTATAATAGCATGATGATTTTCTCAGTCTTGTTTTCAATTTTCCTCTTGGTGGTGCCAAACATCTTTGATTGCCACTGTACATTGAGCTGACACTTTTTTGAGAACTATCTTGACTACCTGGAATAGTTTGGTATAATTTGAAAACCTGGAGATTTCACTGAGCCACCTCCATTTCCAGATCATTGATGAAAATGTTGAACCTATACTGATTGCTGGGCAACCCCACTTTTTACCTTCTTCCATCCTGAAAAGTGACTATTTAGCTCTACCCTTTCCTTCCCATCTTTTTACCAGCTCTCAATCCATGGAAGATTTGAATTTCAAACATCATCTGCATTCAGATTGATTTTTAAGAATGATGATTTAGTGAGAACGAGGTCAGATGAAACATTTATTAGACAGCCCTCATCACCAGGATTTCAGAGAATGCTAAAACCCCTTAGCACCTCACAGCGAATTTGAAGTCTCTTCCAAAATGCAAAAAACAGAATCCTGCTAAATCTGGCTTGAGCACTGCTTGTGGCACAGGGTCTCTATTTCTGAACTGTTTCTACACAGAGAGTTTGTCACTGCTTCTCTAATCCACACAAAAAGGGATTAGCAGCCCTATGCATATACAATATACATCTTGCATATTAAAGTCAAAGCATTTTCCTGTGGAAATCTATAGATTCTTATTTTCATTGCTTTTTTTTTTTAATTTAAATTTATTTCCCCCCTCAACCTAAATTTTCTGTGCTACCTAAAGAAAACTTTTCCTTTTACATGCATGTGGAGCTGAGGTGGCCTGCATTTTTCCTAACTGAACTGACTATGGAAACAAAAATCCACACTGAAAGGACTGGGGAATCCTCTTACTCAGGCCACTATTCTACAATCAATTTTCAAAAATTGAGATAATAGGAACTTTTTCTACTAAGGGCCTTATCGATATACAACCAGATTTTTTTCAGTCCATCTGTTTCTATTTCTTTTTGTGTAATCTATTTGCTGTAATTACAGATCTTCCACACTCTCACAGGGAAGTACAGTATAAAATGACAAACAAAACAAACACCCCTTTAAAATTCATGTATCCTTCAGTAGGGAATCTGGGTAGCAGGAAATCTGGGTTAGGAATTTGTATCTGTCAAGATGCTACAAATATTTGAGAGGTTTTTCAGGACTTTGAAGTGACTGGCTATCCTCTTGAGAGGCATGTTCTTAGCTTGAGGTAAGGAGTGAGACTTTCAGTCTTCAAAAGTGAGGGTTTTTCCTCACTGGAATAAAGCAGAAGAGAATGCATATGCACATAAGAAACTTACTTTATTTATCTGAAGCTTTTTTCTTAAAAGAAAAAAAGAGTTTTTTGAAGTAAATTCTGCATCCACTAATCATCTTGCACTAAATCCTGATTGTTAAACATAGCATTACTACTTTCACAGTACTTTGTTGGGACAGAACTTATTCCAATGCCACAAGCCCAAATCTATGACTCCAAAGCCAAATGAAAATGGTCTACCATAAAGCAAACATTTTGATCTAGGAGGCCTAAACTGCCATTCAAGATATATAAATCGAGAACTCCATTTTATTTTTAGAGACTTCATATTCTCAAGGAATGGGATATTTAGCTGAAAAGGTTTGGACACATTAGTAGTTTAAATGTAACTATCTTTTAGTAATTAGAAACAAAGTTTAAAGAGACAAGGTAGAGGTAATACAATTCATGCTTTAATTCATATTATCTGAAAAGTCTCCCCTTGCAATGAAAGCTCCACATTTTATACTAGGTAAGTTTGAACAAATCCCCACTACTGAGTTGAGAGAATGCCTTTGGGTATGCTTTATTCTCAGTATTCGTCATGGAAGGGATACTCTGGGTGGTCCTGCCACCTGCAGTGAGATTTCAGATAAAAGAAGAAAAAGAGAAAAGATACAAGGTGAAGCAAAATACTAATATAAAAATATTATTAATATTAAACATAATTTGCTGCAGCTACATAATGACTTGTACAGATCTGGTTGCAGTCACCTGGGCACTAATGGAGTATGTAGTGTTACTAGGAGCAAACAAACAGGCTTAAGAAAAAAAGATGGTTAATGCAGTAATGGAGACCTTAAAATTTGAAGCTGACAAATGGGAAGTTATCACATGCTCTTCGCTGACTTGTATGAAATGATTTGCAGGACAGCATGTATATGTCTGCTTAGTTCACTGTGGGCCAGTATTCATTCCAAAGAAGGCAACATTGGCACTAACAGTTTGGTGGGCAAGCTGGAGACATGGAAAAAGTGAACTAACCTTTTTGCCGCTACAGGTGGTCCCTCTAAATTAGGGGAGGGCAAGCTACCCAGAAGATTGCCTTACTTGTCTTGTGGTTGGCAGTTTGTTGTTGTACTTGTGTTAAGAGAGCCTAATTCTATGAATTTTGCAGAAAATAGGGAAAAATATGTATTATTCCAGTTTTATGCAGAAAATATTCTTTCAGTGCTTGGTTGATGGATGGTTGTAATGCCCCTCAGCTGGCATCTAAATACTGGTCAAACTTGAGGAAGAGTCAAAAACAACAGTTGTTTAAAAAAAAATCTACATTTCTTCAGCTTATGATGTTTGAACTGGCATGGGCAGGTCTGGCTTGGCTTTGTCCTTTTTTCCACGGGGTTTCTGCATCCAAAGCAGACCTGGCCGTCTTAATTAAATTGCAGTGACTCAGCCTGGGTGTGGAAGCCCTGCTTAATTAATAGCGAGACAAATGGCGTGGCTGCAAGAAAACTTTGAAGTGACCCAGTTAAGATGAAGGGGGATTGCAATTAGTTTCAAGTCTATTTTGACTGTCAAGGCCACTACAAACAGTATATATCTAGGAAAGTTAAAAAGGTCCAGGATCTTTATAAAAAAAACCCCCATAACAGCAGAGTAGGTAAGCACAAGTATCTTCTAGGTTTCCCTTTTTAGTCTCAGAAAATCTGGAGGATAGACTACACTCCCTGTCTTCCTGCTGGCTATGTAAAAAAATTTTTTTTCTCAGAACACAGTGGATAATGACCCATAAGTGCTGGCCTGACCAACAATTCCTACCAGTAAAAGCAAGAAGTTTAGGCAGCTGCCAAATTCTGAGGGTGCTCTGGGGTCATGTGATAACTTTACAGCAAAACTGACACAGCAGCACATCATCTGACACTTAGTCCAGTCAGGAAGCCTGGTCTATAGCATAGAATGGGAAGAGAATGGGAGCTTGAGATATCTCAGGCAGACCTGCATTCATGTCAGAATGACGCTAAAAAACTGCAATTTTCCAGCAGAAAAACAAAGTTTTTTTTAAGATAAAAATTTATTTGAATAGGGTTTAGATTTGCTGCCAAATACCTGTAAATTTCTGATTAAAGTCAAGTTAGCACAGTATCTTATTACTATGGGTTTACTTATGACAACAGAATGAAGATGCTTGTACAAAATGTTGATCTCAAAAAGGCCTGTCTTTTCAATTTTTGTTTGACATTTTCACATGGGAACTGTAGTACTGGATGAGATCAGGACTAGTCCAATATGTAGGCTGAAATGGGACTCGCCTTCAGATGCTTCAGGAAGGTGTAAGAACTATCTTACCAGGTGAACATGAGGTAAATCCACCCTTTCTATGCTAGGCTCATTTTGTTCCAATTATTCAACCTTGAAGTTTAGCCTCTTTCCCCACAAATCTGGTAATTTTATGAATAATATTATGGTGGTCAGAAATATTCAGTTTTTCTCGAATGTTCCTATTATTAGGAACATATTATTATGTTCAAATTATTTCTGCATTGTGAAATATATATTTATACACACACAGAAACACATACTTGCTTTTGTCAGTTTTGATTTTTCCAGATGTTAATTGCATTGCATATTTCATGGTCATCCCTAACTTTACTGATCAAAAATAGTCAAGCATTTAAGCCAAGATTTACTTTTCGTGATGATTCTCACTAAAAGCTTGAATAATATCTACAACCTAAGATTTTTACTTAATAGCAGTTGCAAACAATTTCTAATAGTGGTTACATTTAAGAATTTCCAGGACAAAAGTGGAGAGAGAACAGTTCATTAGAAATGTCCTGCAAGTCAACTGTGTGGCTATCCCCAGATTCAGTGACTTGTATCTCAACGAGTAAAGAACATTGCTGAGATTTTAGTGCAAGGTGAACTGCATAAAGGGCACTTTTTTAATCTACCTCATCTTTCCCTTCATGTTTTAGAGAGAGGCAGTCCTCTGTGTTTATCTGAACTGGACAGAAGGCAGCGCAGTGGGGCACCTTTATAGACTATCTTACTCCCTAGAGGTGTGAGCTATAGCTTATGGAATGGCAAAGGGAAGTGCAGCCTATGAAAGCTCATACCTCTTTGAATGAGGCAAAGTGCCACACTGCCCTACCTTTTATGATATCTTGGTAATAGCAATGTTTATATAACTGGTCAGTTTTATTTTCCTGACTTAAGCTTGTTCAACATTGTGAAGGTTCTATAGATCTTGCAGTCCTAAAGTCTGTATTGATCTTTGTGGCATCATTCTTATCAAGAGACAAAGAGCTAATCCAAGAAGATAATAAAAAGGAGGGAGGGATTAAAAAAATAGAACTAGAGTAATTACAGAATCTCCATTTCTGGAAGTTTTCACAAACAGGCTAGAAAGACACTTGTTTAGTCGATATGAAAGGGCCTGTCTTGAGCAGGGGGTTGGACTAGATGATCTCATGAGGTCCCTTCCAACCCTACTTTCTTATGAATTGGGTCTGTCTGAAACTTGACAGTTACAGTAATACTACTTTGGGTGCTAAGTTTCAGACCACAAAAGCTCAGGCATGGTCAGCACTTGGAGGGGAGCAAAAGGACATGGTTTTAGAGGTTTAGCAAGCTACATTCTTTCTGCTCTGTCTCATAGGAAGGTATGACTCAGGGCTGGAGAGCACTAAAAGTAATCAATTTCACAGGAGGTACAGCAACCGAATTTCTTACCCCTTACTGTAACTGACAAAGGCTAGGGTTAGCAAATGTTCATGTTCCAGCCTGATGCTAGTCTGAGTGATTATACATATTTATTCCAAGTTTCAAGCAGTAATTCTTAATTCCTTTTTGTCCTAACCTGTTGTTTACAGTGACTTAACTGCATACAGTAACATTAGTTTTCCAATTCAGAGGTGATGACACATTGCATCTGTGACTGAAGTGCAAAGTATTTTGGGATGCTTTAAGTAAAAACCACCATTTAAATGGAAAAATTATATCACCATGGAAAGATTATGAATTTGACCCATTCCTGCGATACTTTCTGAGCAGCTCCCTTCCCAAGTAAACTGTCCTGTGCTCTTTACCCAAACAATCACCATACCATGATATAAGAGGAGGCTGTTTTGGAGAACAGATGGGCCTGGGTCAAAAAACGAGATACAAGTATACTTGTACTGTGTGTGTACCCAAACTCCGAAACACACAAAAATATTGCAAATTTAAATCTTGCAAACAATCTCTGGGTGTTCTAGGACTGTAGTGTAAGGGTGTTCTGAGCTATATAAACCAGCTGGCGTGGTTCAGTGGTAGAATCCTTGTCTGCCACACAGGAAACCTGGGTTGGATTCCCACCAGGTGCACATTTAACCACAGGCACTGAGCATCCAGACTTGGCCTGGCCTTTGGGTTCTATCTTGATAACATAAAAGAGGGATGGAAGGTCTGGGCAGCCTCCACTCCTCCTCCATGCTCCTGCCTAGGCCTATGTATTAAAGATTCTGGTGACCTCTCACATGCACACCATGATCCAGAAGGATCAATGGCTGCCTACTATACTATATAGCGTTTTGACATTCATACATACATTCGGCATCTTGACAGAAGATCTAAAAAGAAGGTAGTGGTGTGTGTGCTGAAATGTTGGCGTGTCAGGGCTTATGTAAAAAGTAAATCATTTTCAGTTATGCACATCAAGTGCAAATTCTACTTGGACTTACATTAGCAACTCCACATAGCGGACATTTTTGTTTAGAGCTAAAATTTCCTTCATGTCTTCATCAGTCAGGGAGAAGTCAAAGATCTAGTGAAGAAGAGATTAGGATGAAATCGTTCTTTTAATGAGAAACCCAAAATTAAAATACTTCAAGGTTCAGAAACATAGAGATAATGTAAGAATCTGCTCTCACTTGCACTGCTATAAGACACCCTTGAATTCTGGGGAGGACTTCTCAGATTTCTAGAGTGCTGGGCAAGCTCAGTAACTCATAAGGACAACATGGCAGTCCTGCCAACTCCTCTAAACCAATGGTCAACAACTTATGGTTTGTGGGCTCGGTCCATCCCACAGAGCCATTTTATCTGGTCCACAGAGCCAGTGGCAGTGGTGGCACTGGGAGTAGCGATAGTAGCTGCAGTGAGAACTCAGTTGGAAGCAGCCCATGCTTGGAGCTAAGCCCTGTTACAGTGGCCCCCCACTCCAATGTTGATGATCCTTGCTCTAGACAACTTGCTTCAAGGTGGGCCTCAGCCCTCAACCTCCAGACTGCTCACATCCAATATTCAAGAAAAAACCATAGGGTGAAGTTCTCATACTGGCCAGATGTGCCTTCCCTCTGTGACAGCACTATCACTGGTAGATATAGAATTGTTTGCCTTGCCTGTGTATCAAAAAAATTGCCTATTATCAAATGGAGAAATTGTGGTCAGCCTGGGGGTTTGGGTCTCCCTGGAACAAGGTATCTGGGTGACAAATCCAGTGCCAATACTGCTCTGTATGAGGCGAGGCTGGATCGGATTGCCCTGTACCTCATTTGCATAGAAATTTTTGGAGAATCCCAGGACTCATGACAAGAACACCCAGTTCCAGTCATGTATGTGGGGGAGGTAATTAGCACCTGGATCCTTCGTGTGGGGTACCTGGAGCACACACACATACTAAGCAGTACTGAGCTATGGCTTGAAATGCTGTTGACTCTGATAGGGCCCAGCCCAGTGACCTATATGTTAAATCATAAGTCTTTTGCCTTTGGACTATTATCATGCATAGTCTGTACCATACATAAGTAGGTACAAAAGTCCTGCTTAAAAATGTATTTATGGAGTACCTGTGCTAAAACATGCAGCAATTTAAAAAAAGGTAAAATGCATCAATTCTGAATCAACTAAATCTATGGGTATCTGTTATAATTTGCCCAGGAAAGCAGGGTCTGACAATAAAGATGGAGGGGAAGGGGCTGCAGGGGGAAAAAGTTGTGGTGGCAGAGGGCAAGAGGGCTGCCTGCGCCCCCCCCCCCCCCCCCCCCATTTATTTTTGCTGCTGTAGCAGTGGGAGGAGGACAAATTCAAGGCGACCCCACCCATAATTAGATTGTATACCTGGAAAATTATAACAAATGTATAGAGTTTCCATATATATAATTATTATTAATTATATATAATTATAACAAATGTATAGAGTTTCCATATATATAATAATTATTAATTATATATAATTATTATATATAATCTAATTATTGGTCAGGGGGTCATATTATATTTGAGTAAAGATGGTTGTCATCCTTCTTTTGACCTGCCATGGAGACCCTGGTGTCCTGTCCATATTCGTGTTCGGCTCTATTGCTCTTTTGCTTGCTGGTAGGAAGTGTTTTGACATACCCAAGGTTTACAGGCCTGGTAGGCCTTAGCATGGCATAAAGAGAATTCTTTTTCTCCCTCTATCTTTAAATGTTTACCTGGAAATTCTCTTTGATCCTCTCTGGATGGAAGCTTTTGGGAATGACCACCACTCCTCGCTGGACGGAGAAGCGCAAAGCAACTTGTGCTGCTGTCTTGTTGTATTTCTTCCCAATGGCATTTAGCACAGGGTCCTTCAGTAAAGGAGGCGAAGACACGTTTACCCTTGAATAAAAAACAAAACAAAACAGAGGCCTTCTTTATTTAGGTGCCCCTCACTTCCAAGCCACAGTCCCCCTAGCACTACCCCTTACTCTTGACCCACAGCCCCCTGCCCACCCAGGCCATGCTGGAACCACTCACTCCCAACCTGCAGCCCTTTGCCCCCTCCCCCAAGCCTTGCCAGAAGGGGCCCCCAGCTGTTCCCATTCCACTTCAGCTGCAGCATGGTGGCTGCAATGGCTCTGGCTTATGTGGGTGACACTGGAGCAAATCTGGCCCCAACATGGGCTGGAGGGAGAAGGAAGAGGGGAGGACTGTGACACCCCCC
>NW_005841931.1:2914855-2915538 GCF_000455745.1 Alligator sinensis | reverse complement strand
GGTGGGTGGCGAATTGGCTGGAGGGTCGCACCCAGAGAGTTGTGGTAGATGGGTCGGTTTTGACCTGGAAGGGTGTGGGCAGTGGGGTCTCGCAGGGCTTGGTCCTTGGCCCGATACTCTTTAATGTCTTCATCAGTGACTTGGACGAGGGAGTGAAATGTACTCTGTCCAAGTTTGCAGATGACACAAAGCTATGGGGAGATGTGGACACGCCGGAGGGCAGGGAACAGCTGCAAGCAGATCTGGACAGGTTGGACAAGTGGGCAGAAAACAACAGAATGCAGTTCAACAAGGAGAAATGCAAAGTGCTGCACCTAGGGAGGAAAAATGTCTAGCACACCTACAGCCTAGGGAATGACCTGCTGGGTGGCACGGAAGTGGAAAGGGATCTTGGAGTCCTAGTGGACTCCAAGCTGAACATGAGTCGGCAGTGTGACGAAGCCATCAAAAAAGCCAATGGCACTTTATCGTGCATCAGCAGATGCATGACGAATAGGTCCAAGGAGGTGATACTTCCCCTCTATCGGGCGCTGGTCAGACCGCAGTTGGAGTACTGCGTGCAATTCTGGGCGCCGCACTTCAAGAGGGATGCGGATAACCTGGAGAGGGTTCAGAGAAGGGCCACTCGTATGGTTGAGGGCCTACAGACCAAGCCCTACAAGGAGAGACTAGAGAAACTGGAC
>NW_005841931.1:2914175-2914834 GCF_000455745.1 Alligator sinensis | reverse complement strand
TTCACCAAGGCGCCCCCGGGGGTTACAAGAAATAATGGCCATAAGCTAGCAGAGAGCAGATTTAGATTGGACATTAGGAAGAACTTCTTCACAGTTCGAGTGGCCAGGGTCTGGAACGGGCTCCCAAGGGAGGTGGTGCTCTCCCCTACCCTGGGGGTCTTCAAGAGGAGGTTAGATGAGTATCTAGCTGGGGTCATCTAGACCCAGCACTCCCTGCTTATGCAGGGGGTCGGACTCGATGATCTATTGAGGTCCCTTCCGACCCTAACATCTATGAATCCCCATACACTTACCTGCATCTAGCTGCTGGGGCTGCTCCCATGACGCTGCATGTTGGCCACGTGCGTGTGTGCATGCAGATGCACATGTGCCCACTGCTTCCAACTGCCTCAAGCAGTTCCTTGCAGGCTGGAATGCTGCCAGCCTGCAAGGCGAAACCCGTGCTTTTCTGGGACTTGCTCGTGACCTTTTCAAATATTCTCATGACCCACTTTTGGGTTGCAACCCATGTGTTGAGCAACACTGTAACTAGAGGACTTGCCACCTCTCCTATTTTATCTTCAAATAATTATGAGGCTTCTGTTGCTTAACAGGGTTGACATTGTACCTCTGCTTCCTTGTAATTGCTATCTGTTTCCAAGTCAGACACTGAATAGTTG
>NW_005841931.1:2908553-2914165 GCF_000455745.1 Alligator sinensis | reverse complement strand
GGGAAAGAAGAAAAGATGGACAGCAAGATAAAGGCTAGAAGAAAAATTTCTCCCAACATTTATAAGTTCCATTTGTCAGGTCTTTTTGTAGTACTTGGTCTCCTAGGACATTTTTACGTGTGTTGTGGGACGTGGCACCAGGTGCTTTAATTAGTGAGCTAGACTAATTAAAAGCACTCGTGTCATGTGTCTCAGCATCACCACGTGTCCCCATGATTTGAACTAAACCTCATTGAATGTGTTTTATTTCAAAGCACCCTGCCACCATTTTTTCAGTGCAGAGATGCGCGGCAATGCTGATACGTGACTTGGAAGGCTGTCCGAGCACATCAATTTTCGTGCTGCAGCATACTTGATTAATTGAGTCCGCTCCGATGCACAGGATTTCCAGCATGTCGGAGCAGGCTCTGCACACATGTATAGGAGCTGCTACTGTTTGATTCATAGACTGTAAGGCCAGAAGGGACCTTGCAAGATCATCAGGTCCAACCCCCCGCACCAAGCAGGAAAGACACCTGGAGTTGGGTGACCCCCAGCAAAGTGACTGTCCAGGCTCCTCTTAAAGATTTCCAGGGTAGGTGATTGCACCACCTTTGGAGGGAGCTTATTCCACAGTCTGGACACCCTGACTGTGAAGAATTTTTTCTTAATGTTGAGCCTGAATCAGTCTTCCAGGAGTTTGTGGCCATTACTCCTAGTTTTCCACAAGGGTACCCTGGTGAACAATTGCTCACTGAGCCCTTGATGTACTCCCCTAGTGTAGCAGTCAGCTGCTACCAGATCCCCTCTCAGCCTTCTTTTTTTCAGGCTGAAGAGTCCCAGATCCCTCAGCCTTTCCTCGTATGGCTTGCTGTGCAAGACTCTGATCATATGGATGGCCTTTCTTTGGACTCTCTCAAGCTTGTTCATGTCCTTGCTAAAGTGTGGTGCCTAGAACTGGACGCAGTACTCCAGCTGTGGTCTCGCCAGTGCTGTGTAGAGCGGAAGAATCACCTTCTTGGTTTTGCTGGAGATGCACTGATTGATGAATGCCAGAGTATTATTTGCCCTACTGGCTACGACATCACACTGCTGGCACATATTCATACTGTGTTTATTATTATCCCCAGGTCCTTTTTATTCATGGTGCTAGTCAGTTTGGTGCCGCCAAGCCTATAGGTGTGTTGGGGGTTGCTCATCCCGAGGTAAAGCACATTTTTCAATGTTGAACTTCATCAGATTCTGATCCGCCCAACTTGCCAGCCTGTCTAGGTCCACCTGTCTCTGTAACCTATCTTCAAGTGTGACCACGCTTCCCCATAACTTGGTGTTGTCCACAAACTTGGCCAGTGAGCTCTTCACTTCCACATCCAAATAGTTAATAAAGATGTTAAAAAGTACTGGACCAAACACCGACCCTTGAGGGACACCGTTGCCCACTTCTCGCCAGAATAACACAGATCCATTCACTACAACTCTCTGGGTCCTATCCTGAAGCCTGTTTCTCACCCACCTGACTGTCTTGGGGTTAAGTCCACAATCCTCCAATTTGCTCATGAGGACATTGTGGGATACTAGATCAAAGGCCTTTTGGAAGTCATTTTGGCTACCCTGCACCACCTCATTTCAATCTCAAATGCTCTGTGTTACAATCGTGGTTTTTTTTGGCTAAGGTGGTTCCTTGTAGGACTCCCAGGCATTCCTTAGTGGCATAGTGAGGTGAAGGGACCATTTTGCTTTAGAGGTAGCACATAGATAGACTAAGAAGGGAGACTAATTGGCTGGGATGATCTAGTTGGTGATGGTTCTGCTTTGAGTAAGAGGTTGGATTAGCTGACCTTCCAACACTTACTTCTATGATTCTATGAATTTGGGAATCAGAGCTTGAATTCCCAAGCTCAAGCCGAGAGGCTAGAATTTAGTGAAAGCAATGGTGTTGTTAATTTACCCATATTCCAAAATGGGAACTTTGGCTCCTCAGCCCGAATACTACCAGGAGAGAAGGCCTGCTCCAAATACTCCTAGAGGGGTGGAAAGCTGGGAGTCACCACTGTAATCATTTAGCCACATTACCCTTTGCTGGATCTGTGTGGATATTTGCAACCTTTTTATAGGATGAGCACTGCTACAAGCAACACTAGTATTTCCAAGAGAAGGAAGTTCTGGCTTACCATGTTTCATCTCTTGAGGTTCCCAGTGGACTATATCCAACAATAACAATTTCATGTTGTCTGCAAAATTCTAACAGTTTGGGCTGGGAGAAATAAGGATGACATTCAACCTATGTGAGTGAAACAGAAGGACCAAGCAACAAATAGAAAGACAGTTTCAAAAACAGGCAGGTAAGAGAGATTATTTTACATATTTGCAAACCATAGTCCCAGAAATGAATTAGAAACAGAAAAGAAGGGGAAAATCTGCATTAGGAATGTGGCAATTATCAATCCTAGGTCAAACGTTCAAATCCAGGACCAGTTGGTTGGGGGAATCCTACGCTGCTTTTCTTCAGGCAGAAAGTGGCAGGAGATCCTGAACAGGTCCAGGTTAACCAAAAAAAAAAAAAAGTTGCACTATTTTAAGGATGGGCAACGTCTTTTCTCATAAATAATTCAGATAGCTCAATAATTTTGTAAATCCTGGAGGAGACAAGGCACTTGGCATCTGAAAGAGACTGAGAGAATGAGGGCAACTGCTGACCTAGCTTACCTTCCCTGTATAACCTGCCTAACAATTGCGTGTAACCGACTGGATTACTGTGCCAAAAGGCAGGCCAGTCCTTCTGACAACAAAGGACTTCTCTCTCTCCGCTTTATATCCATGATTTTAAAGGGCTTAGACTGCCACTGGGGAAAAGGGTAATAGCTTATGTCAGCAACAGAAAGGAAGGAAGAGTGGGGGGAAAAAACCCAGACCACACCATGCCACAATCATCATCATCATTTACCCAGACTCTACCCTCCCATGTTGCTACTATTGTGTATCACTCTCCCACAGAATTTTTCTGGCTACATTCTCAGCCTCTGGGAGTCATTCCCACAGACTGTAATAGAGCAGCTTCTGTTTTAATATGGTGATAATAACATCCTGAAGTTAAAACAGACATTGCTTAAGGGTTTGTGCTTAAGGGTTTCACTTTTTTTTTTTTTTTTTTGGCCTGAGGGAGAATGCAGCACTGATGTAGACTTAACAGGTAAGGTAATAGGCATTCCAGATAGCAAAAGGTAGCATTTGATATTTTAACCTGAATTCTAGTGCTGGTGAAAGGTGTTTAGGATGACAACCCTAATCAGGAATAAAACTACAATGCAGGTAGAGAACAGGTACAAGGACAGTAATAAAATTCACCTATGCTATACTACTAGTTTCACTCCAACCTAAGTATGCATTTCTGGGCCCCTCCCCAAGAGCTAAAAGGGTTAGCTATCCCCTTCTCATTCAGTCTTTGCCGAGCTCTCCTCTGATGCTACTAGCAGGGATAACCATACCATGTGAGAGAGCAGCCATTGGGTATCTCTTTGAGGAGATGAACTGAAAACTTCCACCCCAACCCACTCAATTCAAAGTTTCCCCCTCCGCACTAGATGGCAATGTTTTACATTCATCACTGATTAGCCATTTGTTTCCATCTGTAGGCCATAGAGTCAGTTTTGCTCAGACCTGTCCACTGACTTCAGTAGTAAAGTCAGATATTCTACCCCCACGGAATACAGGGAGCATGGGAAGGGCATAGAAATTCTTTGGCTCTTTAGCCTTAGATAGATCCTTTGACCAGACAAAGAGCTCATGATGGCACAGTATCTCCTATGCTTGTATTTGTGCTTTGAGTTGTTTTTAAACAAGGTCAATCTATAACTCCATTTAAGGCTTATTAGTTTCTGGGTAGTGGTACATCTGTCTTGGGTGCTGGGAGTCTTTTTGAATCAAGGCAGGAACCTGAGGTATATGGCTAAGATTTATGGACAAGGTTTTTATTGGCCCAGCATTCACACAACACTCAACCCTGTTTTAGAACCTGGGACAGATTCTGGTTTTAGTACAGAAAGTAAAAGTAGCATACTTTCAGGCTAGGAAGGAAAGTCTGGTGGTATGATGGAGTTGTGTATTACCTGCAGAGAGTCGCATGGATGTATACACAACCCCCTATATGTTGAAGTATATGCATTGCCTCAGCACCCTCACCATTATACATTTTTCAGATGGATCAAAGGCTCCGTTTGGGGCCATACCTGGTTGCTGACTGGTTTGTGTTTGAGGCCAGGCTTGTTCAGGATCATCTCTAGTTGCCTGCGGTTGAAATTTGATACTCCAATAGACTTTGTTAAGCCTGCATCTTTACATGCTTCCATAGCCTACAAAGAAAAATGAGACCATTAGAAGGAGTCCTAAGAGCATTATTCTAGGTTCCTGAATATGACCTGGGGGTTATAGTGGACTATACGAATATGAGCCACCAGTGTGCTCTGGTGGCAAAAAGGACCAAGAACAATAGTGGGCTGTGTTAGTAGGAGTGTCACTGAGAAAAAATGAGGGAGGAGTTGATAAGTCTTCAAATACCTGAACGGTGGTTATGAAGAGGATGGCAATTAGACTATTCGCTGTGGTCAAAGGGGACAGAACAAAAAGCAATGGTCTCAAATTGCAACAAGGAAAATTTAGGTTGGCTGTTAGGAAAAACTTTCTCACTATGAGGGTGGTTAGGTGTTGGAACACGTTAGCCAGAGAACTTGTGGACTCTCCACTTTAGTAAGTTTTTAAGAGCAGGTTTAAAAGGCCCTTAATTGGGATTGTTTAGGTAAGAATGGTCCTGCCTTTCTTGACTAACAACCTGAGGGCAGTTGTACTAGATGATGCCCTGAGGTCCCTTTCAGCCCTACTTTTTTTAAGATTCTACAGGTGATGACAACAGATATAACCAACTAGACTCTGGGACCTTGTAAATATACAACTGCTTCTTTGTAGATGCTTTGGTTCTCTCTGTTAGCTCAGGTTCTGCATCATTAGAATAACATGAGTACCTTTTCTTAGTTTCCTTCTCTGTTTCCAAAAATCTCCACAAGTGAATGATGTAGAGGCTGCTAAATGGTGTGACCAAGGTGAAGTACAGCAGACCTTATCCTGGTCATTTTCTACATCTGAATAGTAATACCAAGTGTCCTGCTTGCCAGTGTTCTTACTTCTTTATGTTTTTAATAAGTGGAGAAAAAGTAGGGGAGAGAGAAGTTCCGTTTGTTATAGGACTTCTGGTTGGTCTTGTCACATGCTTTGTGTCATTCAGTGCTGAAGTCAGCAAACCGAGCCACACTGCATTACTATTCCTTGTCAAAACCATGTTGAAATAATGAAGTTTCATCAGATGCTGATGCTACACTTTCTAGGTGGTAACTACCAGCATCTTAGAAGCAGCAGCATCTATTATTACTGGGGAAGAAGTGGTGGTGGTGAAAGAGTGAACATTAGGGAAGATTTGGTCCTAACATGAAACAATAATAATCTGTTTCCAAGAAGGATTTAGTCAGTTCTTACTCCAGGGCTCACTTTCTGCTCTTTGAAAGCAAGAACAAGTGCAGATTCACAAGTGTAATGGAAGCAGTGATCTCAGTTTGCAGTAGATTGACTAAAAGTTACACAAGTGC
>NW_005841931.1:2906521-2908543 GCF_000455745.1 Alligator sinensis | reverse complement strand
TAGGGAAAAGTAAAAAGCTGGCTTCTAAAGCAACACAGTTTTTTAATGAGCGTGACACAGACTGAACAACAATGCTAGCAGAAATCCTACTTATCCATGGAGTCAGTGGAGTCTGGTCAGCTGCCTTGTCAATGTGTCTCAACCCAGACGGTGGGGACACTCCCTTAATAGCTGTGCATGAGGTGCGTAGGAAGTCTTTGGCAGCTTACCTCCCAAGTGGCACATAAATCTGTCTTATGATACACAAATTTTCCATCTGCAGTTAAAGGGTAGGTTACATCTCCAGGCTGAAAAATAAAAAAACCCATGGTTTTCAACTTTCATTTCTCTGAAAATATGTTCCCTACAGTCTCTGTACCCCTACCAAGGAACAAAATCAGAGGCTTTCCATAACATTCTATGTTCTTAATAGATCATTTAGGCTGAGTTTGCCACATCCACCCTTTTAACAATGAGCCCCTTATTACTATAGTTCTGGTGTGCGCTTTCTGAAATATTTGACTCACATGGCTATGCACTAAAGTTTCCACAAGAGCCTCATTTTGAATTATGCCTCTGATGCCTGGGGTCACAAGTGTGCACAACATTCAAGGGACCAGTTCCTTCTCAGGTCATTAGTTGTACAGTGAAACATCCCCTCACTGACTACCACAAAATTCAAATTCCCCTTGAAGGGTTACATATTTAAGGGCATTGAAGAACAATGCCACCAATCATTAGATACTGCAGGTTACTGATGGACCAGTTCAGAGTCATGCTACTACTAACAGGTATTCTTAGTTTTTGATATATCCTACCACGTACTATTTGAGTTGTTTTTTCAAGCCTAGGTCTGGTGGATAAGTGTACAGCTTTGTTTCATTTGTTGGCCAGCCTGTAGCTGCTACACACAATATTTAGAAATTATACTCATTTGTATGATGCTAAATGCACTTTATTTTCATACATCCCTTGTGTGGCAGCTGATACCTAATAGAACTTCAGCTGGCTACATTTCAAAGGAGGGAGTAACATATGTCAGCAAGGCAATTCCTTGGGAATATGTAGCTGTGACTAATGAGATCAGACTGGCGCCACCATACTCACTCAAAATGCCTTGTAGTTCAACTTATCTTATGTAGAAATAAATCTCTGGTACAATACATAATCACATTTCAGAGATTGGGGTCAGATGTAGAGTTAAATGCAGGATCCTTTCAAAAAGGAGCAGAATTTCTCAAAACAAGCCCCATTAGGCAGGGCTATTGTTAGCTCAGCAACTATGCCTTGTTGGGAGAATCTTACACTAGCCAGAAGGAAAAATAACACTTTTGGGGACCTTTTCTACATCGCAGATTATAGGAGGAAGTTGTTGGGGGGGTAATAATTAAGAAGTGAGACCCTAAACATTTCAGGATTTTAGGATGCCTCACTCCAAAGTTTAGGGAGTTCTACATGGACCATTATAATGATAAGGATCAGATATGAATATAGACAGCTGCTCCAAAGTTCACAGGTTGGATCTGAATCCATGTTTTTTGTTCAGTGCCATATGTCTTTTCCTAGGATAAACTTTAATGCTTAGCAGAAGTTTACAGCTTCCAAATTCTTAAATGTGCCCCATTAGCATCTCAGATATTCCCTCCAGATTACCCATCCTTCTAGTATTCACATTTAGAAAGAAAAGAAAAAATAAGATTCAGTTATAGGTTCCACGGTGCCCAGCATTCCACCTGGCTGGCTGGCTGTACTTGAGGCCCTTCCTGCAGTTATCTTAAGATACCACAGAGTATATTCTTGGTGTGGCCATATTTATGTAAAAAAAAAAAGAGTCCTGTCTCTAACAGCTTCATTAGCAATCCAGCCTAGGCTGTAGAACTCTTTGTCAGAAGAAATACAGCCTACAAATCTCCCTAATTTAAGAACAAAGTTTCAAAAGCTGTTATGCCTCATCCAAGCAAAAGTCTCCTATTCTGCTCTAAATGTTTTGTATCTGTAGACTCCTAGGGTTGGAATAGATCTCAGGGGTCATCTGGTTCAAAC
>NW_005841931.1:2894082-2906490 GCF_000455745.1 Alligator sinensis | reverse complement strand
GAATGCTATGCCTATATTATTCCTGACCACTGCTTATCCAGCATCTTCTGGGAAACCTCCAGTGAAGGAGGTTCCACAACTTCCCTGGGCAGTCTATCCCACTACCTTGCTGTTCCAACTTAAAAAGAAGTCCCTCCTGATATCTCATCTAAATCTACTTTGCTACAATTTTAAGTCATTGCTTCATGTCCCACTCTACATCAAAGGAGAGCAGTTGTTCTCCCTCTTCTTTATGGTAGTCTTTCAGGTATTAGAAGACTGCTGTCATGTCCCCCCTTAATCACCTTTCCCCCAAGCTAGACATGTGTAGTTCCCTTAACCTTCCTTGTGTAGTCTGCTTTTCAACCCCTTTAACATTTGTCACCTGCTTCTGAACGCTCCCTAATTCCTCCACATCCTTTTTTAAATGCAGAGCCCAGAACTGCGCAAGATACTCTAGACGAAGCCAAACCACCACTGAGGAGCATGGCACTATCACTTCCCAAATCTGACACCCAATACTCCTATTGATGCAGCCTAAAATTGCATTTTTTTGCAACTGTCATAACTATTGGCTCATATTGAGTCTGTGATTTACCAAAATCTCAAGATCCTTCTCAGTGTTACCACCAAGCCAGTTCTTTCCCATTCTGTATTTGCACTTTTGCTTCTTTTTGCCTGGAGTAGTGCTTGGAGTACAAATAGCATGGAGATGTTTTTACAGCTTGGAGAGAGGCAGGATTGCAGGCTTTGCCTCAAGTCCTTCTTTATTTTCATACCTTATTAAGGGGCTACATTTGTGGGTGGAGGGCTCTTTCAGTTTCAGAAAAGGAAGTCTCTTGCAAACAGCCAACCTTTGTTAGGGGCAAAAGACCCATTTTGTAATATGATAGCATTTCCTATGATGAGATTGCTGGAACAGGTGTTAATATAAAATTCACAGGTTAGCATGTCAGTTGTGTGCTACTGGTAGTTTAGGGGGGGGAAAAAAACGTAAAAGTTCTCAGGGTGGTGAAACAGCCAAGAATAGTGGTAGAACCTGGCGAAAGCTAAAAGCTTGTCTCACCAGAAGTAGCCTTTTTTGTAGACTGTTTTTTTTCAAATGATATTACTCAGATTTGGCCCTATCACTGTTCTATAGGTCAATGTATATTTGGTCAGAAGGAAGTGATTTTCCCCCTCTCAAAGGGAACAGAACTGCAGGATTACTACTCTAATAATAAATCAGCTTGTTGATGTAGGCCACAGGGAGTCCAATATACATTTCTTTTAAGAGGCAGCTGTCAATATCTTTATATTGTGGGACATTGACCTTCAACATGTGGGAGAATGAACTATAGAAGGAAGAAGCAGAAATAAGGGAAACAGGAAATTTCTCATGGTGGGAACTGTTTTTTCAAATGTACCTAAAAAGGTTCCATGCTAGAGCTTTATTTATATAGTCCTTAGCATCTGAGGCCAATTACTCTTGTGCAACTCTGAGCAGGATACCATTTACATAAGAAAGGAGAGATTATAGGACCTTTCACATGAGAATCTGTGGATCCACGTTTTCCCTGTAGAGGTGCTGGCCACTAAGAGCATCAGCCACTGAATAGTAAGCAAAAAATATCTTATTCAGAGGAAAGGGTATTTTTTGTCAATTCAGAGCATCCAAAATGAGAAGGTGTTTCCCCATCCCAAGTGCAATTATCAGTTGAAATGTGATTTGTTTTCTAATACACATTTTGAGTTGTTTTTGCTTATGGTTTCTGAGCCATCTGTTGTTTTTTTTTCTTTGAACATGAGGGTTAGTAACTTAGAAGTAGAAACTCTGATTAGGAGATTTAAATAAAGACTGAGGCATCACATCTATCTTTTCACTAGTTTCATATCATACAGACTGCTGCTCTCACTTTTCACCACAACTAAGGGAGTTTGCTTAGTTCCACTGGCAGGTGCAAAACATTGGAAATTGTCTTACTGGTGTTTGGCTAGAAGCACCAAGACCCACTGGTGGTAGCCTATTTCATCGCAGCTAACAAACATGGTCACAGGTTACAAGTCCCCTTGTACAAAGATGACTTAATATACATTGATTCCTTCTTTGAAAAGAGACACAGATGCAACAAATGCTAGGCAAGATATTGGCAAACCAACAGACAAACCCTCCAACTTTAAAAAAATTAAACAGGTCAGTGATTTATTTGTAAGCGTTAGACTTGTCTAAGTCAGAGAACATAGTCCGTAGGCAACTGTTACAAAGAAAGCATTAAAAATCACTTTGCTTTTTTTTTTTTTACCTTGAAAGCCATTGGCAGCTCAATAATATAGAGATCAACATAATCTAGCTGCAGAACCTTTAACGTCTTCTCTAAAGTTGGACGTACCAGCTCAGGTGGGTGATATGTATTCCACAACTATGGGGGAGAAGCACATAAGACAGTCTTTATTCTAGTGAGATAAATTAGTGACCCTTCTGGAATTAATGAAGTGACTTGATTTCGAACCCTAACACTTCCCAGTTTGAGAGGGCACAATAGATTGCAGTGGACATGGGTGAAGTAAGTCTACACATCATTTGACTACCTATATAAATAAATGGAGAGGCCATGGCTCCCATATCCTCAGCTCCCAAGAATGAATCTACATGAGCAGATGAATTAATTACCTAATTCTTTATCCACAACTCTCACTAGTCTGAACTTGTAGATCTGTTATCGTGGAAGCCACTGAATATTTGTTTAGAAACTGGCAAATTAATTTTAGCAAAAGTTTAGCATACATCAAACTGAATGAATTTGGGAAGTTTGGTTTTGTTTTTGAAGTTTTTAAAGCATATGAGAAGAAAAAGAAATATACTTTAATTGGAAAACTTTGCCTTTTTCCACAAAAAATCTGTGGTCAGTTTTCATGCAGAGCCTCTTTCATTTGAGTTAATGATTTAGGAGCCAAGCATTAGGCACAAATAATCTTGGGTTTTCTGATGCCGCCAGGGCCACATTTTATTTAAAACTCAGAGCCTCATTGGAAGATCTGCTATGTTGATACTAAGTTGTTGTGAGACAAGGATGGTTTGAGTCAAAGCAGAAGCAAATCCTGTTTTCTAGGACATAGCTTTTATTTGCAAGTTAAGTTAACATTATTTTGTTATGGATTATGACTGCTTCTTCCACTGAAGTATCATACCCAGAAGGAAAACCTGCAGTTTCTATGAAGTGAGGTCAGTTGGTGCATGACTTGCCTGGGGTAAGACCTTTTTCAGCAGGTATATATTAACAGCTAGGGGTAGTGGTGATGTGTTTAAGCTTGCAACAGACTCACATACTACAGTGCTGATACCAAAGTGTTCCTCATAAATTTTATTACACGTGTTAAGTCATACAAAAGCCAGTATTAGATTACAAAAGAAATCAACAATGTCCTTTACTTGCACACAATATGAAGTGCACTGAATACAAGATAAGATAGCTTGGGACAAGACCCATTTTATAGTATGCAGTATTGAATTTGAGCTGTGCTGAACTCTTGCCACTTCTATTGATAAACTTTGGGCTATTGGATTAACCATCACCTACCTGACTCAGGAGGCATGTCCCCACAAGTGGGAACGTGGGAATGTGCATATTTGTGCCACTGCTAGTTGTCCCCAGGGAACACCCCTTAATGTGTGCTCTGGCACAGGGCAAGTTGCCCTGGCTGAGGTAGGGGAGGTTGGGGCCAGCACCTGGACTGGGCCCAGCAGCCTTACCTGGAGTCCCAGGGGCTTCTTGGGGCTCCAGCAGCAGTGATCCAGGTGCATAGAGGCTGGCCAGCAGCTGGAGTGTGGCTCCAGCTGGTCAGGCTCTGGTTTAGGTGGTGCATGCTGCTGTTGCATGTGCCACTCCACTTTTTTCTGGCATGGATTTTTTTTGATACTGGAATCTCCAGCTGCGCTGCAAATTAGCGTGGTGAATGCCTGCATGTGTGGCACATATGGTTTGTGGTGCTGCAGATGGGTCTGTAGCACTGCAAACTGCATGTGCATGCCACATATTTAAAACATCTAACTTCGGATGTTGGCTGATATCAAAGGATATCTACACAGGTTGTTACAATGCAACCCTTAGGTCTGTGTAATTCTGTAACAATACAAGGGTAGTAAAACTGTTGTAATTTTAACCTTGCTTTCTTCATGAGCAAATTTGGGATGATTTGGTGACACCTGTTAACTACAAGATGATACAGACATAACACTTACGTAAAAACAGCTGATTAACACTCCGGAGTGGCAGCTCCCTCCCCTTTTAAAGCAGTTAAAGGTACATCTGTCCATATCCTCTGAAGCACTAACAAATTGGTCAAAATTTTCAAAAGCACAGAGGGGGTGATGAGTGTCCAAACTGATACTTCAAAGGAACCAGATTTTCAGTCAGTCCCATGCACCTACCCTCAGGGGTTTCAAGTTTGGCACCACGAGGTTGCGAGTCACTCCTAACTAAGTCTATGCCAAGACTTTTAGGAGAGATCATTATTCTTTTGGGGGGAAAACAGTGATTTTTTGTTTTATATAAATATGAAGAAAAACAGTTTACCATCTTAAAAATGTTTAAGGGGTCACTTGGTAACAGTGGGTTCTTTTTTCCCCCAAAATGTCCTCTCTAGCCCAGTGAGATCATACTGTATAAATACTTACTGGTGTATAAGTATTTGCTTTTTTAAAGTGGTAGAAGTTTCTAGGAAAAACCTTAGAGTAATAGCTCTGAATTGTGTTATCTTGGTATATAGAGGCCAAGAATTTGGAAGTGTTATATAAATGGTTTTCACAATTTGTATAAGTTTATAGTATTATCTTCTTCACTGGAACTCACACTAATATTTAGGCAATAGAAAGCTGCCAGCTGGGTTTGGCATTCTGGTACATCACATTCCCTGGAAATGCTAATTTTAGCTTAACGAAGGAATAATCTGGGAATGAAAGAGGAGACCAAAAAGGTCTTACTGTATATGCCAAAAAAGTTGTTGGCAATTTCCAGAAAACCTCTGAAATCGTTGGATGCTCAGCTACTTTGTCTGATCAACCAGCCAACAGCAAAGACCAGGCTCAAGTGCTGATGATTTCAGTTAACACATGTTGTATGATTATACAGAGTAATTATTTCAGTAATGCTACCACTCATTGAACCTGTTCTTGTTAGTCACCACTGATGGGTCATCATTTTAGATGGTTAAGATTTTATCTGAGCTCCTTTGAGAGGCTGCATAATGAAGCCATCTTTTTTGTGGGATTTCTAATATTTACTATTTTTTGTCCAGTTGGAAACAAGCATAACTTTTTTCCTCTCATGCTGTTGTTGTTCCCCTCTGTTTACTACTGTCTCTTTAATAATGCAAATAATGAAGCTTAGCCAGATATTTGCCTTTTTTCACTTGGTGTGCAGCTGTGTTTTGGGAACAATGGGGTCAGAGTTTTAGCCCCACTTTTGCTGCAAAGTTCTGAGGAGTTGGAGAAATGCAGAAAGACAGCCATAAAAATCTTGGCAGCTATGGAATCACTGCAGTATTTCTTTCTGGCCCTAGGACTGAGGAAGGATTGTAGCGTAAATCTACTAGCAAAATGTTTAAATCTCTAAAATCCAAGTTAATCCTCATTTTATCAAGTAGGGACTAGATACTAGATGAGAGAGAGAGAGTTGTAGAAGAGGTCTTCCCAATCTCCCATTGTTGCAGCCAAGGGTTGAACTACTGACCAACAACAGCCACTGTGTCTTTCAACAGAAGTTATATTCTAAATAGGTTTGGGATAACTTTATTAATAGCACTGACCTTCCTTAAGAAGAACTTTTTTTGATTCAATTTAAATTAATTTTTTTACATGCAGCTTGACAAAGTGCCTTAAATGGTTAAATTAAATTCCAGGATGTTTTGAAGACTTGATGAATGGAGATAGTTGGGACTTAACACAATGTTTCTGTCAAAAGATGGGGATTTGACAAATCTGCAGCTGTCTGAGAGAACTGGTTGGCAGATTTCCTGTTTTTGTGGGTTTTTTAAATTATGATTTTCAAAATGTCCTATTTTAACATTTGATACAAAGTTTGGGGGTTTTGTTTTTTTTAAAAAACCTACAGCAATGCAAATGCACTATAAAAAGATTTAAAATAAAAAAAAAGTTTTCCTTAACCCAAAGCAAAGTGTTTGGCTTGTCAAATTTGAGTTATGGTCCTCATTTCAGGGTGGTAAGAATTTTCAGTCTCCAAACCTTTTCCAGAATGGGAGAATGGTTTCCTGCACAGATCTACTCATGACACAAGGAGTTTGTTTCATGTTTCAGCTGAAACTAGAGGAATGCTACTGACTTGTGCCTTAATTTTGACAGTTTACTTAACCCACAGATTTACATGGTTTTAGGGCTAGTGACCCAGTTTGCAGAGTGCTCAGAGAAAAACTGTTCAGTTTAAAACACGGATTTTACTGACATAGCATCTTCACTGTTCAGAGAAGGCAGAAGGTAGGACAGGATGAAACTTTAGAGACTAACCAATTCAAAGGCCCACTTTGTTAGGCTGTCACCAACAAAAGCTTATGCCTCTCTGAACGAGTTAGTTTCTAAGGTGCCCACCTGACCTCAAGCTAACACAGCTAACTACCTCTCTCTGTTCAGAGAACGGGAGCTACTTGGCTGGCATATTTGTAAGGGCATATGTATGGTGTGACTGATGTTATAATGCTAATGTTTGCCTAGTAGATATTGGATGAAAACTATTAGCTTATGTCAAATACCCTCTTTTGGGGTACTAACTCTTGACTCACAGGTCAAACTCAATCACTTCTACTCATACCTAGCATCAATATCCTCCATTTTACTCCTTTTGTTGGTAAAACATTTAAGTTTTTATTTCTTTTACTTTCTAGGAATGAGTCATTTTTAGCAACTTTTTTAAGAGGTAAAAAGTCAAAGGCAAGATAAAGTTTTCCACATGTTAATACTATCTGAGTCAAACAGAAGCAGAGGAGGGTGGCACCATGGATATTCACTGGTTCAGAGAGGAAGAAGCTTTTGTAGACAACCTACATCTGCATCAGATTATAGAGACTGTTGCCTATGAAACCTTGCATCTCTCTGAACCAGTTGGTCTCTTAAGGTGCCATGGGCCCTGGCTTCTGTCTAAATACTTTAAGAGATGAGACAAATTCTGTAATTTGAAATATTGTATAAAATTAACTATAAATTTCTTTGCCAAAAAAAAGCCCATGTAATGTTCAGACTTTCTTTTCATAGCCCCATGCTTCAAGTGAATTCATGAAGTCTCCCAACAATCTATTAATTCAAACTGGCTCTCAGTTAGGCCTACAACAGTGACTAGCATGCATCTGCAATGCATGGGAACTGTTATAGTGTGTGTTTCAGTTTAAACTTCAAACAGGATTAACAACAGGCTAAGAGGGTCCTTGTTCTGTGTTTGTGCAGAGACTAGCACGACTGGATCTGGATCCAAGACTATGGCTCCTAGGCACTATAGTAGGTTATAGACAAAAAAATCCTGAGGAGAGTGGATCTGGAAGAATATCAGAATGCTTAGTTTAACTGAAATGTTTACAAAAAGCACCAATGCAGCATACTCACAAAATATAAGTTGCAGGACTAATTAGAGTGAGTAATTTGATGCAATTTCTCACCTTGCCACAATAAAAGATGTCTTCACGCTTTATGTTTCCTTCTGCTATCTTCTCTCGGATGGCCTGTCCTACCTCATGCTCATTTCTATAAACAAAGGCTCCATCAATATGACGATATCCAACATCAATGGCAATTTTCACGGATTCTGCACATGCACCTTTGGGAGTCTATAATACACCAAGAGAAAGATTATCAACACGGTTCCAATTTCAGACCTGTTTATCTGCATGGGAATGGCATTACGCCATACCAAAGAGAGAAAACACAAATATTTACACTTCCTCTATAGTCTACAATTCACCAGGTTTGTTTGCTTTCCAGGAACTTAGATTGCAAAAAGTACTTGTGGTGGGGACAGGATAGCACAGCAACTGAAAGAGAAATTTATTTGAGACCAGAAAAAAATTAATGTCTGTTTCACCACAGAACATAGCTGAATCATGCTTAAGTTTCCCTCATACATACTATTTTTTTCAGAAGCTGAAAAGCTGACATGACAATTTATCTTTTTCCATTATCTTTTTCAAATGTAGTGTGATTTTTGAATAGAGTAGAAAACAAAGAGAAGGAAATGTGGGAACCTCACTGGGCACTTTTTTTTGGCTCTGGAAGTCAGTAAAGGAGAAAGATGTCTGAATGTTTTCAAAAATCAAAACTAAACTACCAAATAGAAGAGATTTCAGCCTAATCTGTCCAAAAAATAAATAAAAATCAAGATTTCCCATATACATATAAAAAAAACCTGACAAAACTCTCATTTTCTCCACACGTGTTCTTGGAATACTTAAAATATATCTACATTGCACTTTGCTGTATAGTGAGGATCTCTGAGCTGGCTTTGCACTACCTGCACTTAGGAGGTTTTAAGTAGTCCAGCCAGGGCAGGATGGAGTCCTGTGCATGGAGCATCTTCTCAGGGTAAACTGATTGGCACAGAGCTTTGTACCACTTCTGCATCTAGACTGCTTCTAGTACCCGAGTTAATTTGGGTTTCTCTCTATTGCTCTGAAGTCTATCATATACATGTACGTTTTAATGGGGTGGGGAGAAGAGGCATTTAGATATAGCTTAGTTCCCCTCATTAATCTCCTCTGGAGTTTATTTAACTGCTTAGAAATTATCCCATAACTCTGGGTTGAGAACAATTTGATCCCCTGTGATTAACATAGCACTTGTGGGCAGCATATTCACAATCTGGCTAAGTAGTAGTAGTAAGAGAGTTGTAGTTAGCACTGTTAGTCTGAATTTGATGAAGTGAGCTTCAGCTCACAAAAGCTCATGCTACATACATCTATCTACTTTGGTTAGTCTGTACAGTGCTAATCGACCCTGCCTTCTAAGTAGTAAACAATATTGCTATTAATTTTTTAATGGGTTTTTAAGTCTCTGGTGGTTACAGTCTAGGAAGAAAGTAATCTCTGGACATGTCCAAATGAAAAAAGTGCTACAACTTGGCTGTACTTTAAGCCTCCTGTTGCCTGGGAGCAGCTATGATTACTCATCTCTGGCTAAAACTCAGACCAAGTTTGGGTTTGTTTCAGAATAGTTCAGTCCTTTTCCATTTGCCAACTTGGCATTAAAAATGCACCTAAACCAAACTAAGCAAGCTGTTCATTTAAGAGTGAGAGGGGAGAGATAGAGATTATCACTGCTGGTAGCTTTGAATGATGGCTTATTATTGCCACACTTTGTGTAACAAGGGGTGGATCAAAGGATGCACACGTCATTCTGCTGGCACAGTTTAACTTCACCTTTGGACTGTATCTGATGCTTAAAAAAATAAATTTTATTTACATACATATATATATCTATATATATAGATATAGATATATATAGATATGTATTTAAGCATTATGTAGATATATATTTAAGCATTAGATACAGTGTAAAGGCAAAGTTAAACTGTGCCAGCAGAATGACGTGTGCATCCTTTGATCCACCCCTTGTTACACAAAGTGTGGCAATAGTAAGCCATCATTCAAAGCTACCAGCAGTAGCTGGAATATATATTTCATTCAAGTCCCTGACCAGAGATCTCAACCTACCAGAACTTAAGAGACAATCTAGGGAGGTGACACAAGGACAGATAGTGATGTGAGATTTAACAGACTTTAACCCTAGCTGGTTGAGAACTTGAGGGATGGATAATGGAGCAGAATTTGACTGTTCAGTATAACCCAAAAATGTCTTGGGCACAGAAGACGTACATTCATTAAGATGTATAGACATGGAAACACTTGTTTAAGTCTTTAAGCACATGAAGGTCCAAAGGGACAGTCTGTTCCTGCCTTGTATATGCCAGGGCACAGGGAAGCTGTCATCAGCTAAGAAATCAAAGCTGAAGAGAACAGGTCAAACTGTCTTTTTTTATGAGGAGTATATCAGTCAGTACTTTAGAAGCACCAAACAGGGAACAATGGCAAATTCAAACATGCACTGTATGCTGTCTAAAGTTGCAAGGGCAGCATTTAAGGAAGCCATGAGCCACAACTGGCATACTTGCAATTTTTGTCCTTTGAAGGTATACTTTATGATCAGAATCATTAAAAAGTAGGGTTGCAAGGGACCTCAAGAGATCATCTAGTACAGTGGTTCTCAACCTTTTTTGCTGGTGCCCTCACTCCCGACACACAGTCCCTTGCCCCCCCCCAGGCCATGCTGGTGCCCTTAACTCCCAACCTGCTGCCCCTGTCCCACTCGGGCCAGAGTGCAGTGGATGCAGTGGTTCCGGCTCATGCAGGTGGCACTGGAGTGAATCTGGCCCCAGCATGGGCTGGAGGGAGGAGGGGAGGCCTGTGGCCCCGCCTCCCCCCCCCCTTGCTGCTCTGGGTTGGGGCTGCTGCACCGTGACAGGCAGCCTGGTCATGCCCCCTTCTGCCCCCTGAGAAGCATCTCCTGGCTGCCCTGCCCCTGCGAGTATTGGCACCGGCACCAGTGCAACTGACCCAGCCACACAGCTTCCTTCCTTCCCCCACTGGAGGCGCAGGTGCCTTCCCCTCTAACCGCCTCTGACGCAGCCTTGGCACCCAGCCTCCTTCCCCCAGAGCCAGCAGGCACCCCATTCCCCCTCACCCCACACACAGACAGTCCCCACGTCCTGGACCTCCAACCCCCACTCCTCATACATTTACCTGTATCCAGCTGCCAGGGCTGCTCCCATGACCCTGCCTGGCTGGATGCCAGCCTTGTTCACGTGCGTGCACAGATGCACAGGCACCTGATGCCACCAATCCCTCCAAGCAGCTCCTTGCAGGCTGGAATGCTGCCAGCTTGCAAGGGGAAACTCATGTTTTCCCACGTTTTTCTGGGACTTGCTTGTGACCCTTTCACATTTTTTTTGCAACCCGCTTTTGGGTTGCAACCCACAGGTTGAGAAACACTGATCTAGTACAATCCTTTGCCCAAGGCTTAAATATCCATAGAAAAATGATCTTAGACAAAGGTTTGTCTAACCTATTCTTAAAACTACACAAGCAACTCTGTCACACATCTACCAGCCATGTAACACCAAGACACCAAGAATACCCTAACTTGCCACAGGCAAAGCAGGGGGACAAGGACACTGTCAATGTCCTGCCACTGCAAAGATAGGAAGTGATTGTTAAAATGCACTCCAGAAATGCAAGGAAGAAGAGCTAGAATATATTGCAGATAGTTTCTAGGGTGAAATTCAGAATCTAAGCTGACTAGCAAGCTGAGAGAATCTAGAATTCACAAATTCATTCAGTTCTCATGTCTTCCAGAAGATTGAGCAATCTGGCTGTGCAACCTCAAATTTTACACTAAGCAGGGTTTCCACCTAGAACTCGGGAAAAATTAAAAATGACTTTCTCAGCTGGTGGTGTGGGGCTCTCCATCACTGTTATATGCCCCCCCCCCAACTGTTTGGCAAGCTGATGGAAACCAAGGAATACAGAGCTGCTCAGCCTGTGTAAGCTCCAGGTTAGCTATGTTGATTGAGACCAGTTTCAGCATCTTTAGTATAGATTTGCACGAAACTACTTTTTCATCAAAGAGTAAGTTTCCTGAAAAATGAAAGTTCTTTTTGGGGCAGGGGACAGAAACTATTGCCGGTAAAAGTTTTTTGGTCCAAAAAAAAAAAAAAAAAAAAAAAAGAGAACAGTATTTTTAAAGTTACATTTTATTTTGATATTATGAAATGAAACATTGCATTGAATTGGCAAAAATTTTGTTTAGATGATTTAAAAAACAAAACCATTTGCTTTGAAATAGCATTTTTCATTTAAAAAAGTGACCTAAATGTTTAAATGTTTTTTTAAAAAGCTGAAAAAAATAAAGAGCTCATTTTTCCTTGGGTCAAAAGAAATTAAATTGTCAACCAAAACAAATGTTTCCCCTTTTGATAAAAAGATTAAAATTCCAGCTTCAGTTTGACTTAAAATAAGTTCAGGTTGATTCCTTCAGCTTTAGGCACTAGGAATGAATACAAATATTTTTTTAGGTGCCTGAGACAGTGACACACCTTTCCTTGATGACCACCTGAAATTTTGGTCATCAGGCTTGAAGACCTGATGTCTAGGGGAGAGGCAAGAGTAGTCTGAAGAGGTCAGGGATGGAAGGAATATTTCCTGTTATTAGGGGAACTACTGGAAAAGTGAGGAAGACGGAGGGATTAAATTTTGAGTCTGAGAAAGTGTCAGTCTCCTTTGCCAAGATCAGTTCACAGTCTTTGGAGAACAATTTTCTGCGTAGTCAACAGTTTGAGTTTTAGTGATAGGTTTTCTGATAGATAATGATACAAAATTTCCATACAAGAAAGCTGGGAGGGA
>NW_005841931.1:2888564-2894072 GCF_000455745.1 Alligator sinensis | reverse complement strand
GGAGCGTTATTCTCCTCCCCCAAACCAAAAAAATCATTTTTGTTTTCAGAGGATTACACATATACCAGCAATATTTACTGGTATTTATCAATGCATTATTTATTTAGCAATAACTATGGGGCCCTATTGATTACAGTTCTTATTTTTTGTTATACTTGTGCTTTCTTGTTTCAACTCCACTTTCTTACCTTTAAGCAGGCAGTCTGGGATGGCGAGGTGACTCTTTTGCTCTATTTGTCATTAGCTTTCCAGATGATATGCGAGGTGTCTCCTTTATTCTGTCCATCAAGCTGTAGCTACTTATGTAAGTGGTACTACACCTGCAGCTCGTGGGCTGGATCCAGTCTGTGGAGCCATGTCATTGGCCCATGGAACTTCTCACAAGCCTGGAAACTTGGCAGTGGTGGAGTGGTAGGTAGCAACATTATTTGCTTCCAGAGTTGTGTCAATTAATGCTACCAGGATACCCCCACTGCCAAATTTCCAGATTGCCCCAGTGCACTAGGTTGTACCTGTGGACTGACCCTACAGGCAGATCCTGTGCTGGATCCAGCCTGTGGACCAACCCTGCATTACTCATCCGGCACACAGGGCTGGATAAGTTGAACACTGCTAGGTTTAGCCTAAATTTCTTCCCCTGTATTTGCTTATACAATCACAGCTAGTCCTTTTGTGCTGTCTCTCTTAAACATAGTTACATTAGTCTCCATTTACTGGATTTCCTCAAATCTAAGATGAGTAATGGCATATTAGCATGGGGGCTCCTCATTTTAAATTGATAGACAGAGCGGATGGGAGCGCATAGGCAGCTTCTGTGGCTCTGACTCTGGCCCTATCCCCTGTTTGGGGCCAGAGTCAGATCCACAGCAGCTGCTTACCCCCTCCTTCCTTTGCCCTGTGCAGCTTTTGCCTCCCCAATCTCCTCCTGCTTTCCTCCTTTCCACAGCCCCTTCCCCCCACCCCCCCCTTACTGTCAGGCACAGTTTGGCTCTGGCTCCGGTTGGAGTCCCTCCCATGCACAGAGTCCAGAGAAACTGTCCCCTGGTTGGCCAGTCAACAATGCGGCCACTGCTGCACGGCCTGGCAAGGGCTGCACTTCAAAGGCTAGGGACAGAAATTACACATAAACCAATATAAGTAATCAGAAACTGGCTTGAATCTGCAATCTAAGAGAAGTTCAGTGCACATAAACCACTTTCCAAATGGCCGAAACCGATTTAAGATAAACCTGGATGGATGTAGTATCAGACTTAACTGACTTAGGGTAAATCAGTTTATTGAACTTCTGTCCCAGATCCCTTCCAAATTCAAGTTAGCTCACAGTCCCCCAGCATCCCAGGATGTTTTGCACCTCCCCTGTAAAGTCCCTCTTGCAGGGTGGGTGGGCTAGCCTTGGCCCAAGCTGCCTGCTCCAGCAGACCAGGGAGGTGTGCACTAGTGCCCCCCAGCTTCTGGCCTGGGCTATTGCAGACATGTGGATGCATTTCTGGAATCAAAAGTGAATGTCTGTTCACTTGCTTATTGGTTCAATCTACGCAGCTTAGACAACCTGCAAAGATTGAATTGATTCAGCCTCTGGCTTTTTGACTGTCTGTACTTAGACCGAGTAATGTGATCCAGGGAGGAAATATAGCCTGAGCAGCATCTTACTGTAAGGGGGTGGGGAGGGGAAAAGGCTGAGATCGAGGACCTGGGAGTAGGGGGGAAACAGATGGCGGGGGGAAGGTTAGGAAGGCTGCAGGAGGAAGAAATGTGAGGGGGCAGAGGGCAAGGGGGCCACCTGCCCTCCCTGCCAACTACCTGACCTGCCCAGCCACTGCTTTCCCTGCTGTAGCAGCGGGGGTGGGGCAGGGAAGGGGGAGGAGATGACAAATTCAAGACAATGTTCCAACAATTAAAATCTATACCTGGAAAATTTTAACAAATTTATAAATTTTCAATATATAGAAGCTAATTCTTGGGGGGTTGTTTTAAATTCAGGGTCATCTTAGATTAGATTAAATACGGTACTATGTTGATCACGAGCTGAAGGCAGATCCAGCCAAAGGAGAATTAGCAGATCTTGTCACATCTTGTTTCACTTACAGTTTTGAGTTGCATCAATGCTGCCAGCTTCACACAGACTGGCAGCAGCTAGGAGCTCAGGAGGTAACACTTAAGGCAATAGTGCTCAACCTTTTGACCCTAGGGGTGCAGCCAGTCTGCGGGCCAGATTGAGCCTCACATGCCAGAATCTGGCCCTGGGACTCAGCACCCCCTACCTTGCCTCAATTGCTGGGAGCAGAGCCTGGGGCCCAGCATCACCCTCTTGTGCAGGCTTTGGTCCCAGGGGGCCTGACACTGCCCCCCTCTCACCCCAGCATGCTAGGATTGGATCCCAGGGACCTGGCAATGCCCCTGCCCTGCTCCTCACACTGGGATTGAGCCCTGGGGCCTGGCACTGCTCCCTTTCAGCCCCTTGCATTCCAGGATTGGACCTGGGGCCTGGCACTGCTTCTGCCAGACCCTGCATGCTGGGACTGGGCACCAGATGTAGCATGCAGGTCCCAGGGCTCCCAACAGGTCTAGAAATTTGGATCAATTGGTTGAATCTAGCCCACAAGCTGGGGGTTGAGCACTCTTGATTTAGGCTACTCAAGACTGTTTCTTTCCCTTATCTGGCTCATGCAGTGGAATCCTGTCACTGCAGTTGAAGGAGGAGGACTCCGAGTTGATGGGAATAAAAGAATTTCATGTTAGGTACCACACACACTGTGGTGGCCAAGCTATGGATAAAATAATCTAGTTCTAACCAATCGTTTACAATTCAGAGTAGTCATTTAGGAATCTTAGCTAGCTACAGAAATGAGAAAGTAGATATGTCCAGAGACTCAAAATCTCCCCCACAGTAGTCCTGAAGTTGCAAACAGGTTTTCACATTAAGGTTTCTAGAAGCCTAACTGTCTTTCCTTTGCCTGTTTTCTGATTTAAGGTGGTAAAACAAGTGTCTGAGAAACTGAAGCTGGGTAGAAAACAGTGTTTGTTTAAGAAAAATGTTGTAGGAAAGTGCGGCTGAGTCCACAAAGTCAGAGGATAAGGGAATATTCTTAGAATTGTTTAACATTGTAAAGGAGAAACTGTCCTGTACATCTTTTTCTTGGAAAATGCAACCAGCAGAATGTATCCAGCTTCTTTGCAGGAAGATCTGGCTGTTGTCCCCAGGAAAGGAAATATTGGCAGACCTCAATCAGAAAGCAAAACCCAGAGAATGATCCCTACAAAAGCTAAGATCAGTAACGATGGAATGAAGAGTGCTGCTGGCTGCACGTTCTGTGTGTAACCCACTCTGATGTGTAAGCCATGAGAAAAGCAAAAAGGGAATTGCTATGCTGGACTACAGCATTGTTCCATCTGTGTTGCCTCTGACAGCACATGCTATCGACTGTCACAAGATGGAAAGAGGGAGTCTATTACTTTTCCTGTTTCTTGTACTGTACTATGCTCTGAATGGTTAGGAGAAAGGATTTATTATCTAAACTGACAGGCCATCAGCTTACATCCTAAAGTGCAAGATTAGGCAAGATTCCAGTACATTTTGCTCTTCTTTCTGCAGGTGATCAAAGCTATAATCATTTTACAGTAGCCCTTCACTTCATTGAGCAGCCACACAAAACAAAGCTGTCTAAACTTTGTAGTTTTAAGGGGATTATTTTACATAGCCTCTCTAAAAATGAGAACTGGGAGTATCAATTAAAATAGCAAAGCACTAATGAGAAAACATATAGGAAATCACAGGATTAAAGAGAGAGAAACTTGAAATACACTCCAGTGAAGAGGAATGTTCTTTGCTAGCCACATCCTGGCTGATACTGAATCAACACATTCCCTCCAAATTACACATTATGAAAATGAAAAACAAAAACCTGTTGCACCAGACGATTTCCAGTTTCCTGTGAGGGATAAATTTATATTCTCTATTCTATATCCAGTTGATGGGAAAATCCTCTGTGACCTAGTGAAATCTTTTCAACAAGACTATCCTCATACCAACTCGCTTTTCAGTTCTGTTCTGGCCATTACCAAGTGTATTGATAGTCTTGCACACAAGTCCTGACTCCCTGCCACAGACATCTCAGTGTGGCTCCTGCATTACCAGGTTAGTCCATCTGGAAGACATTTGGAAGGTTCATGTCCAAGATTCAAGCAGCATTTCATCTAACATCTAACAAACAGTTAATCAGACTTACCAGGTTGCTATCTTTGATTAATAGAGCATCCTGCTTTGCCACAGCATTGTGTGGTTAGAAAGTATGATCTTGTTTTCACGTACCATTAAGGAGCCATCACCAGCATTCGGTATTAAGAAGTGCGGGAGCTCTTATCACCACTCTCATTCTTTCCACTAGTGTGTGGGCCTGAAATTTCCCCTTAGATTAAGATCGCACTTCTTATTCTGCACATAGGTGCATAAATCTGTTTTTCTCAGCTAAGGAAAACTGCTTTAAGTCTCCAAACTAGGAGTGCTCCGGCTGGGTGCACAACGGTGTTGCTTACTCCCCCGTCTATCGTGCTTACCTTGATGTTTTTACTTTGTAGGCATGTGCCACAGGGAAGCTACAACTGTTGGCCAGGTAAGCAGAAGAGAAAAGAGGAGAAAAGAAACTTTGGTTCAGGCATATTTTAGTGGCGGGGGAGCTACAGATCTTCACTCCAGTTCTGTACAACGGGCCATTGGATTGTACCCGTGGTTTCTCCGCTACCTCTTCAAATAGAGGAAACATTCATCAAAGGACAGATAATAATAAGAGTCCACCAACTGAGGTGGAGGGGAAGTGGCTAAGTAGTTCAGGCAAAGCATGCAAACAGAGAGAATGGGTAGGCTTCAATGTACTGGATGCAGCAAGGGTAGTAACAGGCTGAGGGGACGTGCAGCAGGGACACTGAGAAACAAAGAGCACAGCACCTTTGGCCCTGCTCGGCTCCTGCCGGCCTGACGCCCTGGGAACCGCAGCAGTCAGGATGCAGGAATCTGGGGCTTTGTTGCAGGAGCGTGCCTTTTGAAAGCGCCTCAGCCGGGCTGCAGCATGGTCCAAGTCCCTCCCCCAAAGCCCCCCCAAATCTCAGCCTTTTGCTCAGCGCAGCTGTTCTGCCTGGCACGTTTTCCACCCGGAGAGCGCAGGTGGCACGGCCTTGCGCTTGCCTCCCTCGAGGGATTGGCTGGGCTGCCAGGACCCGCAGCCGGCGTGCCCAGATGCCCCCCTGGCAGCAGAGCCGGGCTGTCCCCCGGGCCGGGGCCCCCGGGCGCTGCCAGCTGCACCCAGGCGGCAGGAGGGGGCCGGCACTGACCTGCTTGGGTTCGGAGTAGGTGCCGAGCCCGAGGAGCGGGATGCTGTTGCCGTCGCTCAGGGCCACGCGGTGGCTCTCGGCCGTCAGGCTCATGCTGGCCAGCGGGAGCGGGAGCGGGGCTCGGCGCTGCGGCGTGGTGAAGTAGCAGTGGGGGCGGGGGCGGCGCCTCCCCCGGGCCCGGGG
>NW_005841931.1:2880307-2888533 GCF_000455745.1 Alligator sinensis | reverse complement strand
GCGGGGCTGAGCTGCCTCTTGGCGCGCGGGGCAAGACCCGCGGGGGCCGCGCTGCCCCGCGCCCTGCGGCCCCGCCAGGGAGCGGGGCTCCCCCACACGCGCCCTGCCCGCTCCCCTCCAGCCTGCAGCTCTCGCCCGCCTTAAGGCCAGCTCCACGCTTTTGAAAACCCAAGCCAACTGGGCACCTAAACATAGACTTCATGACTGAGGCGGAGGCTGATGCCCCCCCACCCACGGGGAGAATAAAGCCTCATCCTCCAGGAGCGTGGCCAGTCTCTCAGGACTCGTGGTAAGGATGACAGCTTTAGGGTGGCCATCATAGAGGGCAGTCCGGGTTTCTGCGACTGTCTTCTATTGAGACGAAACTTCTACTGGTAAAAATAGAGGACATAAAGGCGTCTGGTTTCATCTCAATAGAGGACAGAGGGCAACTGGACTGGCCTCTATGGTGGCCACCCTATTTATTAGACCAGCTAGATTTTTGCAAACACCCCCCAACCAAATTCTTTATTTGCAAGCTTTGAGGCACAAGCGTCCTTCATGGATTTCATAGACATTCGGGCTGGAATGTTTCATCAAGTGCAGCCCCCTGCCCCAGGAGCAGGAAGTCAGCAGGGATCATAGGATCCCAGCAAGATAGACATCCAAATGTCTCTTGAAGGCATTCAAAGTGGGTGCCTGAACCACCTCCGTCGGCAGTCTATTCCAAACCTTGGGGGCTCGGACAGGAAAGAAGTTCTTCCTTCTGTCCAGCCTGAATCGGTCCTGGATGAGTTTGTGACCGTGCAATGTTGTCATCCCTTGGGGCGCTCTGGTGAACAGACGTTCCCCCAGATCCTGATGAGCACCCCTGATGTACTTATAGGTGTAGGTGTGGGAGACAAGATTGTAAAAGTTCTCAAGTATGAAAAGAACATATCTCATGGGAGCGTTGAAGGTGCGGGAGCACCTCCTGTTTGGAACAGTTCAGTCTCTTTGATGAATCCAGCACAAGTGCCAGCGCCGGGTGGCAGCGAGTCTGGCACTCGAATGACCCACAGATTGAAAAAGAGCTTTATTCCCTGGTTTGAAGCTGCCTGCCACCCAGCTTCATCCTGTGACCGCCCCCCCCCCGCCCCTCCAGTTCTTGCCTGGGGGAGAGAGGAGATAAGCAACCCCTGCTGACTTTCTCTTCAGCCTTTAGGATGATGTAAAGATCCTGCCCCCCTTCGCAAGCATCTCCTTTCTCAACCAAATAGACCTAGTCTCTAGTCTCTCCTTGTGTGGAAGCCCTTTTGTATCGCTGGCCTTCCTTGTTGTCCCTCTCTGGACTTTCTTTAGTTCTTCTGTATCCTTTTCTTGAGGTTTTGGAACATTCTGCCCTGTTGTGGGCTTTCTGGGTTCTTTGCAACAGAAGCATTACTCTATTATGATCCTGTAGTCAAAACTGACTCTATCCCAAGGGGTACCTTGAGCCTAAAAAGGTTGAGAATCACTGCCATGGACTCTGAGCCTCCCAGTTCTCACTATTGATTATCCCTATACCTGTGCAAAGGCCTGAGTTCACCTTGTGGACTTTCCAAATTATTCTGGCCTCATCTGCCCCTTGTGTCTCCCATGACCTATTATTGCTGCTGCAAATGCAGCTTTTGTCCAGGCTGGACTGGCCTACACTTCAGGTCATTAGGAGAGCTGCACCTGTACCAGTGGCCCCTCTTGGTTTGTTTAACTTGTTTCTATTATACATGTATGCAGTATCCATCCCTTTCTGTAGCTAGACTTCCACAAACACTTTTTGTTCTTTTCTCCATGCACAAATCCTCTATCACTGGATCTCATTAAGCTCTTTTTCATAATCAGGGAGTATAAGTCTGTGTCCAGCTGCAAGCCACCCATCCTTATACAAACAGAAAGTAACCACAGGGGATCAAGGCCAGAAAGAAAGGTCCAGTTGGTCTGCCCTCCACACATCTGGGTGAGAAAAACAGTTTTATATCCCTATTTGCAGAATAAGAGGCGTGATCTTCCAAGGGGAAGTTTCAGGCCCAAACACTAGTTGAAAAATGTGAGCAGCGATAAGATTTCCTACACCTCTTAGTAGTGAATGTGGGTACCCTTACGTGGAGGTTCCACCTAGCCCAAGAGTGCTTAACTCCTGGCCCACAGGCCAGATCCGACCCCCTGAACTACCCAAGGGTCCATGGGGAGCCATGTGGGCCATGGTCTTGCATGCTTGATTGGTCAGTACAGGCCCCCAGAACCCAGTCTAACGCATGGGACTGGGCAGAGGCAGTGTAGGGCTTCAGAGCCCAATCCTGGCACATGTGGCTGAGTAGGGGCAGCACAGGGCCCCACAGCATGATCTTGACATGTGGGAATGGATGAGGGTAGTGCAAAGCCCCAGGGCCCAATCCTGAGAGATGAGGCCAGGAGGAGACTGCACAGGGTCCTGATCCTGGCCTGTGGGGCTGGATGGGGGCAGCATAGGGCCCCAGAGCCCAGTCCTGGCACACAAAGTCCAATCCATGGCCAGCTGCATGCCATTCATCTGGCCTGCATGGCCAAAAGGTTGAGTGTCACTGACCAAGGCTGTTATGGCTGGCAGAGGTATCTGAAGGGTGGCTGGCTAGGCCTTTAAATCTATGTTTAGGTGCCCAATTGGCTTGTTTTTTCAGAAGTGTAGAGCATGTGGATAGCTTCCATTAATGTAGGTGAGAGCTGCTGGGCTGCATGCTCAGTGCTTCGTAGGGGGAAACATTAGGCAGCATACTTAGATAGCTTAACATGACTCTATATACCTAACTTTAAGCACTCCCAGTGCCTGTTTGAAGGCATGCTGCTGGGTTTTTGGTTGTAGCTGTGTTGGTCTAAGTTAGGAAGGACATTCTGGTTTTCTGCTACTCTGTCCTCTGTCCTCAATTGATACAAAACCTGATGCCTTTATGTCCTCTATTTTGCTCGTCAAGAGAGAAGTGGAGGACATAAAGGTGTCCGGTTTTGTATCAACAGAGGACAGAGGACAACCGGAGTGTCCTCTATGCTGGCCACCCTAGACTAAGGACATAGACAGGCAAGGTTCTTTGGGTAGATGGGATATTTTTTATTAGACCAACTGAGAACTGTAGTTGGAGAAAAGTTCTTTGCAAGCTTTTGGGTTCAATCACCCTTCTTCAGGCATAGGAAGTCTCTGGTGTTTGGAGACTCCAAGCAATGAAAGAAGCTAAAAGTGTGACAGGATGTCAGTGGGAATGTAAATAGGTAGAAATTAGAAAAACAAAAGGTAGATCAGGGAAGGGGAGGGGACCAGCGGGGGAGGTGAGTAAGGGAGACTCTACAGTAGTAGCAATTCAAGGTAGGAAAGAGGCTGTCTGAAAAAGTAAATAGTTGGAAATTAGGAAGACAAAGTGCAGAAAAGGAGGGGAAAGGAGGAGTGGAGGGAAGTGTAAGAGGTCAGGCCTGGCAGTACCTGGTGAATCAGATGTCAGGCAGGTTGTAATGTGTCATAAATCCAATGTCTATATTGAGTCCAAGATTTTTTGTATATGAAATGTCATCTACGAAAACTGTTTTGTAAGTTCCCTTTGAGAATTAAAACTGCGAGATCGGAGAGGGAGTGATTGTCTTGTGAGAAGTGTGCCCTCACAGGTAGTTGGGCATTCTAGCTTTTTGGTGTGCATTCATTCTGGTGTGCAGTTGTTGTTTGGTTTCTCCAGCATATTTTCCATCAGGGCATTTGGTGTACTGGGTGAAATGTATTACATTTGTGGAGGTGCAGGTTTAAGATCCAGGAATAGTGATGGCTCTGTTGTGGGGTGTGGTTATTGTGGGGGTAGCGGAGATGTGTTGGCAGGTTTTGCATTTCTTGTCTTGGCATGGTCTGAATCCATTAGGTGTAGTTTGGGTCATAGGGAGCTTGCTTGTGGTGATGAGGTTAGCGAGGTTTGGTGCTTGTTTGAAGGCTAGGATGAGTGGTTTTGGAAAGATCTCTGTAAGAACTGGGTTTTCTTCTAGTGTGGGTTGCAATTGTTTGAGGATTTTCCATGTAGGTTGCAGGGAAGGGGGGTATGTCATAACTAATGATGTGCAATTTGTGGGGATTTTCTTTTTGTAGTGCAGCAAATCTTCACGTGGTATCCGGGTGGCTCTTTCAACAGTATGAGCTATCTCTCTGGAGAAGTGCCCTTGTTGGCTGAAGGCCCTTTTGAGATTTCTGAGGTGATGATCACTGATATTCTCCTCGCTGCAAATTCAGTGGTGTCGGAGAGCTTGCCTGTATATTACAGCTTTCTTGGTGTATTTAGGGTGATCACTGGTTCTGTGTAGATATGTATGTTTGTCTGTGGGTTTCTTGTATATGGTGGTTTGAATTTTACCATTTTGGATATTGATCATGGTGTCCAAAAAAGGAAATGCTGGCATTGCAGTCACAGATGCCTGCAGCTCCCCTCCTCCTAAAGAGCCTTATGAAGGTTCCTGTTTCTGATCAGAACAGAACAAGTTTAGAGTACAGGAGATCAACAAACGGTTGATTATAGAGACTAGGGTGATTTTTTTTCCACTTAAAATCACAGGATTCTAAAGACCCTAACACAATCAGTCCCTGTTCTGGCATAAAAAATGACTCCACATATTGAGGACTGCCTGAAGGGACACAGCTTTTTTCTGAAATCCAGCCCCTGGCTCCCTTTCAACTCTCACACCTTTCTCCCAGTTATGCCCTTATCCACACTGAAAATAGATTTCCCAGCTTCATCTGGATATTGTATGTTCCACAGTTATAGTCTAGATACATTCTGCCCTTTCTTTAAAAAACAAACAAACTAGACATAGTCACGCTTTGTAGACCTCTTCTGCTATCAAATTAAAATTAAGTCCAGTAGAACTTTATTCCTTGATCATAATGATTTGCCTGTACTATATAGTTTGTTTTGTTGTTTATCTGTTCTAAAATCTGCGTATTTTCTTTGTAGCTGGAATGCAATTTAGTGCGGTTAATGAGTCTGTCAAGATAAGTCCATACCTTTGTAATTCTTGAGAATCAATAGGGCCATGCTGGGTTTGAATTTGGGGGAAGGGCACAGAGGCCCTCATAAAGAAGCATTTGTTCTGGTTTTAGTTGTGGCAGTAAGAGATGGAGGGTATGGCTGCCATTGCAGGCTGAAGCTATTTGATGCCTTTATAGATCAGAATTCACCTTGAACTCTACTCAAAGCTTAACAGATAGTCAGTGCACAGTCCCAGAGCACAGGTAATTTGCTTAAGAATTTTACTTTAGTTTTACCTTCTACATAGGTGTGTGGTATAATGCCCGTCACACAACACTCTCATAGCTTAAAAGTGATTAAGCCTTCATCCAAAAGAAAAGATCATTGAGCTTGTTTTGCCTCAATAACTCTGTCAGTTACTTAGCTCCAGATGAGAGGTATAACTAGCTACTTTCTTGTCATGCCTTGTATCAGAGGGATACTTGGAGCAAAAAAAGAGCCATCACAACCACCAGGATCACTCAGCCAGAAAGAAAGAATCAAGCTGACCATTCCTATCAAAACTGCAAACACCATCACCTCAGCAGCAGAATATAAAAAACAGATGATGGTAAGAGTGCTATCAGTATTTACAGCTGGTCTGTATTGCTATCAGAAGACCATCTGCCAACATCAAAGCATTGTGCATGCCAGACTTAAGTCAATAAAATGGTCAAAGAAAGCAGAGGCATTTGGATATTTACATTTTTTGGCATAACCGTATAACATATTGAAGAATATTCCCCCCCACTTACATGTATTATTTATTTTAAACTTTGTAATACACTGCAGCTGTATGTAGAAGCTGTATGCTTGTACATACAGCTGTATGCAGCTGTATACCTGCTGCTCCACCTTACTTCTTTGCATGCCTTCATAGATTAACTACAGCCACCACCTTTAGCTAGGGAAGACAGAGATTTATATTGAAAAACTGCAATTCTCAACTAAGCTATCGGACTATTTATGGGCAAACAACAATCCTGTTGGTGCACTGAAGATGGAATACTGTGCTTTAACGTGGCATAAATACCATCTAAAAGAAACAAAGGATGGCAGACTTAAGTGTACAAATCATCACTGACCTATATGTGATTGGGATCCCTTTGCACATAGTTCAGATTAGTAGCACTATAGGACTGAATTGTCAAGGGAGCATAGTTCCCATGTAGGGATCAAAATACATTGGTCAGATTTTCCAAGGAGCACAGCATCTAACTTTTCTGACTGAAAACAATGTAAAGTTCTATGTAGTAAGAGTTCCTGAAAGTCTGACCACTAGTCATTGCTAATCAACAACTATTTGGTATCTCATGTACAGTGCAGTCTTGACTGATTTATTTATTTAGGGAATAGTTTCAGGCTGACCTCAGCACTTTTGTAAAGTTAACTGTTCAGTAAGGCTTTTAAAATATGCATATGAGAATCCACTGGGAAGTGAGCCAGACAGAATATGGGGCACAAGGATTTTAAGACAGGATTTTAGGAAGAGCCAGCAATCAGGCAACAGTCACAGAGGGCAATGAAGAGATCTTAAGCAGCAGTAGCTTGTATTGATTAGTGTTACCTAATAACTTTCAGAGAAAAAATGTAGAGTGGTCCTTTTCTCCCCACTGTTAGCAAGTTGGAGAACTTAGCATCAGGAAAATACTCCTACTGTGTACTTATCTGATCAGAATATAGCTAACCTCCAAAAGAGCACGAGAAGGAGCAAGCCATTATACATCTTAATTCTGGGACCCATGAAAATGAAGGGGGGCTGCTACTGAGTCCAAGAGGTATTGACAAAGGTCTTGAGGGATTCATATTTTTGAGATTCAAGCAACTTGTTGTTTTGAAAGAATGAATGAAAAACAAACCTCTTTGGTGTCTTGTATGTGTTTATACATCATTTCATAGAATAATATAGTTGATTTCTGGCTGTTGTTAATTTTTAGTGTTTAAAATTTTGTTTTTTATTTAAAACCTGTCCTTTACACTCATACATTTTGGTTGGAGAGGAAGACTTTTAACATTATTGTATTTTCACTTTCTGCATGCTATATTGTGTTACTTTGTGCATAGCCATAGCTGGAGTGTGTATTTTTGTGACTTAGATACTAGTTGTTTAAAATTTGGCTTTACATATCTGAATGTTTCAACTGAGATTTTAATCATTCAGACTAAATTACTATGTTGTCCATTCTGTCAACAGGCATTTAACAGGTAGTGAGAGGGCTCTTTAGCTGTGACTGGAGGCACTACAGCTCATGACAGGAGTTCCTGTTTTTCTTCTTGTTGTGCACACTCCTAATGATCACTAGCTGATTCTTAAATCTAGGTTATACAAATAAAAATCTATTAAAGTTTATGATAAAATGGCATCTCCAAACAGCCTCCAGCCCAACCTTTAAAGACTTTGGGAAACAACCTTTTGCCTAATGTGAATTCATGAGACCTTTAATTTGTCATCACCTTTTTCCCAAAGGAGAAACTAACTGAATGAAGACTACAATAGATATTTTATATTTTCTACCTTACTTCAGCTTTATCTTCTGTGACACCTTCCTTTTGGAGTCTAGCTATCCTCTCCACCCCAGCTACTCCTATATTGTGGCCTCTGTCTCAAGGACACTTAATGAGATAACTTACCTATTGGCCTGTGTAATCTCTCCCTTAATGACTAAGGATTTACTCATGCATGGCTGCATATCAACTTTGCCTTTGAATGTATTATTTGTTACACACTGTGGCTGATTATGGCACCAATAACAGCCTAGGGTTTGTTAAAATGTGAGATGTACCTGGCCTCCTATGCTGCTTCTACATAAACACTTTTGTAAATTTTCCACTGCATGCAAACTACATGGTAAAAGTCACTGACTTCTTGGGGAGTACAGACAACTAAAACTTGAAATGTCTGCTTTGTTATTTGTTATAACTCGATCATTATTTTGTTTAAACTTACATCCATACTGTGGATTTGTTGTTGTGACATCCTTTGACATAGTTGCATATTAGGCTACACTGTGGTGAACGTACTATCTGTACTAGAGCTCTGCACAAATGCCACTGCTTTATTAACTACTCAGTGATAGCTGAAAGTGCCAATGCAGATAAGGCCCTAGAAAAGTAGAGCATAACCTTTTAGAGCAGCAGGCTACGTGCTTGTGAACAGGCTGCACCAAGGGCTACCACTCTCATGTAGGGGAGGCAGGGAGTGAAATGGCGGCCTATATTAAAG
>NW_005841931.1:2846335-2880275 GCF_000455745.1 Alligator sinensis | reverse complement strand
AAAGAGTGAACTTACCTCTGGTAAGCAGTTCCTACCTACGGGAGAGGTAAGGTAAAGAGCAGGGAGGGATCCAGCAGAACAAAAGCTACCGTCATTCCACTCCTCCCATGCTGTCTACTTTATCCATATAGAATAGTCAGATCCATAATCTGATCAGTAACAAGCAGCTCCTGAAGAAAAGGAAGGAAACTCAATATTTGTTTGAGTCTGGCAAGCTTTCCTAGTGGAGACAGCATCCATTGGCAAACAAATCCTTTTGCTGGTATAAAATAAGGTGTAAAGGCAGGAGGATTCTTGGATCACATCTTCAGCAGGTCCCCTCCCAGCAGAGTGATGTTGGTTGGGAGGTGTGATATCTCTTTGGCATGCATCTAACCAGGACAGTTTTGCGAGCAAAGTTTAAATGTAAACCAGACCTTTTGCTTCTAGAACTCTGCAAGACACTCTCCTTCAGATCATGCTGATTCCTACTTTTACGACAAACTGAAACCTCAAGTCAAGCTTGTTGAAAAGCTTGCTAATGTTCACAACCCCAGTCAAGATGAACACAGGCCTGGTTTCAAGAAAAATTAGACTTTCATGGTTTAGAGGCGCAGCCATGTGGAATGAAGTTGCAGAACTGGTCCACCAATGAGGATCAAACTCTTGTGAGGCCAAGTTGACAAACATCACAGCACCCCAGTTAAATCACTGTTTAATCCCAAAGATTAGGAGCAAATCACAAGGCTCCAAAAGCTGTCCTTGGCAACAGTTGCTGCCTTTGCTTCTGGCTGATGCTCTCAGTGGTGGTTTGAGCAACTCTGGAGTTGACTTGATTTTTAATTACCCCTTCCCACTGCAAGACCTAAGAGCCAGCGTTCAACCTGCTAGGCTGTTTTCACCTGAGCCATTTTTTTCAGCCATGGAGAAGTGTTTCTGTTTGGTCTCAGGCTGAAGCAGGAAAGGCAGTGGGAATTATATCTAGAACCTGTGTCTGTGAAGGGAATTGGGGAATGTGAAAGTTTGTCTCTTGTGCTTCACAGAAACATACCTAAAATGAGAGGTGAAAAAATGCCAAGAGATGGAGTGTGCTGTACTCTCGTTGTTTCAAGCAGTGGAGGACTTATTCCTGCTCTAGAACAATGTTGAGAGAAGGAGGTGGCTTTTCACAGTAATGTGCTCTGAGCAGCCACCACATCACGCTACATAGCACGAACGCAAAAGTAATAGGTGCAACGATGTGCCTGGTCTGGAATGAACCTGCATACTTCCTTGCACACGTGGGACATAGCCTGGTGTTAATGCAGCAGTCTTCCTTGTCTCACAGCACCACAGTTCACTTGTGCTGAGGGCAGGCTGTCATCCATGAATATCCCTGGCAAGGGCTTATATGAGTGGGGAGTGCATGTTAGATGGCTTCATCTGCTGCCTTTTGCTGAATGTTTATTATAGTAACAGAAGCATCCTCTGGGCTGAGTGCTGTACAGATACAGAGAACTACTGGCCTGGAGTGCTTACCATCTAAGTAGATGAGAGACAATGGAGTGGGGAAGAGAGGTCAAGTGACTTGTCCAAGGTTACACAATAGGTCACTGGGTACAGATGGGAACAGAGCTCGGGAGTTCTACCCTGCTACTTTGCCCATTGGACTATGCTGCCCTTCAAACCAAAAAACAGCTGTTTCCTTCAAGCCTGCCTTGTGCTACTGCCACTCCCTTCTGGCAGCTGTTCCTTTCTTTCAGCTTTGGCTCCACATCCTCTTCTGCTGCAGCATGTTGACTGCCCTTGCCTCTGCTGCCTCAGGGCAATCCTCTTCCCCCACAAGTCCAGCTCAAGCCAAAATTTTAATAATAGCTACTGGAGTTCCAGGATATAGACTGTTATCATAGGGTAAGGCATAATATGTAGGTGTGTCCTGTGTGACTTCTCTCATGCAACCCGATCTGTTGTCTGTTCCTGTTCAATGAGAAGCTCTTTCATTTGGCATCATGGCGTCTCCCATTGTGGTGATGCCAGATTTCCCTAGAAATCAGCAGATCACTGACAAAAATTTCTACCCCACCCAGAATTCCACAGCTATCAAGTCCTGCTTTTGTACCTCACAAGCACTATGGCAGGTCTGAAAGGAAGACTTTTAAACATATATCTACAAGTTAGTTAGAGAGTCTCTGAAGTAATTACAGAGCTTCATCACAGAAAAATAGAACAAAAGTGATCCTACAATGAGATGCCTCCCATTGCAGTTGGTAAAGACTGTAGGATTCCAGACACATGGGAGTGCATCTACATGTGCACTTTTAAAAATCACCTGATCATCATGTGTATCAGCATCCCCATGCTGAAAAACTGGCAGGAGAGCCCTTTGAACTAAAACTTGTTTGATGAGCTTTAGTTCAAAACTCCCCATCACTATTTTTCAGCACTGAGATGTGTATACACGCGATGCTGGAGACTTCTGGAGTGCATTCATTTCTTCACTCCAGTAGACTTCATTAATCGAGTTTGCTCCAATGCACTGGATTTACAGCACATTGGAGCAGCCTCCGTGCACGTGTATAGGAGCCCCAAGTGCTTCCACTAATGCTCATTAAAATAGGCCAATGAGGTTTTTTGTAGTACTTCACAATGAGGTTCAAAATGTAATATGCATGAGCAAAAGCACCTTAATAAACACGTAGACATGCCCAGTGAGTGTTACACTTCAGACTACCAGACTGAAGAAAGTATCATCATCAACATTTTTTTTCTCTATGAGGAACATTGGAAGACAAGTGCCAACCTTCCAAACAACATTGCCAGTGCCCTAGTGCTGACCAAAGTAACACGTGTCCCACCATAAAGCACTTAGAGCAGTACAAAACATGGCTCTGGCTGCTACTGCAGAAGAAATTGTTTGAGAGCAAGCGGTTACTCATTTGGAGCTATTGTGGTGCAGAGATGGCAATTAGTAGCAACTTGAAGTGGTCATGTTTTGTTATGGCCAGGTCTTATTTTCAAAAAGAAGGGTTTATGACTGGAGTTAATATCTCTTGATTCTCATGCAACTAAAGTAATGACTTCAGCCACTCTGATACCAACTTTGTGACTTGTTCATTTCTAGTGGTATTCTTGTATGTCAGTCCCTTATTACAAATATGAGACTCTCGTGAAAAAGGAGGAAGCATGACCAGACCTTCGCTTGCTGCAGTTAAGGGAGACAGCTCCATTCTTCTGTTGTAAAGCCGGGGGTGGAGGAAGGGGAGTTCATTTTGGCTTAGGCATTATTCCCTGTTCACTGGCCATGACCCCATGTTTCCCCTACATCTACCTAATTCTATTGAATAATTCTTTTGGGTTGAGCTTAGGGTGGCCTTCCCATGTATTATCTCCCATGTTCTTGTACTGAAGTGTTTCTAGACAGAAGTGTTTTCAATATTCTCTGCTTCAAGATTTTCCTAAGCATCTTGAGGGGGAGGTAACATATCTGTTTCTTTTCCTCATCTCCACTAATAAGCATACCAGAACCCTCACTAAATGGTAAATACAAGTTTCTGCCTATGCTGTTATTGGGACAACCAGTAGACAGGTCAGAACTTGCTGTCCACAATAGAATACCTGGCACAAGATGCCCAAAAAAACAGTAATGAGAAAACACTTTAAATTTTCTCTCTTTTCTGCCTAGTTCAAGTGGCTGTGAAAATGATAAAAGCATCTGAATCATGAGGCTACTCCCCTGAGCCCTGCACTTTCCCATTCAACTTCAGCCCCTGATCCTGGAGTCCCTGCATTTAATGTTCTTGGGTCAAAGCCAGCGGAAGGAAGTCACTGACTTGTAAAATAAGCCTTGCAGGTAAGCATAAAAGTCTGTTTGAAAACCTTCTGGTTTCTCTTACTGAAAGCATTTCCTGTGGCTACTTCAAGAACTTCAAAGGTAGGCAGCATCATAGATTGTGCCGGTGCTTTTTGCCATTGAGGAAGTGCTCCCATAAGCAGAAACTGGCAATTGAAAGAGACAGCTTTTAAAGTTTAGTACCCATTGACACATGCTAGTATATTTGGTCCATTGTTAAAATGTGCTCACAGGCTTTAAAAGGTGAAGCAACACAGCTTTGTTTGGTATAGCACATTTCATGTGGCTTGCATCATGCGGCATCTTTCTATCTTTGAGGAGGGTGACCTCAGATTCAGTGACTAGGGAAAGCATGATTAGCATAGAGAAGCTTATTCAGCACTAAGGTTGTTGCCTCGTGTGGTCATTAATGTTCCATTCAAACACCCAAGTCTTATCACCCTGGGCAGTAGCAGAGGTGGAATCTTTTATTGTTTTCAGGTTTTTCTTCCTTGACTGTCACCCTGATATCTAAAGCTGATCAAAATTTTTCACTCAATATTTTTTTTCAAATTAAAAATGGCCTTCCTGGTCCCCGTTCTCCTGACCCCCTCCACCCCCTAAAAACACACACAACAAAAAAAAGCATGTCTGTCTTGCCCCCCTCCCTTTCCCACCCTTTTTTTTCCTTTTACTTATTTTACCACTGAATTTTGGGGATTTTGTTCAAACTAAATAATTGGGAAATTTAAAAATGCTTTGCAATGCCTTCTGATCAGATTTTGTCCAGCTCTGAGGACTGGACTGTGGTCACATTCTAAACATTGTATTATCATTTTCATTTTTATCTTCAGATAATAGCTTTATTCAAGTTAATTCCCAGTCCTCCATCAGGAGTAGCTGCTTCTACCATTTTTCTGTGCCTCACATGTTCTCTTGTGCTGTGACATAATATACAGTTTTGTGCTTATGAATGCCTTCCATTTGTGGATCTCAAAATACTCTGCAAAAATTAATTCATTAACTTATACCCTGTGAATAAAGTTATAGTATTTGCATTTTAAATGAAGAAATTGAGATATGCAAAATAAGTAATTTGCTTAAGATCACGTGAGAAGTTTGTGGCAGAGCTGGATAGGGAACCCAGAATAATTGGTGGGGCTGCTGCCTGTTATAACAGGAAAGGGGAGTTGCAATGACTTAGTTGCCTGAGATACTACGTTAGATCTTGTGTAATTAGGTTAATAAACATTTATAGAGAGATTACTTGAGAAAGTGAAGAAGGACAAAATGTACTTTTCCAACTTTTGGTTTGTTTTTCAGTATCTTTCAGAGGCTTCTGTGGATTAACAAATGGGTGACCTCAGAGTAGGCACTGCATTGTAAAACTTATATTAAGCATTTCAGAATTAAATACAGTAACACTATCAACATGATTACTTTTTAAATTGGCTAATAAAAATGTTTCAGTTCTTGCTATAGCATCTTTTCAGTGTTATGTCCTGAAATGTCTAAAATTTCTTTAAAAATAAATGTGTGTTTTGCTCTTGCTGCAACCCTGTTGGTATCTTTCAGTCTTCTTCAGCAGGTGAAATACTGGCTGAAGACAGTCCTGTTATTGTACTCACATATGTTAAAAGTTCTATTTAATTCAACAGGACTCCTTTTTTTGGTTGAAGTTAATTATTCTGTAGCTCTGGGTCTATCTGATTCTGCAGTGAAGGTGATTAAGTACAGTGCCAACAATTATATAAGGCAAACAAATAATTAAAAAAGTGTTGGAGTGATGTTATAGCTGTAATGGTCCAGCAAATATGCAGGAGGCAAGGATTTGGGGGGTGATATCTTTTCCTGTACCTCAATCTAGTTGAGAAAGATCTCAGATAAACCTCTGGGCACAAGGTATTCTTCCTCTGGTCACCTTATGCCAAAAAGTTTGTCTAAGATTTTACCCAGTTGGCCCAATAAAAGATATCATCCCAAAATCCTTGCCTCACATGAGAAAGAGGACTTGTTTTTCTAGTTTCCTTCAATTATAGTAGTCTTAGATGTTAGTTGTACTTAAAGCAGATGTGACCTCTTAAACAGAAGTTTAACTTTTTTTTTCCAACTTGAGGAGATCCCTTCAAATAGGTGTAGCTGGAACTTACTGAATCATGAAATACCCTTTCTGGCAGTGATCAAGCATTCAGATAATCCATGTGTCCTAGTTCTGTTAAAACAGTCACAGTGATGTTCTGATGGCATGGGAACTACCTTCGGAAAATCTTGGAATGTCATGGTGTTTCATTCCATCAATCAAAAAATAACTTCAAAAAAATGAAATAGTATATCTGTGTAAGATGAAAGGGGAAAATAACAAGTAGGGAGAAGAGCTAATGAAGCTAAAGAACAATATTGGCACAAGATCAAATTGAATCAAACTGGTCATGAGCAATTTAAGGCTGGAAAGCAGAAAAAAGATTTCTAACTATTAGGGGGAGTGAAGTTTTAGAATGATCTTAACAAAATGGTGGGAGGAAGCACTCGCACTATGTCAAGATGGGGCCTAAGAAGTTTATGGACTGGTAATAGGAAAGAGAGGGATATTTGGATTTGAGTGTCTGGTATCCTTATGATGGGATTGAAAGGAAAATCAGTTTCTATTTGTAAGATATCTGGTAATCCTATGCTTCAGGGCTTCTGCTGATCAGCAGAAGGCCCAGGAAGACATTCACTGGCCTCACCTTCTCACACAGTATTGAATGCCTTTTTTACTCAAGTTTTTACCAACCAATAAGATCAGCTATCAGTTGACAGGTATGGTTGGTAGCAAAGATAGGGGGAGGAGATAAAATGCCTAGAATAACTGAAACACAGGTTGGGGATTACTTAGAGAAGATGGATGTTTTGAAGTTGGCAGGCTTGGATGGGATGCATCCTAGCAAACTGAAGGAATTGGCTGAGATAATTGTAGAGCCACTATTATTTTTCAAAATTTGTAGGGGTTAGGTGACATCCCAGGTGACTGGAAAAGTGCAAATTTAGTGACCATCTTTACAAAGGAGAATAAGGAAGATCTGGGGAATTACAGACTAATCAGTCCCACCTCAGTTCCTGGAGAGATAATGGAGCAGGTCCTCATGCAATTTATTTCTGAGAACCCGGAAGGGACAAGTTGATCAAGAATAGCCAATGTGGATTCATCAAGAGCAAGTTGTGTCACCAGCCTGATTTCCTTCTGTGACAAGATAACATGCTAAAGGATATAATGTACCTTGATTTTTACCAACCTTTTGACTTTTGACACTGTTTCTCATTATTTTCTCAATAGTAAGCTAAGGAAATGCAGTCGAGACCTGGGCTGTGCAACTTCTGAGTAACAGGCAGAGGGGCAAGACTTCGAATCTGGAGGAGGGATGTGAGCCCAAACATCCCAGTGGTAGTATTAGCAGGAGCTATGGAAGGAGCAGCATCTGGGATACATAACTGGTTGGATCATGCTCAACAAGTAGTCATCAGTTGCTCAGTGTCTAGTAAGAGAAGGTATTGAGTCAGATTCAACAGTGGTCTATCTTGGATTCAGTGTTGTTTAATTTGGAAGATGTGATTGAGTGAACACTTAGCAAATTTGCAGATGACATCAAGTGGGGTTGAGTTGCAGACACTCTCAGGGGGTAGTATTAGGATTCAGAATCATGCTGATGAACTGGAGAAGTAATCTGAACTCAACCGAATGAAATTCCATAAGGACAAATGCAAAGTCCTGCACTTAGGACAGAACAATCTCATTCACAAATACAGACTGAGCAATGACTGGCTAACCTGCAGTACCGCAGAAAAGGCCCTGGGGGTTACAGTTAACCATAAGTTGAATATGAGCTAACAGTATGCTCTGGTTGCAAAAAAAACCAGTCCACTGGACTATATTAACAGGAGTGTGACTTGCAAATCAAGAAAGTGATCTTTTCACTCTATTTAAGCACTGCTGGGGCTTCACTTGGCGTACTGTCTCCAGTTTTGGGTACCACAGTTCAAGAAAGATGTGGATGAATTGCCAAGTGTCCAGCAAATAACAATGGAAATGATTAGAGGTCTAGGAAACATGACTTGTGGGGAAAGGTGGAAAGATCTGGGATTATTTAGTCTGGAGAAGAGTAAACTGAGGAGGGATTTGATAAATCTTCAAATACTGAAGGGTGGTTATATGGAGGAGAGTGATAAACTATTTCTTGGAGGACAAGGCCATGGGGGACAAGCCAAAGTACAATGGTCTCAGATTGCAGTAAGGGACATTTAGATTGGATATTAGGAAGAATTCTGTTACTATGAGGGTGGTTAAGCACTGGAATGGGTTACCTAGAGAAGTTGTGGAGTGTCTTAGGAGTGAGTTGGACAGACACTTGACTGGAATGATTTAGACAGGGATGATTGTGCCTTGAGCAGAGGATTGTGCTAGATAACCTCCTGCAATCCTTTCTACATCTACTTTTCTCTGATTCTATGACTGGTGGTAGTGATACTCCTTTCTGGTTCTATTATGGGTTTTTTTGAGGAGGAGGAGGTATTCTGCCTCTGTGCTCTCAATGATGACTCCAAGATCCCTTTCTGCCTCCATGCTCTCAAGAAGGGAGTTTCCCATCTTATAAGTGTGTTGCCGGTTACTACTGCCCAAGTGCAGCACCCTGCACTTGTCCGTATTGAAACACATCCTGTTTTTGTTAGCCCATCCCTGCAACCTATCCAGGTCTTTCTGCAGTCTTTCCCTCCCTACTAGCATGCCCACCTCACCCCAAATTTTGGTATCATCAGCAAATTTGAACAGGTTGCTTTTCACCCCGTTGTCCAAATCGCTGATAAAGAAATTGAAAGTGCGGGCCCAAGGACCGAGCCCTGGGGGACTCCGCTGCCCACTTCCCCCCAGGTCGAATATGACCTGTCCACTACCACCCTCTGAGTATGACCCTTCAGCCAATTTGCAATCCATCTGACCGTGTAGGCATCGATGCCACAGTCGCCTAGTTTTTTCATGAGGATGGGGTGGTCAACAGTGTCAAAGGCCTTGCTGAAGTCCAGAAAGACTACATCCACGGCGACACCTGCATCCAATAGTAATATTACTGAAATATCATTTGAGGGCATCGTTCCCCATATGTTGGCATGGAATTCCTAAGGAAGTGAATGCTAATAGTTGTGAAGTTCAGCAGTATAGTAGAAACAAGCTCAAAAGCTGAATCCATTTTTCACTACTGTAATTCTTGAATGAGGGCCAAGATCTGCTGTATTTATTCTGTACTCAGAAATCAGTTTCTTTGCTTGTGTCATTTTGGCAAACTTAGTCTCTTTATTGACCACAGAACCTTTCTGTTTTTCCCACTATTAGAATAGGAAGGGAAACATCAATGGCAAATATAATGAAAAACTGATGGATGTCTAGACTGGAAACAATAAGAGATTTTTTTAATTACTTCCTCAGCATAATTTGAGGTCTCAGTTTTCTCAGTAAACCACATGTAACCAATTTCCTTGTCTCTGTAAAATACCAGCCATCAGAACGTCAATATTCCTGGGTTTAATTTTATTTCCAGAGAATGCGGTGGGTTAACATAACTGGCAATTGAAAAAATATTGGAATATGGCAATGACCTGGGTAATTCGACAAAGCTAGGAGTGATATAGTCAATATGCATCACATGATATTTATTTTCTTCAATAACCTACACAAAATATACCATCGTAAAACTGTGGGTGGATGTTGACTAAACAGTCATACTTGGATAAATTAAAAAACCTTATCTGTGAAAGTGTGTATTGTAATGAATACATTTACAAAACTGCTGTGAATAATGGCATAGTTGATTTGTGTCAATATCTGCTTTGGGTTAAAGAAAAAATAGTGTATTTAGTGCATGCTTATTATACAAGAAAGATGTGGTAAAAATAATGTGTGGGTGTGCATAATCATAAAGAATAGATTAAAATAACAATAGTCAAGGACTGCCAACATGTGTGAAAGTTCCAGCACTTCTAGGGAGTTGGAAACATGTTTTACTTCATGAAGTTGGCCTTGTTTATGTGAAAAAGGTAATTTGGATTGCTACTTACTATTTATGCTCCTACTGATGTTGCTGGGAGTTTAGGTGCTGACTTCAGTGGGAACAAGATCCAGCATATTAATAACACTCTGTCAGCCACTAATTTAGAATAAAAGAAATTCTACTCAACATACGGACTTCTTAAATGTCAACGCTTCACTAAGTGTTCAGGGTTTTTAGTCCCTTTTCCACTGAATGCATCTGCCCTAATGGAATAAGTACATATTTCTGGATTTTTAAAAGTCAGCTAAAAAAAAATGAAAGATCAATTCCATTTGTAAACAAATCTGTCTTAACTTAATGTTAAAATAATGCTCCAGGGACTTTTAAAATTGTTTTCCTGTGTCTTGGGTGCCGCTTTTTAAAACCCCCAGCGAATTGCGTTCCAGTTCCACTAGATAACAAACAAAAAACGTGCCAAAAGCGGTTTCAAAAGGCCCATCCTACAATATCAATGTCATAACTTTACAAAAGTATTTTTGTGAAATCAGAAATCAGACAGGTTGCATTTTCAGATTCTTTTTTGTTACAAAGTCCAAACTCAAGCCATACCACTGAAAGGTTTATGAGGCTTTGGAAAAGCCTGGGCCAAATGTTAATGAACCCTAGCTGATTTATGGCTTCTACCTCAATACAAATGAGAATCAGAAGTTTTGAGGTTCATTTAAAGAAAAACTTGAAGAGGTACATGCCCACTTAAATTCCAGTAAAGAAAAGTTTGCATGAACCTCTGTAAACCAGAAGAGTTACCCTTCATCTTGTTCTAATTTGAGTGCAGTGCTGGAGAGGGGTTACCATCTCATACATTTCATGTTCATTTAATTCTGAGTGATGATATCATGTATCTTCACTCCGTACATTGAGATAAGAATTTGTCTTGCCCTTCATTAGCAGCGACACTTAAGAACATTGGCTTTATCCTACAAAATTAGACCTGTGGTTCCTTACCACAGAATCCAGTTTCAGGCAGTAACCAATGCCAATTGTTTATGTGAAAAGTGAACAAAACCTCCTAGTAGCCAGCAATGGAATAACCGGTCAATAAGCTACATTGTAGATCATGGCAGATCCAGCCACAGAACACGTTTTCTGGGACCAAGGCTCCTGACAGACATTATAGTAAAGGCATAATGGGATTTGATGTGGGAACCCAACAGGTGCCTATAGATGTGCAGAGTCAGCTCTGATGTGCTATAATTACAGTGTGTCAAAGCATACTTGAGTAGTCAAGTCTGCTGGAGCATGGTAGCTACTGCACTCCACCAGACTCCAATGTCACGCGTATCGGCTTCCCTGCATTGAAAAATGGCAGAAGGGGCACTTTAACTAAAGCTCATCAAATAAGCTTTTCTCCTTGTGCTTTCCCAGCTGGAAGCTCTGATCAGCTGATGGGGCTCCCAGCTGGGGAAGGATGAGGAGAAAAGCTTGCGATTTGCCAGTGCAGGGAGAGCCTGGGATCAGACTCCTTGTACACCAGCAATATGGTGCAGTGGGATCTGATGCGGGATCCCACAATTACCCCTCCTGCCATATACTTGTGGCATGGCAAGAAGCAAAATTTTGGGGCATTTACACACGTGCTCGGGGGTGGGGGGTGAGGCTCTTGGAGCCACTCTTAAGTGCCTGGAACATGACATGTATCAGTGTCCCCACAATGAAAAATGATGGCAGGACCATTTTAAAGCTCATCAAATGAGCTTTGCTTAAAGCACCCCTGCCACCATTTTTTATTGTGGGGACACTGATGCATGTGATGCTCCAGGTGGTTTAGAGTAGGTCCAAGACCTCCCTCCCCCTCCTTCCTGAATACGTGTATAAATGCCCCAAAATTGTGCTTCCTGCCATACCACAAGTGTATGATAGCAGGAGCAATTGTGGGATCCCGCATCAGATCCCATTGCACCATATTGCTGGCGCAAGGGGAGCCTGATCCCAGGCTCCCCCTGCACTGGCAAATAGCAAGCTTGTCTCCTTGTTCTTCCCCAGCTGGGAGCCCCATCAAATGATCAGAGGTCCCAGCTGGAAGAGCACACTATGTGTTCCTGCTGCTGGGAGCTCTGATTTGGGGCTCCCAGCCAGGGGAACACATGTTGTGCTCCCCTGGCTGGGAGCCCCAATCACCTGATAGGGCTCCCAGCCAGGGGAGTACACAGTGCGCTCCTTTGGCTGGGAGCTCTGATCAGCTGCTGGGGCCCCCAGGCTCTGGAGCATGTGGGATATCTTTGTGGCCTATTCCTCATTTTATCATGCAGTTAATTGATTGAACTTGTCGGCAGGTCACTAATTAAGATGTGATTAAACAGTTAATCTTGTCTTTTAAGTGTAACATCTTTCAGCAGCTTAAGTAATAGCAACATAGTGGAGACATACCTGAGCTAGCTTTAAACTAGCTAGATCAGGACATCAAAAGCAGTCTAACCATTATTTGTTGAGTACAGAGCTTGATGTAGGCTAATTAACCTGTTCCTTGCATGGGTTTTAGAGTCTAGGCTGAATTTCATAATAGACTGTTACCAGTTCTCTCAAGTTAGCTAGTTTAAAGCTAGCTTGGGTACGTCTACACTACAGTGCAGTAACTGTTGTGTTGTCTGACATACCTATAATCCTGTGCACCCTCCAGCTGTGATGCATCATGGCTCAGGTATGGTATCATTACTAAAAAAGCACTTCTTAGATTCTGTTGTAACTAGATATATGCTGGTCCTGTGGTCCCATACTGGGACTTTCCTGTATCAAGACACAAACTAAAACAAAGAAAAACAGAAATAAAAAGTGTGAAGCAGGAGAGTTGTGTCTTTGTACTCTTTTAGCCACCTTAATCCTCACTGCTGTATTGATTTAAATGTAAAGTTTGAGGCAGTGTTTTGTTTGGGTTTTCTGCCTTGTTATTATTTCCTTCTTTGTGGGGAGGAGAGCTGATGGATTTTTTTCTTTTTCTTTTAATGTTTTTCTTCACCAACTTATAGAAAAATTTAGAGAGAGAAGGAAAGTAAAATGCATAGTTAGCTGTGTGAGTCTGAAGTCAAGTAGAATGCAGGGTAGATTTGCATCTTATAGACTAACTGAAGTGTGTGTTTAATATATAATCACAAGCTTGTGTGAGCCTAAGATCACTTAATCAGATGCTGTGAAAGGGCATACATAGAGTAGTGTATAAAATGAAGAGAGTAATTTGAATACATAAGTGAGGAAGGGAAAACAAGAGCAATAAGACCAGAGCAAGGTGATCAGGAACAGCTGGCATGGATTTGCCAAGAGCAAGTTATACCTGACCAACCTGATTTCCTTCTATGTTAAAGCTCTGTGGATGGGGAGAGAGCAGTGGATGTAATATATCTTGACTTTAATAAGGCTTTTGACACTGTCACCCCTGACATTCTCATTAACAAGCTAAGGAAATAAAGACTGGACAAAAGTACAATAAGATGGATATGTAACTGATTGGATCATCATACTCAATGAGTAGTCATCAATGGCTCAAAGTCAGATTCAGAAGTATCGAGTAGGTTCCTCAGGTGTCTGTCCTGGGTCTGGTACTGATCAAAATCTTCCTTAATGATGTGGATGATGAGATTGAGTACATACTTAGCAAATTTGCAGATGGTAACAAGTTGAGTGGACTGGCAGACACTCTGGGAAGCAGACCTAGGATACAGAATGATCTGGATAGAGTGGAAAAATGGTCCACAATCAATCAGATGAGATTCAACAAGAACAAATGCAAAGTCCTGCACTTGGGATGGAATAATTGCATGCACAAGTTCAGACTGTGGCATGAGTCTCCAGGCAGTAGAACAGCAGAGAAGGACCAGGGGTGTTCAACTTTTGCCCTATGGGCCAGATGAGTAGTGTGAGGTGGGTCCCTGGGCCCAACCTGGCATGCATATGATTCCAGCACTACAGTCCCAGCTCCCTGTGCACCAGTCAGATCCCAGACACAAGGCCATATCATTTGGCCCTCAGGGCTTGTGAATTTGCTGGTTAGGGAGTGGTGGCAATGTTCACTATCACCAGTCCTGCCTCCACCCCCCTGCTAAATTTCTCGAACTTTGGGGAGCCCTATGGACCAGATCATATAGCTCCTCAGACTGGATCTGGCCTGTGGGCCAGGGTTGAGCACCCCAGCAGTAGACCATAAGGTAAATGTGAGCCAACAGTGCATTTTGGTTGTAAAAAAAATGCCAACAGAATGCTCTGCTGCATTAACAGCAGCATCACTTTCAAATAAAGGGAAGCGATTCTTCTGTTGTATTCAGCACTGGTGAAGCCTCACTTGAACTACTGTGTCCAGTTTTGGGCCCCACACTTCAATAAGGACATAGAGAGATTGGAAGGAGCTCAGTGTAGAATGAGAAGAAATATTAGGGGCCCAGCAAGCAAGACTTGTGAAGAAAGGCTGAAAGAGCTAGGGTTATTTAGTCTGGGGAAGAGACGACTGAGTGGGGATTTGATAACAGTCTTCAAATACCTGCAGGGGATTACAGAGAGGATGGAGATGTGTTTTTCTCTGTGCTTGTAGGGGACAGAACAAGGAGCTATGGCCTCAAGCTGCAGCAAAGGAAATTTAGGTCCGAGACTAGGAGGAACTTTCTGACTACAAGGGTAGTCAAGCATTGAAACAAGCTATCTAGAGAAGTGGTGGGATCCCCATTCCTAGAAATTTTCAAGAGTAAATTGGACAGACACTTGGCTTGGATGGTTTAGTCAGGGATGATCCTGCTGTGAGCAGGGGGCTGCACTAGATGACCTTGGGTGCACCTACACATGCAATTAATGTGGAGCAATAAACTCCAGCACAGTAAGTGGATATAGTGCCTCCGCTGCCATTTTGTGCTGGAGTTTACTGTTCCCAGGCACTGCCTTTATATGTGCTCCTAGGACCATAGCATGTTGAGCCAGGTCAGAGTAGAACCAGCTGGCAGTAGGCCTGGGGGGTCAGGCTGCCAGCTGAGGACTGGTCTGACCCAACTCAGCATGCTGCAGAGGGGCTGGCTGGGGCACAAGGTTGCTCCACTGTGGGGATAACCAGCAGGAAGTACCCACACTGAAGCACCCTTGGGTCTCAGCCAGCTGTGTTGGGATCGATGTGTGCGGAGCTGTGGAGTTAAAAAATTCCACAGCAAGTACTTGCGAATACAAGTGCTATCGTGCTTCTGAGTCGTGTGTTTCCTGCACCCTAATAGGGCTGCACATGTAGATTCCAAGACATTTACTGTAGAGCTAATTAGGCAACTCCTCAGTAAACATTTCATGTAAACGTGTCCCATGTGAAGTGTCTCCTAGCCCTGTTTTCCTATTATTCTAGGATTACTGAGCCTGTAGCTAAGAGGAACAAAGTTGTATTTGTACCTCAGTAGCCCTAGCCTCAGAGAACAGAGCAGCTTCAATGGTGAACTTCTGGGTTTGGAATGTGCTGTGGCCTTGGCTGGGTAGGTAAGCTGTCTTCCAGCCTCCTGGTAGCAGTGGCTGTTTCTGCAGCTGTGGACTTGACAGCCACAAACCTTACAATGTCAGGTAGGTTATGTTAGCATATGCCTGCCTATAAGCATGTAAATAGTCCTATTAAAGTGAGGGATGTCCCAGAATGCAAGGGCTTTAAGACTTGGTCACACAACATGATCCAGTAACATGATGACTCCTTTGCCTATGCAAAGAGACAGTAGTGACACCCACATAGTTTTGCTTCATATTTCACAACAATAGGTCTTACAGTTTCAAGACTGATACCTTATCAGGAAACATTTTTTCATGTTTGTCTGCAAAGAGAAAATACAGTGGAATCTGTGAAATGCCTAAAACAAGCAACCAGCTTCTTTAAAAACTTTTTAAAACTTTAAATTATATAGGTTTACAAATTGTCAATGTAAAAGAATAATTGGTTGATTGCTTTCTTGACTTTTAGAAATGTTGTAATAGCTTCCTCCTCGGTGCTGGAGAGTTCGTTTCTTTTGGGAGTTAGAATGCATCGTTTCGTAAGTGTAAATCATTGACTCTGTTTTTTAACTGAATGGCTCAAAACCTCCAATGCACTATGACTTGTACTTTGTAGTCCCTACGCTTGTTTAGCCAGGTTGGTTTGTTTAAAGGAAATAAGTAGAGGAGTATTGCAGGCTGATAGTTCCCTTGTGAGTTGTCCCAATGTGTTATCCATCTGAACTGTCAGACCACCCCAGAGCAAAATACCCCAGCTGTTCATTAGCTCAGAACAGATATCCAAAGCTAGCCATAGGGACTAGGGACAGAAATTACACATACACCAGTATAAGTGATTGGAAACCAATTCAAATCTGTAATACAACAGAAGTTCAGAGCACATAAACTTCTTTCAAAATGGCCAAAACCAGTTTAAGATAAACCGGGATGGATGTAGTATCAGACTTAACTGATTTAGGTTAAATTGGATTATTGAACTTTTGTCCCAGATCCCCTCCAGATTCAAGCTGTCTGCTCCAGCAGACCAGGGAGGTGGGCTCTAGAGCCCACCCCAGCTTCTGGCCTGGGCTATTGCAGGCATGTGGCTGCATTTTTGGAATCAAAAGTGAATGTCTGTTCACTTGCTTTTTGGTTCAAGCTATGCAGTTTAGACTAACCTGCAAAGATTGAATTGATTCAGCCTTGGGCTTTTTGACTGCCTGCACTTAGCCAGGAAGTAAAAGCCTCAGAATATTGCAATATCCTTATTTTCCCTTCAGAAATCACTGTGTATTGAATTATGACATTAACCTGCATTGGTGTGAAACTGGGTTTTATTAGGATTTGTACAGGGTATTTAAATGAGTCTTCCATATGATATTTACTGTTCATACTAGACATAGGTTCAAGTTGTAGTTCAAATAGATAGGTTTGGATCCACATGGTAAGTACTCAAAGACTTATGTTGGAGAAGAGGCAGTAGTTCTGATGCTGGGGTTTTGGCTTGCCAAAATGTTGTTCAAAATGCAGGTGCAGACCTTGGTTTGGTTATACTCCCTCTCTTTCCCCCCCTGAATTCAGACTTATGTCTAATCAGTAAACAGAGTTACTCTTTGACACTGAAAGGTGAAAGACCTGTAGTTTAATCCTCCAATCCCTGTCTCATATGGTAGTTTTACAAATACAGATGTAACTGGAGGTTTCAAAGATAAAAGTTCAATGAGCTTACTTTTTTGGACTAGAAATGAAGCCCTCTAGCCTTTCTGTGCTGTTTGGAGGGTGGGGAAAGAACTGTATTCAAGTATCTATGTCTAAGGAAAAGGTAGCTGTAAAGGGGTGAGGGAAATTACTCTGGTATCTGCTAGAAAAACTTGGCACAAAAAACAAATGGAGGAATATTGAATGGCTTGCCTCAGCCTTAGGACAAGGAAACAACTCTATGCATTAGGGGTCATGCTGACCACTTTCAAATTAGGACTTGTATACATAAGAAAGTTGCACCAGTTTGACTCGCAGTGAATTTAAATTAGTTTAATTAAACGTGTTTAAACCCTCTATAGGGACATGGAATTCAGCAGAGTAGTTTGTTTTGGTTTACTGTAAACTAGTTCCTGATTGAATTGGGGCACATCTATATGACAGCCTCAGCAGATACAATTATACTGCCATAGGTATGGGGGTAGGGTCCCCTAATAGAGACATGTTGTATGCTAATAGGGGAAGGTTTTCCATTGGCGTAGATACACCATCTCCCCAGACAACAATAAACTCAACTAACAAAAGCCCAGTCTGTCAGTATGGCTGCATCTACACCATGGCAAGATAGCTGCATCCCTGTTTGGCAAGATAGCTACATTGGCTAAGTCAGTGATTCTCAACCATGGTGCCACAGCACCATGGGGTGCCATGAGGTCTTTTTAAGGGTGTTGCAAGGAGCCATGTAATATTAGCACTATTAGGTGTGAAAATACCTGTACAGGTTTCACAAGATAAACCCAGAGATTTCATATTAATTGTGCCCAAAACATTCTTACCTCTTGTGGTCTTCCAGGGTTCCTTGCTGCACAAGAATTGCTCTTTTATTTTTTTGTAGTCAAAAAACAAGTGAAGGCTTAGACCCAGCATTTTCTGCATGGAGCTTTGCGTCCATTGTGGGGTGCCTTGAAGCTAAAAAGGTTGATAACAATAGTGCTAAGGAATGGGACTTTTTTCACACTTTGCTGTGCAAGCAGAACTTTGTAGTGTAAACTAAGCCTTCAAAAATAAGATCATTTAAATGCTACTCTTTGCTTGGAGGCTGGTGTGGTGTGGGTGCTAAGGTGCATGGTTGATAGCCTAAGAGGTCACAAGTTTAAGGCCATAGCAGAAGTGCTCATGGCTTGGCCCTGCTAGATTCCACTGAATCTGTGAATTATGCTAAATACCTTGTCACAAGGATATAAAAAAGAAAGGAATTGTTTTCTTTTCTTGAATAGCCTTTTATGCTGTTATTTTTCTGTGTTGCTTTAAAAATTACATCCTTCCATTAAACCGTGCCTTAACTAAAGACCTTCCCTTCTGTTATTCATGTTTTTGAAGTTCATATTTTATGTCATTCTCAGTCTTGCATTTTAGCAAACAGCATACTGCACAGTGTCCAGGAAGACCAACTACATTTACATCTCATATGGTGCTGCCTAGTATCTGTCTAGAAAGAGAGCCAGGTTTTTCTTGTGCTACATTTCTGAATGGTATCTTGAAGTTCTCTGTTGTTTTTCTGCTTCTCTTATTCTTTATATCCCCATAGGAGTAACAGTCATAGATCAGAACATTCATGGGTTGGACACACTGCAGATAAAACAAAATGTATCTTCTCTTCATAGAGGAGGGCTGGAGGTGTTAGATGGATACAGACAGACTGATGCTGGAGCCCAAGGAAACAGTGAGACAATATTGATCAGTGTGATAGGTAATGGTTAGGGCTGTGCAAAATGGCAGCATTCCATTTCAACAAGCGTTTCAACATTTCAACATTTCAATGGAACAGTGTTCTATTTTGAATTTTGTTTCAAGTCAAAACAGCTGGCCCGTTCTGTTCCGTCGAAACAGTTTCGCCGTTTCGACCCTGTTTTGATGTTTTGCCCATAGGATATAATGGAGAAGGTCAAAACAGCCTATAACTTTGTCATTTCTGGCCTGATTTGGATGAATCGTGCAGGAATGGTAGCTGCATCTGAGGGCATGAAGCCTGCCAAGTTTCAAGGAGATAAATGCAGCGGGTTTGGAGAAACTGCACCCCAAATTCTTGAAAGTAAAACTTGCGTCACGTGTATGTGTTAAGCTACAGCAGGCTCAACACTACAGGCATGCTAGCCCCTGCAGAGGCCACAAAGCCTGCCAAGTTTCAAGGGGATAGGTGCAGGCAATTGATGCATGCCAGGGTATTGTTGGCCCTGCTGGCTACAGCATCGCATTGCCGGGTCATGTTCATACTGTGGTCAATTATTACCCCCAGGTCTGTAGTGGCAAGTGATGGGGGATCTTCAGTCCTGCTGCCTGATGAGAGGCAGCAGTTGCACAATCACCCATGTCACAAGTTTTGCCTGTCAGCAGCTAGGGGTGCAGGGCCCCAGCACCCCTCTGCACCTATCTCCTTGACAGCTGGCAGGCTTTGTGGCCACAGGAGGGCCTAGCAGCCAGGCCTGTTTTGGTTCCCCGCCCCGGGTGCCCCAAGACAGACACGGTTGCACAAACACCCGTGACACGAGTTTTGCCTGTCAGCAGCTACCATCTCCTCAACAGCTGGCAGGCTTCATGGCCACAGCAGGGGCCACAGCAGGGGCTAGCAGGCCTGCAGCTTTCACTCTGCTGCGCCTTAACACACACAGTGTCACCCATGTCATGAGTTTTGCTTGTCTGCAGTTTGAGGTGCAGTTTCTCCCAAATCCCTGCACCTATCTCTTTGAAACTTGGTAGGCTTTGTGGCCTCAGCAGGGGCTAGCATGCCTGCAGTTTTGACCCTGCTGTGGCTTAACACATACATGTAACACAAGTTTTGCTTTCAAGACTTTGGGGTGCAGTTTCTCTGAACACCCTGCACCTGCCTCCTTGAAACTTGGCAGGCTTCACACCCTTAGAAGAGGCTACCATTTCTACATGTTTCATTCAAATCAGACCAGAAATGACAAAGTTATAGGCTGTTTCAACCTTCCCCATTGTAGCCTATGGGTGAAACGTTGAAACCTTTTGACGTGCCTTGTTTTGTTTTGAGGCTGTTTCGACCATATCTGTTCTGTTTTGATTTTGCTGTTTTGACCTCGAAATGAGTCGAAACAGCGTCGAAACAAAACCGGTGGGGAAATTTTGCACAGCCCTAGTAATGACCTCAGCTTCATGGTCATCATCACGATTCTATGAGCAACACGGCAAAGGGTTCTTAGGAAAGAATCTTCTTGGGACTCTTTGGTAAATTCTGTGTGACCTCAATGTCCCTTTTTCTTTTCTAATTTCTGTGCTCACGATGGGTGACAAAGATGGGTTCCTATGAGTGTCTCAGAATATAAATATATCAAATTGTCTAAAAGATGGTTTTTAAATGAGTGGTTTTAGAGAATGACAGAAGGCAAGGCAGGGCAGCACCTTGGAGACTAACTGGTTCAGAGAGGTATAAACCTTCATAGGCAACAGCCTACTTCTGACATGACTAACCATCAGGTACAGAGAAAGGTGATGCTTTGTTTGGGTAACACCTACTGACTGTAGTTTGCATAGTAGTGTGGAAGGTATACACATGCATCTTATATGAGATTAGAATAAAAGATATGTAACCTCAGGTATGTCCACATTGCAGCGAGGTGCTGAGCTGCCCAAGTTATACTAAACAGGTACCAGAAAGAATATAGCTATGGTAGCCTGGCTCTCAGCCCAGGCTTATTAACCTTTCTCAGAAAGACTGTATAAGCCTCCCAGAGCTTATGATCTCAAGTACAGGACAAGAAATAGCAGGTATATACAAACAGATGAGAGAGCCTAAGGAAACGGTGCGACAGTGTTGGTCAATAAGGTAAGCAGTGATTTTGGTACATTAGCTGCCTAATCATTGTCTCAGTTTCATCAGGGTTAATTAGCTTGGAGCTAGCTTAAATACTTCTGCATTCCACAGCTTTGTGCAGCAGGGAGAAACCTAAATTCACAGATTGGTTGGAAAATCTTGGTTGTTAACTATCAGAAGTGGTGCCTTTCTAAGACAGAATCTCCTTTGCTCATTCTAAATGTTGACACAAAAAAAATCCATTTGAAAGTATCATCTTTCCATATGTTCATTTTTAATGTCCTTCAGTTTTTGTTTGACTACTGTGTTTTGTCCAGTTTCTTATCTGATGCCTTCTGGTTACATTTCTAATATGAGGCCAAAGTCTCAAGTCTAGTAAGTAAACCCTGACATCTACTTGTTACTAGTGCCCACCAAAGTGAGGCTGTTGGACAAAAACTGACATCTAGGACAGAATTCTTTCTCACCTAGTAGACAAACCAAGTGCAGCTTGTGATCAGCTGAGTTACGCAACTAAACCATAGGTGTGATTCTGTTATCCCTGTTGGTGCATAAGTGCTCCCATTGTAGGGATATAGGAAGACATGAGTGTCTCTGGAAAATGATCCTGTTGTTATAATGGGAATGTTTATGCATCCAGCTGGGTATTAGAATTGTACCTACATTTAAATCGGGTAACTCTACTACTCAAATTCTACTACATCTTTTGTGTTTTGGTGTTGTAAAACAAAGGAGGTGTTCTGAAACAGAGGAGTCAGTGGAGTTTGGTCTTACAGATGAGGGATTATTCCTTGAGATTTCTCTGGGTCATTGCTTATTTTGTGGAGAAAATTCTTTCTAGGGAAAAAAATATCAATTTAAATGTAACAGAGTTGTTCAAGGAAAACAGTTCAGTTTAAGGAGCTCTGAAGAGAAAAGAGGAAAACCAGACAAAGCAGAAGCTAGTGGAATTTGCTGATGTGAAACTAAGGAGTGTTCAAGAGTTATAAACAAGTAGCTGGAGTTTGGTGTTTTGAAACAAAGATGTTATAAAACCAGTAAGGGTTGTGAGACCAGAAGCTGGTGGGGATTGGTGTTGTGAAACAAAGAAGGCGGATGAGATGGTGTGTCAGGAAAAACTTTTTCTTGTGGCTCTGGCTTGAAATTTGGAATAGCCTGACATCCTGGAGAATCTTTAAATCATTTACAGGTGTTTCTAAGTACCCCCAAGTTTTTCATGATATCCCATGTTGGTTGGTCGACCCTTTGATTACCAGTGTATGCTGGAGCTCTTGTTGCCTTATCTTCAATGCTTTTGTTACTCATGCCAGATAGGTGAAGCAAGAACAGGCATGCTTGAACATAGTACACTCACACCTCCGTTTTGTTGTGTAGACATATCTATATTCTAGGGATAATTTTTTTAAGAGCCAGACTTGCAAATAATTAGGTTCACTAGATTTTCACTAGGAACGCAGCTGCATGTGAAGATGGCTTCACAAAGGGCGGAGACTGATTCAGGCCAAAAAGTACCTTGTGTCACTTATTCCCAATGAGTGAGAATGAAAGCAAGGGTAATGCTTTACTTCATTTACTGTGCAAAGGCTACATTTACTTTTAATCCCAATACAGACATACAGTTGATGAAAGTGGGGGATCTACTGTGGAGTAAAGTAATATATGCTCTCTAATTTTGTAGATCTGGAGAATCGAATCTAACGGAAAAACTAATTTGGACTTTTTAGCATATGTTTAAGAGCTGATTGAGACAGTGCCTTAAAAAGGCCTCTGTGCATGATAAACATATACATATTTGGTCATAGGGGCTGCATCCAGATGAGCGCGGATATTTGTTTCCCTGGGGTCCAATAGCAGTGGCACACCTTGTGGCACGTCTTGTGGGTCCCTCAACTTACCAACATGGGCGTGTGGCAGGTTACCCTGGGTGGGGTAGGGGAGGCTGGGGCCAGCATCTGTGCTGGCCCCAGTAGCCTTACCTGAGGTCCTGGAGGCCTCCTGGGGCTGGAGCTGAGGCAGGGAGCCTGGCTGGCAGCTGGGGCCCAGGTCTGGCTGGCCAGGTTCTGGTTTTGGGTGGTGTGCACTGCCTCCATGAGCACTGACCCGCTTTTTTTTTGGCATGGGCTTTTTTAACTGGGGTCAAAAACCTGCCCTGCACTTCAAGGTAACAGCGCTGGGAACGCCTCCATGTACAGTGTATGGCATCACAAATGGGTCTCCAGCATAACATCTGTGCTCACCTGGACGCAGCCAGGCTGTCCAAAAACACGTTCTGATTGGTTTGATGATGTCAAAGAGGGCAGAACTGGGAGCAAAAATGAGGGGGAGGAGGAGACAGAAAACCTGATATCAAAACATCTGATGCCGATATTCTCTGTGCCTGGTGTTTGGAGCCTTTGTACCTAACCAGATATTTATTATCTGTATTAGATTCTATGGCTGTATCACAAAGAGGAGAAACTGGATATTTAGCATCATCCTGTTTGTTGTTAAGCTTTACCTTTTCTCAATAAATATTTTACAATTATTGGCAGCCATCGTGTTTGTGGTGGGCTTATTCAAAACGAACATGCTCGTGGGGGAAAAGTCTGACAGGTCTTCTTGGCTGAACTAACAGCCAGTGGAGAAACGGAGGGAACTTCAAAAGGGAGCATATCCCCCTTCCTCACTCCCCTCTTGGTTCACTGGAACAGTCTCCCCACACCCAGTTTTATGGAATTCATCATATCCCCACAATATAAAGGGCTGTTGGATTAGATGAACTCCTGAGGTCCCTTCCAACCCTAATTTTCTATGATTTTATGATTTTTTTTCTAGGCTATTAATCCCAGTACTATGTGTATATGCCTCGCCTAACTGTTGGTGTAGCTACTACAGTCACAGGAGGGAAGGGTGTTGCTGTTGCTGCTACTGCTGCTGCTAAATCTCTTGATATTTTTCCTGTGGCACAATAGCTAGACAAAGCTCCCTTTTGTTTTTATTTAAAAAAAAATATAAGAAAATTTCTGCTTTGTCTGGCTGGCCTCTTTTCTCTTCCGAGCCCCCTAAACTGAATCATTTTCCTTGAATAACTTTGTTACATTTTAATTGTCGTCCCCCACTTCCTGAAAGAGTTGTCTCCAAAATAAGCAGAGACCCAGAGAAACCTCAAGGAATCCCTCATCTGTAACAGTTTTACAGATTCAATTCAGTCTTTCTTCAGCCCTTCTAAATTATATGTGCATTAGAAAATCAGTACCTGCAACTACCCACAGCAATGAAATTACTGTGGGACTAAGCCACAAACCTCAGCTGCTTCCTGTTACTTGGGGGCAGCTTTTCAGGCATAGAGACACCCATGTGGAGCTAGTTGGAAACCCCCGTGAGATATTGCAATTGTTTCAGTTTTCCATTATACACTGAAGCAATTTCCTTTTAACTTTTTTATTGCAAATTATTTTTAAAACAAGATTTCAAGATTCAAAATGTTACTCTTTCTGTGTCTTTTACTTTTTTGGCTGAGAGATGTTTGTGGGGTGGGAGTGATATTTTTTTCAAATGTTTTCTATGCTTTGACTGTTTAAATCAACTTTCCAAAATCTTAAGAGTGATAAAGTTAGAGTTTCATTCTTCCTCTTGCCTCACACTAAACTTTCCAAAGTTGGAAGAGTACTGAAATGATATAGAATAAGATGAGATAGCAAATATCTGTTAAGCCCATGAACAATTTCTGCCAGAGCTGCAGTTCTATTACAGCCTCCCATCTTCTCAACTACATGCATATATATCAGTCGTCATTGCCTGAGAGAGGTCTGCAGTAGCAAACTACTGGACGCAATGATCTCACAAGGCTCACTTTTAGAAGAAAACACTTTCATCACAGATTCACTTTTTAGTCAGTTTTAAATTGTTGTGATGAAGGATTTTACTATGTTACTTTCAATCCAGATTTTTCAAAATCTTTTGAATTCAGCCACTGCATTTGCCAGCAATATTTTGCACGTTACAGTATTTCTATGCCGGTGATATCATGTGAACAAGGATGAAATATGTATAGATGGTTAAAGTTTATGAAAAACCTGAGATTTGTGCAGAAAATGCATGCATATCACATACATATCCAGTCACTGGGTTCATGCATCATTGTGTGCAAATGACAATCCAAATAGCTGCCTGCTCACTTACACACGCACAATTATTACCAATGCATAAATATTTTTTGTTAATCACATATGCAATTGTGAATATTTTGGTACTTTCAAATCTCATAGGGCAGAATGATAGACCAAGAGCAGAGATATCTATCATACTGTTGGAGAAGAGGTGGCCAGTGCTGTCAAGGATCTAGTGATAATAATAAAACTACTTAGAGTGGGGATGACTAAAAGGGCTTGCGAACACCATTGAGGAAATTCTGCTGGCTGAAGATTGTACTTGAACATCCATATCTGAGCAAATACTGCTGCCCAGAACTGCTTTCTAAGCACAGGGGTTTTCCTATCTATGTGAGCCAGACTACTCTGTTAAAATCTGTGCTGTTCAGTGGCTGGTCAGGTACTAGTGGACTATTACTGGTGCTGTCATTGCATAGTTCTTTTTCTGCATTTCTAGTGGAGTAACAGTGCCAACTAGTGGCTGCTCAGTTCTGCTTGAATGTGATAAACAAACCCAATAATGATTTTGGGAGAAACATCCAGGGCTTGCTCTTGCCTTGCCTGGGCAGAAGCGCAGTGGGTTATCTACATGTCCAACTGGGTAGTGACTTTCGGTGTTTAAGAAGCCACTTACTTTTTGGAAACGGAGACCACTGCTTTCTCTGTAAGCGCATCAGATTGAGCTATTCCTGTCATGGGCCTGTTTCACAAAGCAACGTGGACAAGTGCAACCTTGGGTAACTACTACTCCCTTACTTACCTTTGGCTTCCCCCCCTCCCCCTTGTTTCCTGCCCCCACTTTCCTTTTCTACCTGTTGTTTTCCTAATTTCCACCTGTTTACATTCTCACTGGCATCTTATCACACTTTTAGCTTCTTTCATTCCTTGCAGTCTCAGAACAGCAAAGACTCCCTACACCTGAAGAAGGGCGATTGTGCCTGAAAGCTTGCAAAGAACTTTTTTCCAAGTACTCAGTTGGTCTAATAAAAGATAGCACATCTACTCAAAGAAGCTTGCCTGCCTATGTCCTTAGACCAACATGACTACAACCAAAAACCCCAGTAACTGTGTTCTGTGGCTCTCTATCTCTATCTTATTGTAATGGCCTTGCTGCTCTTTCTCTCCCAGTCTGACTACTTGCTTTAGATCAAGGAAACCATTATCTTCTCTCTCGTACTGCTTTGTTGGAGGGAGAGGAAAATGGCTTCTGTTAATAGCCCCAGAAGAGAAGGAAAACATTTTTATTATTAATATTTATGTTGTAAGCCCCATTCTAAGCTATAACTGTGTTGTGCCCTAATGTGCTAGGAGTGACAGTAGTGTGGCAAGAAAGGAAGTAGCATTGCTGTGTGTAATTCTTGGTCATTTGGTAAAAGTAACTATGATTTGGCTTGCCATATCCCTAGCTCATCAACCAATTGCAGATTCGTTGATATATTACAGCAAAGATGATTTCAAAGGGGAACTTGAAGATGGATGGGATGGTGGCCTTAGGTCTTTGGGGACTGAACTAGGTGACCTTGTGAGGTCCCTTCCAATCCTACTTTTCGCTTTCCCTACCTATTTGGGAAACTTTCAGGGAAGGGAAAAATGGGAAGTAGAAGGCAAAAAAGAAAGTCAAAGTATTTTTTTTTATTTGATTGAAATCTACATAAAACTATTTCAATAGAAAAACTGGAAATTTTCAGGAAAAAATCTCAAAGAAACACATTGTTTTATTTTTTTTTAAGTCTATGGAAAATAATTCTTGGGTTTTTTTTCTGCCAGCATTAATGTTCTCTCTTTTCTACTGTTGTTTATATATTGTGGCTTAAGTTCTTTTTTCTATTGGATTGTGGAGTGTGGAAGAGGAGATGGGAAGAGATCAGTTAATTGTAAGCAAGAATGGAAAAGGCAAAGGAAGAAGTAAGGAACCTTGCAGAGGGAAGGGAAAGAAGGTGAAGAAAAACGCTAGAGAAGTTCATAGAGAGCTGAGTAAGGTTGGTAGTGGGCATATGTTATGAGGACAGTAGGAGCTCAGGGAAAACAGCTAATCAGCTTGCTAAAAACCATTCTGACATCACCCTAACTCAAGGGTTGGGGAATCATCCTGGTTCCTGGAACTTCTTATCTTCCTGCAAGTTCTCACTTCTGCCTCCTCTAAGCCTATAAAGCTGGAGGGGGGAGTAAAAAACATTCATTGAAATTCTGCAGCTGTTGGGCAAAGAGCAGAAAGAATGCAAATAAATCTTTAAGTCCTAAGAATATTTGAGCAGTCCCAACAGGTGGACTGCATTCACATAATGTCCATAAATCAGTCAGGAAACTTTGGCCACCCAGGAACTTTGAGTAAATCAAAGGATTTCAACCCCAATACTTTATTATTCAGGTGGGCTTCTTCTCCAAAGCCTTTATAGAAAGAGCTAAAGCTGGCAACTCAAAGTTACAGTGAAACTTGTGTTTTGTTTTATTACTTCTGACGAGAGGCCCAGGAACATCAAACCCATTCCATAAAGCTGAGTCCTAAAACTTCAGAGGGTATTTTGCCAAGTGAAACACACAAATCTATACTGAAATCCACACCCACACAGGCTTTACCCAAATCAGCACTGTCACTCCACCTGGCAACCACAAGATGGCATTTTTATTGATAGAGCCAGGAGCACTGAACAGACCTAGAGACACATTGTCAACTGCTTTGTCAGGCAACTTTGTCTTGAAATAATTTGGTGTTTTCTTAAGTTCCCAGTCCCTGTGGTTCAGTATTTATGTGATGATGTCAGTTTTTACCTGTTGTAAAAGTTGTAAATTTCTAGCTGCCCTGCGTTGAAGAGAAAAGCTTGAAAATGGGATTCAAGTATACCCCAAACTCCCACATTTTTCTTTAGAAATCTCATTATATTTAAGCAAATCTCATGCTTTTCTGAGGCCTGAGTGCTGATTTTTGAAATCATGTTTAGAGTTGAGAATGCAATTAATACTAAATTCTTCATACATCCTCCTACATATATGTGCATAGTTTCTCAGCATAAACTGATTACAGTATTCTCCAGCAGACTGGACAGGAAGGAAGGGATGAGGAAGGGATGGGGAGAGAGTATGCTGCTGCTCTATCATTGAATACTTGAATATAGGTAGGGACTTTGGGTGAAAGCTGTATCCTGTGGCAACTTGCCAGCTCTTGTCTCCAGGCCCTCAAATTCCTCCTATACTGTATAGGATTCCAGCTGCCCTGAATCTAGAAGTTTTCAATTATGCTGGATGGAGAAGGCTTGGTGTCTGCATTTCTTAGTAAATCCAGTTAAGTGTTAACTAAAATCCTTATCTGCACTTCCTATCTCTAGCAGATTTAGCTGTCCACAGAGGACAAACAGTAAAACAGACCAATGCTGTAGTGCCATCATGTCCTACAAGCTCCACTCAGTTGGCTTCTTTCACAACCCAAAAGAAGAGGACAATAATGCTCTGCTAATTCTGTAAGGTTATGTTGCAGTCATATGATCTCTGGTAACAGAGTAGATCTGACCTAACCTGTTGTTTTCATTGTGATACCATGTGTTGAGGAAGAGAAAAATGAATGAGAGCACTAAGTCACCAGCCCATTTAGTTTACACTGGGAATATCCAGAGGAGATCGCACAATGATTCTTTGTTGTCTAACATCTGTGAGTGGGGAGGCAGATAAGACATGTCCTACTGAGTTTCAGGGAGGGGAGGCTGGGAGAATGCTGTCCTTGAAATGGATGTGTTCTTGCGTCTCTCTCAGTCAAGGTCATAAAGCAGAAAGCAATTCAAACTTGGAGTGTTTTAATCCTCTTCTACATGATGTATGTGAGGTCATTCTAACCAATGGTCTGAATATCTTGCACTATGGCATACAATGCATCTTGTTTGTTGCCAAAGAAGGGGGCACCTGGGTCATGATAAAAGTGGGAGAAAAAGAGAGAAGAAGCTGCTGGAGATGGAAAGCAGAGCTGTGGAAGAGGAAGGGGGCCCTCCCAACTGAAATGTCCTCCTCCTCTCTTACAGATGCTCAGAGTAATGCAACAGGGTGGTAGGATGCTGGCAATTGTGGCTTCATATCTATAGCTGGCACTGCACACCCTGGAAAATTACGGCATTGCATTGGTACACAAGTAGTCATTTGGCTGGTGATACCAGAGCCAGAATAAAATACGTCTCCCCCTCAGACAATCTCATTAGTTCTGCTGCTAAAAGGACCAAAATGTGGTATGAAATTATTTAAGTGCCTAGGACTGTGTGGCACAACCAGGGGGAGGAGGACCAGATGTGCTCAGGAAGCTATGGAACAAAGCCATGGAACAATGGGAGATGTACAAGAGCCATGTGCCCCTTCTCAGGAGACACCTGGCCTCCCAAAAGTTTCTAATGTTAATAGCCCTATGTAAAAAATAGAGATGCCAATAAATTAGAGGTTAGACCTGTGTTATTTACCATTAACTTGTCTGAGTATTCAGCAGTCCCTCATGGCTAAGTATCTTCATCTGAATAACTCAGATAACTTGGCTTGTGTTTGTCCTGGTCCTGGTTACCATCTTTTGCATAGCCCTGTTTTAGATAAGACAGATGAGATATACCCTTAGCTATTGTTGTGTGTGTGCCTGTCATCTTTATAAGAGCAGTCCCATACACAGCCTTCAAGACCTCTCTAGTGGTTATTGATGGAAAGAGGAATTCCGTCAAAGGTTTAGGCAGCTTTTGTGATGTGATGGGTGAGGGGGGTCCTCAGGCAGGAGCGAGAAAGTGGCATGACTGCAGAAACTCCTTATGAAAGACTGAGACTTAGCCATCTCAAGTACCTGTACCTTTGTGTTTCAGCAGCATTATGGAAAGTCCATGGGAAAAGGGAGATAGTTCCAAACTACAGCACTTGGTAAGGAGGAATCAGATAGGAACAGAACCAAATAGGAATGGTGTCTGACTGCCATGTGAGTGTGCAGTGCATACGGGAGTGAAACCTTCTCTTCCCCTTTCTTTTCTCTGTGGTGCATTTGAGCAACATGATGAGATTAGGTCATTATACAGGGTCTGTCCTAAGCTCTAGAGTATCCATTCATGTTGCATTCCTCAGCCTTTTGGGGTCCATTTTAAAGCACAGTTGCAGTGCTGTCAGAGGAAGAAACAATCCATACCCAGGGTCAGAGAGGCCATCCCCCTTTGCATACCTTGGATTTGGGATCGAAGGGGTTGAAAGCAGAATCCCAGAGGGTCACTCAACAGTTGTAGCAGGCCAAGTTCCCTCCTCCCTTTGCAGGCCCATACCAAAGGAGAATCTACCTTGCTTAAAAAGGTGTCTGATTTTTTTTTCTTTCTGCACATGTGTACTTCTAATGCATATATTTCTCTGACTGAAAGGAATGCTTTATGCTATTAAAGACCTTTACTCCAATATATTCAGTCCCTTAAAATGTTAATAGGCTTATTCATTTTTTTACTATAGGCAAGATTAAGAAAATTAACTCCAATCAACCTAAAGAAAAGGAGACACATCCATCTGAAAATACACAAAAGGGGACTGAAATCCATTATTACATACCTCACTGAAGACTGAACAATACATTTCCATCTTAGCAGGACAAACTTAATATTGGTAGGATAAATGGCTTGCTCACTATAGCAGTAGTTGAGGAGGTTGTAGAATTTCATTCATTGAAATAGTATGGATTGGAGCTGAACCTCTTAGGTTTGGTTTGAGAACTATGAAATCTGCCCTACTGTGATGCAGAGGCTATGAGAACCACTAGATGTCCCTTCTGGCTCAAACGATAGAAGCATTGCTTATCAGATTTCTTTTTCTTTAGTAGTTGATGTGTTAGGAATATATAATATAATCCTCAGACAGTGGTTTCAGTATATTGAGCAGCATAAGGAAACAAATATAGAGACTGGCCATTAGATACAGAGAGAACTGGTGACAAAAATATCTTTAGCAAAAATATCTTGCATACTGTGCTCTGTGTTTACAGTGTAGTGAAATTCCATGGGTAGTAGTTAACAAATTACTCCTTCCCCTTTTCATCTACTTTGATAGAGAAGAAAACCCCCTTGTTATAGAAATGTATTTTACTCTATGGAGATGTGATTGGCTGATCAGACCAGATGTTTTCCAATGAAAAAAACTGTAGGAAAACACCAGTTCACTGAGCTCAAAATGTTTTGTTCAGAGCAAATAAATTTGAGGAACTTTCACCAAATCCAAGGCACATTTTGGCTAGTACCTTGTCTGGGTTACTGGAGGGGTTCCCTAGAGGCAGGGATCCTGGTAAATGAGGGTCCAGGGCCTCACAGCAGCCTATCTGGTGGGTCTGCCCTGGAGCCTGGGAAACTCAGGACCCCTGCCCCTAAAGCAAAAGGCTGGCAGGTCTACCTCAAACTCAGGGACTCTGAAAGCCCCCTGCCTAAATGAGACTGACATTCTTGTCTGTTGCTATTAGCAGTGAAACCAACAGGAGCATCAATTTCACTGAGCAGCCTCTAGAGAACTTTCAGTTTGCAGGAAACTGAGACATTTTTGTTACAAAAAAAAATGTCCTGTGGGACAGGAACCATGTTTCCTGGTAAGCTCTTGTGCCCATATTTCTCACAGTAATCAAAACTCATACACTTCTGCTGTACTTCTGCAATCAGTTTGGTGGCTGGAGCTATCATCTCCAGCCAAAAATTGAACAAGCTGTGTCTGATAAAACTGGAGCAAGTAAAACCAGTAATTTAAAAATTGTTAACTTGGCTTCAATTTCCTTCTGCTGGAATTAGGTTTGTGTTTGGTTTGGTTTGGTTGTAGTCCTCCTAGCTATCATCCTAAGCCAGGCCAGTGCAAAAGATATGTCCTATCATCCTTTGCTCATGCCTATCTGAACTATTGCCAGGCACAATACTGCTAGCCCACACTGTGCTGCTATATATGCATAGCCACATCCACCAAGTCACTCGAGGTACATGGGTCAGTATATAAATAATAATGTATGCTTGAACTCATGTACTCTGTTTCTTAAGATGTGCCTATTGTGGTAAGTTAAGGTAACTTTTGCAAATTCAGAGTTGTGTCTGCTTGCCTGAATGGCAAAGATGAGATTTTTCTCTGTTCTGGTCGTTTTTTTCAAGTTGCAGGAGCCAACAGCTAAGGGAGTGGCAGTCTCTGATGCAGTTCTGCAAGCTACATTCCAATCTAAGGATGATTTACTAAATAAGATCTACAGAAAACAATAGGGTTACAAAGATATTCTTGGGTTTATATTTAGACTTGAATAATTTTAATTACCAGTGATGACATAAGACAGAAGACCCAGCTTGAGTCTCAGATTTCAGGCTGACTGCTTTTTAGAAAAAAAAATGCATTACTTTTAAACTGAAGGCATTTAATTAATGCTCTTGTAAAATGCAAAATGTGAAATGCTCTCCAAACCATTGTAAATATTTTTTTTCTGAAAAGCATTTTACTGCTATAAAAAAAATTCACTGCCCTGTTTACTTTCAAGTCAAGATAGGTTGCCCTTGGAGTCACATCCTTGGAGTATTTTCTTCTTAGTTTCTTGGTTTAAAAATGGGTTTTAATGAACATCTTTGCAATAACATTGTATTTTTAAAAAGTGAGATGAATTACAACACAAATCTGGTTATTGTGGCAAGTCAAGAGACTGGCAAAAAGCTTGCTTAGAAGAAGTGATCTCATAAAGGCAGAGTAGAATCATAGTTTTCTTTTTGGGTGGTCTCTTTATACAGATCATTGTCTATAGGGGTTGTCCTTCGCATATGTTTTTATTGTTTGTTCATCTTCGTGCATCAGCAGAATTGCCAACTAAGCTGTGGTTATAGAACCTTCTCTTCCAGTAGTAGGTGAGAATGATGTATTGTCATTTGAAACAAAAACAGAACTAGCATTTTACACATCAGACTGGGCTTCCAGTGCTGAGAATGTACAAATGTCCTTTCATGAATTTTCAGCCTAAATGGAGCTAATTTGATAAAGTCAGTAGTGAACAAAAAAAGAACCATGAGATGTGATTTATTTTTACTTTGCCTTCTCTCCTTCTTTAAGGTTAAAAATGTCCTTGACCAAGCATTTGTTCATGGTAAGAAAGAACCTAACTTACTACTATACTAATTAAAGCATCTGTCACATATGCATCTGTGGTCAATTTCCCAGGCTTTCCAGTGTGAATGGAAGGAAGGAACAGCAGTACTCACTTTAAACTGGATTTTTTTCCAGCACCTTGCAAAAGGATTCATTGTATTATGATTAATCCATGCTTGGTCCACCTCGAATGTTTCCATGGAGACAGGGTTTTTTTTCTTGATGGCAACTGTTAGGCTCAGGAAGGTTACACAGCTCTACACAAAACCACTTGAGCTCCTAAAGAACCACTTGTTTGAAATTTAATGTGCATAAACAAAACTCCCAAATTCCTTCCCAGCATTATTGTTGTTAATGCTAATAGGCTACTGTTTTCTTAATGATATACAATGATGCCTTTTCACTTCCATCAGAGAATAGAAGAATCTGAATTTTTTGTTCCGTTGAAGGAAGCACTTTGTTTAAAAAAAAAAAAAAATTAAGGTCTGAAACTTCTTAAACAGAATAAAGATCTCTGAAGTGTGAATAGCAAGTGGTTTAGAACTGAAATATGACTGGCACATATACCATTAAAGTTTTCATTGAGCATCTCTTGCAGGTTCTCATTAATGTAAAAATGTGTGTTACAAAATATTGTTAAAGAAAATATATAATCTATTAATACATGCTTCTCTAATCTTTGGAATGACTCTTTGGAAGAGCTACCAACAGACGAATTATCAGATGGCCCTTCCCCTTGTGTTGACATTAAACATCTCACCAACGATATCATCATTATAAATTTAATAGAGCTGACACAAAATTGTTGGCATTTAAAGAAGGAAAAAAAAGCATTTAATCAAAATTTACCATCATTCTTTTTATGGAAAATCAACAGAGAATATTTATTTTTCAACCCCCCCTGTTGAATTAAAAATAAAATATATTTAATTTTAAA
>NW_005841931.1:2833466-2846318 GCF_000455745.1 Alligator sinensis | reverse complement strand
CCCCCCCCCAATATTGGTATTGGGAAGATTTTTATTTAAAAAAAAAATTTTTTCCAATACTTTGTTGAAAACCTGGAGAGTTTGGACCACAATGAACTTTTAATTTTAATTGCAAATGTATTTTATGTCAAATAATATTCTGATGAAAATATTTCAGTGACTTCTATTTTTGTATTTTCTTCCTTACCTACATGACTGTAATACCTGGGAATCCCAGTCAGGGTCTGGGGGCCCTTTGTACTAAGTTCTAGATAAACACAGAATAGAAAGATTTGTATTACAATAATTCATGCATGCCAATGTTTATGAAAACCAGCACAGATATAGGAGAAGTTGCACTGACCTGTTCACCATGAGAAATATTCATGAAGACAGAGAATCTGTGAAATGGAAAATCACCTTGGGAATGAAATATTATTTTCAAGTTTTTTGATATGTAATACAGGTTTCCCTCACTTTATGTGGGTTCTGTACGTGCAAATTCGCTCTTATGCAATGACCCTTTTTATACCAAAAATTCATTATATGCGAAGTAAATTCACTCTTATGTAGGGGTGCGCCGATAGAGATTTTTGGGGCTGATACCAATAGCCGATTTTTAAGGAGGCATGTCAGCCAATACCAATCCGATTTCCAATACGCAGCTCTTCAGCGTGAAGAACTGCATCCAGCTCGTAAGTCTGGTGTGGTGGAAGGGCGGGGGGGGGCGGATCAAGGCCCCTGTGATGAGGGAGGGAATGGGTTGGGGCAGGGGCAGTCACTTACCAGCTGGGGTGAGGAGGAGTGTGGGACACAGTCACAAGTGGTTTACTCGGGGGGCACTGGGGGTGTGTGATGTTTCTAGTGGCTGTGTGGTTGGAACCACACATTCAGTGCCGTAGCAAGGCGGGGCGAACAGGGCTACCACCCTGGGCACTGAAGCAAAGGGGCACCAACAGGTACTGCCCAGCTGGGATGGGGTGTGGGACAGAGCCACAAGCAGCTCATTTGTGGGGGCATAGGGACAGGGGTAGGGCAGCTCCCACCGCTGTGTGTACTCTTATGCAAGCATGTGGGGGGTGGCGGGACGTGTGCCCCCAGATCTGTGCATGGGGCGAGGGCGGGCTGCCACTGCGGGCTTTGCCCTGTGTGCCAAACTTTGTTGGTACGGCATTGCGCATATTGTGAGGCTATTTTCAAGGATTTTGCTGTCCCCTTGTTTCAACCAACTAGATTACCCATTTATAAGATGAGTTGCTTCTCTGAGGAAAGAAAAAGTGTCATAGGCACCATGACAGAGGGCCTCCATGTATGCAACATCTTAAATCAGGAGTGTGAAACATAGGGCCTATGTGATGGATCCAGTCCCTGGAGCTATGTCATCCAGCCTGTGTGGTTCCTGGAGAGGCTGGGAATTTGGAGGTGAGGGATAGGGCCTGCTGCTGAACTCTGGGATAGGGAGCACCACTGGGGACTTGTTTCAGCAGCAGGGGGTGAGCAATAGCTGCAATAACCCCCATGACTCCCACAGCTCAGGCACCTGTGGCAGTAAACACTGATGCCTCTCTGTCCACTGCCGGAGGTGGGTCAAGATTCAGTCTGTGAGGAGTCCCATGGTCCAGATATAGCCTGATGGGGGGTGGGAAGAGGTACAAAAGAGTTTGATCCCCTGCCCAGAATCAACTTATTCCCAGCGTTGGGAAATATCTTAATGCTGAACATCAGATACTTGCCCTATTAGCTGTCCCTACCTCATATTATGGGAGACCAAACAACAATTGAATCTCTCTCTGACTTGAGGACAGGAAGAGATGGAAGGAAGCCTTTGCAACTTAAAGTAAATGGGAAATTGCAGTCTATGACATTGCCATCCACAATGCAGTAGCAGCCCTTTTGATATACCAGTAGGCTGTGCTAAGCATGTTAATTCTGAGAGAGCAGCTGTCAGACAAACAACAGATGATTCTGAATTGGAAAGCTGTTTATTCACAGAATAGTTTTGTGTGTGTTGTCTAAATGGCCAAAGACTTCATTTCATGGTTGTGCTGATATAAATTAACTTCTAAGTTACCTAGTGAACTTTTACAAAATGTTGCACAGAAAGAGCTCCACATTAAGCCTATAAAAATTTAACTGTTCTGCCCTGCACTCTGTATAGTAGTCAGTGCTCTTTCTGCCAAAAAAGCTCAAACTTGAATGCTTTCTGAAGTCAAAGCAAAACTCAAGTGATTACAGTGTTTCTAATAAGCATCTCATTGATAGAGTTACATACATGCCTTCAGAGAGATATATTGCTGAACATGTGATTCATACATGTACAAAACTCTCTTGGTCTTCATCTATAGTTTTGCTTCCAAGATCTGAATACTATAAGATTTTTTTTTTTTTACAGAAATGTGAAAATATTCCTTCCCAAGGCAGAAAGCATGCCTATTTCCTTACCAGGTTTTACTTTTAATTTATTTTATGCTAGAGAAAATGTTTGTTCTACCAATTTTGAGTTAATTTATTTTAAGGACTGTTTAGCAATTTATGTTGAGAGAGCCTTGCCCACATAGTGGACAAGCCCTGATTTTAGCAATCAGTGGTAATGCATTGATGCTTGGTTAGGTGAGCCAAGAGCAAACTGGGATTTGCATGAATGGGGACCATGGTGCAGCCCTTTAAATCATGAAGTCTAGTTTTTAAATGAAGATGGTTCCATTAAGTCCCTGAAGGCAGTTCTGACTTTTGAGATACTTTTATGGCTTGATTTTTCAAAACAGTTCACCATTCAGCAACCTGAACTCTTTTGAAAATCCTACATGTTCTTCTGTCTTGAAAATCTGGCTCTTGCTGCCAGTGCTGAGTCCTTTTGAAATGGTTGGCCTTAACAGTTAGCTTGGATGCATTTACACTGACTACAGGCCACAAATTGCAAATCCACGGCTTTTTATGAGTGAATATAACACATTAGTTTTTATTGAACTTGTCCTCTCCTTCCTGTGTTTGTTTATTCAGGAATGCTTTAATTCTTCCTATCAATTGAAGGTTTGCAACCAGCAGTTTGTAGCTTGGTAATATTCATTGCAACTATAGTCATATTTATCCAAATTTTTGCCACTCTGTTAATTATTTGAAACACATATTGATCTATGCTGTTTTTAGTGAGTTCTGGTTTATTGCCTAGTATTGTATAATTACACAGTATAGTAAATAAATTCTACATCTTACCCCAGCATTTTTGTTGCTTTTAACTGATACTGAGTTTTATTACTTGTTATCTTCCAAAAAAGCATGCATGTTTTGGATTTTTTTTTGTTTTTTTGTGTGGAACATTTAACAGGTTCCAGAATTTCAGAGAGCCCTTTGGTAGTAAAAGACTTTTTATGTAGTCAAATGATTTTCCTGATGCATGCTAAAGAAAATTCTAACTATTTAATGATGCAGTGTTTTACAGTGAGGTTTTTTTTAAAAATTCTTGAAAACATATGTTATTCAGGGGACTACATCCCATTCTCAAACATGTGGGGCATATGCTGCTAAGAGTCAGGTTTTCAAAAGAGTTCAGGTACCTAAAGATGCAGCTAACAACTAGCGAGATTTTCAAAAGCACCCAAGCAGATTAAGTACCTATCTCCTATTTATTGCTAAGGATATCTTTCTTGGTGTATCATCATACTAAAATGTATCATCACAGAAATCTGTGATGCCAAGGCAGTCAGAAACCACATGAAAATCAAGAGGTTTGCAAGCATATGCATATGCCCTGATACTTTGGTTCTTCAAGGTCCAGATTTGAAGAAATGTGTGCCTTTGCTTATAGTTTGATTTGGCTTTTTATTTAGGGTTATTTTCTTCTGACATGTAAAATCTTTGTCCATGGAGCTTGGAGACTAAGGTCCCTTGCACATGTGCCATTATAGGTGCAGTGGGATCTGATGTGTGCTCTCCATAGTTGCACTTTGGGCCATGGCACATGTGCATAGCAGAAGGCATGGCTGTAGTATTGAGCTTCAGCTCTGGTCATACCATATTGCCAGTGCAGGGGAAGCCTGAGATCCTGAGGCTAGGCTCCACCTGCACCAGCAAGTGGCAAACTCCCATGTCTTGGAGCCTCCTTTGAAGATCCAGGCTTCCAATCACTAGGGCATACCATGATCTCCCACCACTGGGATCTCCATCAGCTGGCCTAGGCTCTCATCATGCACTCTCCTGGCTGGGAGCCCTGTCAGCTTCTCTAGTGTACCCCTATGGCTGGGAGTGCAGATCGGCTGATGACTCCCAGGCATGTAGATGCATGGTGCTCCTGCACATGTGGCTGGGAGCCCCAGCCTGGCCACATTTTCAGTTAATAGCAAGATAGGAACCAGAGATGAAGTTATTACATATGTTGTGTAATAACTTTGTGGTTTATTCCTTGTTTTATCATGCCATTAACTGCATTAACATGTGGCTAGGTAACTACTTAAAATATGATTTAAGTGGTTAATCACATCTTAAATGGAAAGTGTGCCAGTGGTGTTAGGCTGTGATCAAGAGAATCATACAGGACTCCTTTAAGGCATTTAGTGGTTCTGAATAGTAGAGTGAAAAGATTTCTCACTTAGTCATCTAGATAGAGTAAAATTATAGGGCTAAGAGTTATATTGTTTACCATAAATGCATGTAGTTAGTTTTAAGAGTGTTGCAAAAAGTAATTATTAGGTCTTCCTGCTGCTATCTCCTTAGATAAATTGTCATTGTGTGAATCTATAAATGAGCCATTTTGCTTATTTTGTTTACCATGGCTTTTGAAGATAAATTAGGACAATCAGTAGCTTGACTTAAGTAGCACAAGGGCACACAGGGTGACGACGGTCTTTTATTTGCATGGGGCACAACTAAAGACACCTTAAAGAATTTTAATAGCAAAGGACCTGCCCTTTGAAGTTTGTATTCTTCCAAAGTGTCTTAGTATGGACATGCATAATCACTAGCCACTTCCGATGAAGGATTTTGGAGAGGAATAATTTGAAGACTTCTGGTTGGCAATATTGTTTGGAGTGGACAGGAATGAAGGGAAAATTCACTACATAAATGAGACGTACTTCAAGGGGCATGGCAGTGGGGGTGCTATATAGGACATAGTCTATTCTATGTCAGACTTTTCTGGCCTTTTGGCAAATTAATAGTCTTGATTTGCAGACTAGGTCTAAGCATAAGAATCACCTGTGTCATGGAAAAATTAACAAAATAAAAATTATGGGTCTATATTTCTGCTGGCATAAGTGTCTCAGTTGCCTTCAATATAGGTGTGCCCAGTTACACTAGCATAGAATTTGGCCCCTTGAGTGTGGGCTACCATCACATGTTCATAGTGTATTGTATCCTGAAGAATGATACAGGGAAAAATCTTACTAATATTTTCCAATTAAATTATCTCCAAGATGAGAATCAGGTTGTTATATGCATTATTTCTCAGTATGTAGGTCAGTCATTTCTATATCTAACAAATCAGAATTTTTAAAGCTAGAAGGAACTAGCTAGAAGTATGACCAGGTACTGTGACCTCCAAGCCATGTAGTTCTTATTCTCATTTATGTTTAACATAACTAGTGTGTCTTCTTGTGGGTTTAGTGCTTAATAGCCAATTTATATATACCACTACATTGTTATCTGGCACCAGAGGCTTCAAGGTAAATTTGAAAGTCTGATGCAGCACCAATGGAAGTCGCTAGGAATCTTTCCTTTGGTCTAGGTGTAGAGGGAGCAGGCCCTGCAGATTTTTTTCATACCTGTGAGAGAACAGAGATGGTCTGCTTGCCTTTAGATTATGGCTTTGCATGATCTAAAATACTTCATGCATAGATTTTTTAAAAAAATATTTAGAACTTTCTATCTTGCTCCAGGACTGACAGTCCCATCATTTTATAAATTCCTGTACTTAGAATCATAGAAAATTAGGGTTGGAAGGGACCTTAGGAGGTCATCTAGTCCAACCCCCTGCTCAAAGCAGGACCGTCCCCAACTATATTATCCTGGCCAAGACTTTGTCTAACTAGGTCTTAAAAACCTCCAAAAATAGAGATTCCACAATCTCTCTTGGTAGTAAAACACTGTTCCAGCAGTAGAAAAGGGATGGAGGCCAAGAGGGCTAAGACCCCAATAAGGGTGTAAATGCCTGTGGTGGCCTGATACTGGATTGGGGCCAAGTGCCCACCTGAACCGTTAAGTGGTAACACCTGTGAGGCATATACATGGCTGTAGGGGAGGTCCAAGGTGTGAATAGCCCTTAAGGCTAACAGGTGCCTGGTGGGGGGCACTGATGGGCCATCAGGGCCCACCTAGCAAGGGCAGGGTGGAGACCAGTAGGAGCCAGGAAGAACTAGCTGGCAGGGCTGTGCAAAGCTTTGGTCCCTGATTTGATTTGGCGGAGATTTGGCCTGATTCGGTGGCTGAATCTCCGAATCCAAATTGAATCAGAGGACCCTTTAATCTCTCTGAATTGATTCGGAATCCTCCGAATCAATTCAGACAGATTTGGCCATTTGGACATAGATACAGCTTTAAATGTTTTTTTCTGTATACATTTAGGTAGCAGGGGCTCTGAATGCTGCAGTGCTGGGGCAGATGCAGCATCCCACAGAAGCAAGGGGGGCTCCCCAGCGTGCTCGGCAGCAGACCCAGAAGTGGATCAGAAGCACTTCCAGTCCACTTCCCGGTCCACCGGGGAGCACGCAGGCCCCCTCCCACCCCGACTCAGTGACTGGTGCCTCAAGGATCTCGGGGGGACCCATTAGGCAGGTCCAGAACCCATTAGGCAGCCTCCCTTCTAATCGAACAATTACATCAAGTCATGGAAGATGAGAATGGGAGGGCATCCTAGAGCTGGAGCAGAATAAGGGTTGCATGGCCACAAGAGGGCATCACGGTCACCCCTGGAGCCCAAACATTGCTACATGGTCAAATGCTGATGTTAAATCAGAAGGAAAATTAATTTAGTTTCATTCTGTGTCTATGTCCTATGCGTTGACTAGAACATTCAGGTGATATCCATTCTTTGGGGAAATTAAATAATATATTTTTATTCCTAAATAGTACAAATCATTGATCTTTAAAAACAGGTTCCATGGAAAATATTATACATTGTTTGAGGACTTGAATGATGTACATGCTTTTATGCTTGCCTGCTGCACACAGGGGAATATTACTCATGCTGGGTAATTTACTTTGTACATCCTACTGATGACATGAAACCATAAGTTTCCCAAAGCAGATGTTATAAGAAGCAAAATTTTTACTTGTTAAGACAGCAAATTCTTCTTGGGATTTTGCAAAGCAGGTCACTCAAATTATCATCCCCATCATCAGTCACTGTGTGCGCTATTGTTCATTAGTGATATATTGGTTTTCTTGATTAAACAGTTTAATGTCAGAGTATGTATTATTCAAAATGTATCCTACAGGCCAGTTAGTCACTACAAGAATCGCTACAATGTCCAATCAAATAAATCCCATCCTGAGCTTTTTTGCCCTGAGGGAATACATTTTCAATTAAGTTGCACATTTGAAATGCTGGAAAATATTAACATGGCTTATCATGCTTCCTCAGAGTAAAATAATTTCCAGCAGGTTTCAAATGTCCATTTTAGCATCTTTCCCCCCACCCTTCCAAACTCTAAGTTGAGCTCTCCATACCATTTTGTTCTGATAATGTCATTGGATGTGACGCTAATGGCAGAGAAGTTGGGTACTTGTCAGTACAATCTGAGAATGTCCAAGAACAGAGATCCTGCGACTTGAAAACAATGGGCATTTATACATGTGCTCGGGGGGGGGCGCTTTAATTAGAATGGTTCCAAGAGCTGCTCTAATTAAAGTGCCCAGAGCATCAAGCGTATCAGTATCCCCGCACTGAAAAATGGTGGTGGGGGCACTTTAGCTAAAGCTTGTTCAACAAGCTTTAGTTAAAGTGCCCCCACTGCCATTTTTCAATGCAGGGATGCTGATGCATGTGACACTGGAGTCTTCTCTGACACACTGTAATTACAGTGCATTGGAGCAACCTCACCCCATGTGTATACACACCCAACCACTCTTAGGTGCTTTGGCTTCCCAAATTCATATTGTATCAGCATTGCAAGAGCTAACACCTGGAGAAGAGCTGCAATTAGGGCTGTGCGAGTCTTCGGATCCCGCTACGGATCCGGACCTGCTTCGGATGCTTCGGCGTCTGAAGCGGCACTTCCAGGTCAAAGTGGGATACCAGTAACAGTGTCCAGAGTGGGTCGGGGGCATCCAAAGTGTTTCAGACCCACTTGGGATGCTTCGGAGCTGCTTCGGCCATTTTGAGGGAATTAGAAGAGGGAGGGGGAGCGGGGGAGGGATGGAGAGTGGGAGTGGAGGAGGGAGGAGTAGTGGGAGGGGGGAAGACTGATGTCTGTAGGTAGCCAGTGAGAAGGATTTCTCCCTGGCTACCTTTCCAATGGCAGTGTCTGTGGGGTGGGACTAAAAAAGTATAAAAGCGCCTGTTTCCAGCCCTTCTGTGCCTTTTGCAGCTCGTTCTCTGAGAGCAGCTGTGTGAGAGAGGAACGCTGCGACTGAGACCTGCCTGCTGCTTTTTCATGTTATAAAGGAGTGGTTAGGATTTAGCTTAGCTTAGCTTAGTTTAGCTTAGCTATTCAATTCAATTATTAGTAGTATTACAATTCAATTTATTTCTTTGAATTATTTTTTGGGGAACTTGTTTTGGAAACTTTGCAAAAAGACAGTTGTGTTTTCCCAGCCAGTGTTACCTATCACTGTTCAGGAAGGCACAGATTGCTTGCTTGCATGCACGCACACACGCACGCACATACGCAGAGAGCCAGAATATAGAAAAAAATCACGGCTGAAGAAGATAGACAAATATTTACAGAAGAGCAAGACACAGTTAATATATTGCGATACAGGAGCACACGCAAATAATTTCATTCATACCACAAAATAGACAATATTGTGAGAGCCAGAAAGAAGACACACAATTTCATTCAGAACAGAAGAGACAATATAGTGAGACCCACAAAGAAGACACACAAATAATTTCATTCACAGCACAAGATAGACACAGATATCCACAGGAGAACAAGACAGACAGATATACAAAAGGATTCACACACACACACACACACACACACACACACAAACCTTTTGCAGCACAGGAAAGAACAATATGAAGCGTGCTGGAAAGGCAGGTGCCAGGTCTTCTGGCAGGGCAGGGAGAGGAGGTAAGGAGAGAGCTAGAGCTGCAAGCCCCATCCTGTCCCGAACACAGACGCATTCTATTCCCAAGCAGCCATGACATCAGTGCTGCCAGTGGAAGCCAGGCGGTGGGAGCAGTGTCTGCACCTAACATCCCTACACCTGCACCACCTTTGCTCTGTCCAGAAGTGGGCACCAGCAGTGGAATCACTGCCTCTTCCACCCCAATTTCAGTTCTCAGCATCCCACTGCCAGAGGAGAACTTGGAGCTGGAGCTGGAACCAGGGATGCTGAGGCTCAGGCAATTCTGGGGACTGAGGGGGAATCAGAGTTCGTGCTCCACACCCCTCACGTTTCCCCTAGACCCAGATCTCTTCCGGAAAGCAGCACCTCGGAGGAGGCTGAGGTTGTGGAGGCAAGTGGCTCAGCTGAGGCAGCTTCCTCCTGCAGCTCCGCCTGCTGAGAAGGAGGAAAAAGAGGGATCCTCGCCCTCAACCCAGAAGCAGGGGAGTAGTGTAGTGTGGGATCATTTTGAGGTGGCAGATGATCCCAGATTTGCCATCTGCCAGCACTGCTGAAGGCACATGAGCCATGGCAAGGACATGAGACACTTCTTTACCACGGCCATGCTGCTGCATCTGAGGAGTCACCACCCCCTTCCCCTTCTTCCTGCTGCTCAGCCTGGCACTAGTGCGAGTGTGCCGAAAGGGAAGTCCCCCACTCACTCCAAAGCCCCCTTCCCCTCAAAGCAGAGGCAGGCCACCCTGGACCAGTGGGGGAAAGGTGGACAGAAAGGAGGGGTGCATTCCCAAGGCTCCCAAGGCAGGCGAGATCACCCAGAGCATTGAGGAGATTCTTGCCCTGGATGGCCAGCCCTTCTCCCTAGTTGAGCGACCAGGGTTCAGGTGGTCATAGCACTTCTGGCCCCATTTTACAAAGTGCCCGCACACACCACCTTCTGCTGGGCGGTGGTGCCCTCCCTGTATCAGGCATGCAGGGAGTACTTGAGGGAGGAGCTGTGCAAGGCAGGGCTGCAGGTAGCCTTGCATTTCACCTCTGACATCTGGAGCAGCTGGGGTGGCGATCATGCCTACCTCTCTCTCATGGGGCACTGGTGCGATCAGTCAGGCCACAGGGCTCTACTGAAAGCCGAGGTGTTGGATGAGTCCCACATGGCAAGGGAGATCATGGGGGCCATGAATCCCATGGTGCAGGGGTGGCTCTTTGGGCAGGCTGAGCTCACCCGCGGGTTCATGGTCACTGACATCAGGGTCAATATGGTGAAGGCAGTCCATGATGCCAACTTTGTTGACATCTGCTGTGTGGCACACAGGCTGCACCTAATAGTGAGGGATGCCTTGGAGGGGGACAGGGCTGCCAGTGATGGCGCCACCACCAGTACTGCTACAAGCTAGCTGATTTCAAAATGCAAGAAGGTGGCGGGCTACTTCCATCGCAGCATCAAGGGGGGCAAGATGCTGCAGGAGAAACAGGCAGAGCTCAGCATCCCGCAGCACAAAATCGTACAGGATGTGGAGACTCAGTGGAACTCCACATACCTGATGCTCGAGAGGCTGGTGGAGCAACAGAAGGGCATCCATGAGATGGCCTTGCTTGGGGAGATAGGGATCAGCACCCCCCTGAACAGAGCTGAGTGGGGTACCATCTCCCAGATGTTGGTGGTCCTCAAGCCCTTCCTCGAGGCCACCGAGACCCTTAGCGCTGGTGATGCTTTCCTCAGCCAGGTGATCCCCCTAGTGAGGGAACTGGAGAACCAAATGGAGAAGTTCCAGGGGATCAATGTTCCTGGCTGGGGCGAGCTGCTGTCACCAGACATGCAGGCACTGGTGAGGCAGCTGAAGGAGGGCATCAGGAGACGGCTGGATCCCTCACGGTTCAGTATGGTCCACATAATGGCAGGCATGTGTGACCCGAGGGTGAAGGGGAGCATGTGCATTGGCAGCCCCAAAACCCTTGATCACTGGACGCAGGTGCTGGTGAACAAAGTCAGGGAGGCCAAAGTGCAGAGGCGAGAGGATGTGGAAGAGGGGGATCCACTTTCCCATGCCGGCACTCAGAAGAACTGATCTTCTTGAAACTTGGCACGCTTTGTGGCCTCACCAGGGGCCACCATCCCTGCAGTTTTCATCCCCCTGTGTTGTAACACTTAGACGTGACAGAAGCTTTGCTTTCAAGGATTTGGGGTACAGTTCCCCCCAAACCCCTGCACCAATCTTCTTGAAGCTTGGCAGGCTTTGTGGTCTCAGTAAGAGCTACCACCTCTGCAGTTTTCAAGACCCTGTGGTGTAAAACACAACCGTGACATGAGTTTAGCTTTCAAGAATTTGGAGTACAGTTCCTTCAAACCCCTAAACTGATCTTCTTGAAACTTGGCAGGCTTCATGCTCTTTGCAGAGGCTACCATCTCTGCAAGTTTCATCCAAATCATACAAAAAACAACAAAGTTATAGATCTTCCATTGATTCCCCATTATATCCTATGGCCGGATCAAGACGGAAACCTGGTCCAGAGCTCCGGATCAGATTGCAGCCATCTGATGTGGCCAGATCCAAAGCCAGATCGGTTCACTGCTGATTCGCACAGCCCTAGTTGCAATCATTTATTCTAAAACTAAGGGCTGTTTATGCTAGTATAGTTAAAGCAGTTAATACTCTCACTGTATCTAATGGAGATGTAATTATACCATTATAAAAGGATTTGGTAAATTGTTGCTATACATTTGAGCTATGTTGGTTTAACTGTTTTAGTAGAAAATAGCTAGACCAGGGGCGGGCAATTATTTTGGGTGGAGGGCCGCTTACACAGTTCTGGCAAGCTGTTGAGGGTCGCATGGGTAGCCACACTCCTTGACAGGTGCTCCGCCCCCTGGTTGGCATCTTGTGGCTTCAATTTCCACTGCCTAACCCCTGACCTTTGCCACCAGAAATCCTGCCCCTTGCCCCCTGAAGCACTCCTTTCAGCAAGGGGTTTTGCCATCTCAGAACCAGAAAAATACCAAATTATATTCTAAAAATCAAACCTCTACAACATACATGAATTTGATTTAAACAAATTTTTGTCCTGGTTTACATGTGTTTGTGTAGTGTACATAGAGGTGATTGTATGTAATAGCTTAAAATGAAGTCTTACTCTTGTATATTATGGGGGGTGGGTATAGGTGTTTGGTGAGGTTATGGGTGTGTGGGTAAGTGTGGTGTGGGGGAGGGTTTGGATGTGTCTGTGGCGGATGGATATGTGTGGGGGGTATGGGTGTGGGGTGAGGAAGCATGTGGGGTGTGTGTGGATATGTGGGGTGTAGGTGGGAATGGGGTTTGTGGGGGACTGTGTGTAGGGTGGAGGGTGGCTGGGGTGTGTGAGGGGATGTGGGTGTGGGGGTTTGTGTGCATGGCAGTGTGAGGGGGGTGTGGGTGCATGTTTATGATAGGGTGTTTGTGTGGGACTTGCCCTATGAACGCACGCACGCATGCACGCATGCACGCACGCATGCATGCACATCCCCTCCCTACACACACACTGGGGTACTGGCGTGGCCCTGTGTTCTCCGGTCCAGTGATGCTACTGGGAGCCACATAGTGCTGGAGCAGTGGGAGGGCAGGAAGGCAGGGAAATGTCTGGGGGCGGGGTGGGGCTGGGCTGCCGCAATCCTGCTGG
>NW_005841931.1:2809578-2833335 GCF_000455745.1 Alligator sinensis | reverse complement strand
GCTGAGGACTCCTCCTGGGTCCTACTGCCCCTGGCTCCTGTCATCTTTGACAGGCAGTCAGGAGCAGATAAATATTTTCTAAATTTTGGGGGGGGCCCTGTGGGCCAGATAAAATGGCCTGGAGGGCCGGCTCCAGCCCACGGACCATATTTTGCTCACCCCTAAGCTAGACCCTATCCAAAATAGCTAATTTAACACAAAAATTTATGAGCCCAACAAGTCTCTGAAGAAATCAAGAGTTTCCACTAAAATTCAATGGGCAGTGTGTGGAGTTCACTCCCATGCAGAAGACCATCAGCAGGTGTATAAGCTACTCAAGAGTACATAATACTTAGTGGGATGATACTTTGCACAGGGGTGAACTTCACTTAACATGTCCAGTTGTTTAACTGTAACAAACATCAAGGGGAAAAACAACCAACCCCCACCCCCACAACCAAACAAAAAATCCCTCACCCCTCCTGTCTTTCTCTTGCTTTGTGTGTGTTTTTAAGGCTGCTTCATGCTCATAGTTCTGTACCTTTCCACTCCACACTGGCACATTCAGTTTCTTAATTCTCCTGATGGCAGTAACCCTGGTCAGCTGAGATTCACTTCCCACTGCACATGCACATTTTAAAAAAAGAAATGCATGTCTCTCTTACTCCCTCATGCAGGCAAAATACATCATTCCATCAGTTTCCTTATGCTTTTTACTTCAGATAATTCAACCTTTATTTAGTAACCTGGTCATAAGTAAGATACTGCAAGTGCTGTACAGGCAGTGTCTTCCCCAAGAACAATCATTCAGGGACTTACAGAAAATCTATGCAGACACTAAGCTGCACATCATTCATTATATCTTCTGTAAAGGTTCAGGGGTGAACTCGATCTGTGACTGCTTTCCCCAGCCTCTTGTCAAGGGGCAGACCTCTGTCTGTACTCTTCCCATGAACGCAGGTTTACCCCTTTTATGACTGGCTTACCAGGATCATGTTGCAGAAGCCCTTTTCTCTACACTATCCCATCCTTTTGAACCATTTTTCTCAATAGCAGGGGACATGGCTCCTTACCTGGGATCTCTTGAACATGTATTAACAACCTTTTACAGAAGCAGAATGTTGGTTGCCATGGTCCCTCTGCTTTACCTGTGGCAGGTTAGAGTGTTAGACCTGTATTGTGTCAAAGTTCATGGTAATTTTCCTAAGAGGTTAGATTATAGATTTGTATAGGATGGTTTGGATAGGGATAATCCTGCCTTGGGCAGAGGGTTGGACTGGATGGCATATTATGGAAGACCTTTTAGTCCTATTTCTCTATGATTTCTATGAACAAGCCCAACTGCAGTTGGTATCTGTATGACTTTTCTTTCTTGGGTACCCTCCTTTTTCCTCTCTGGGGCAAAGTTTGTAATCTTTTTGTCTGTTTTTGTTTTCTTCTTAGGGCCTAGCTTTGGGGGAATAAAAGCAGTAGTATAACTAAACACGAGGGGCAGTGAGGGACTAGCATTGGGCACTGAATGTGAGGGAGTACCAGAATCCCCTTCACTGCCAAGAATCTTTATAATGGGAGGGACTCAGCCATAGGAGACGGGCAGTGCAGCTTTGCACCCAACAGTGTATATGGGGGTGGAGGGGGGGAGCAAGTGGAATAGCATTCCCCCCTGGGGAGTTTTTCTCACAGTAGGTGCAGGGAAGGAGTGAACGGGTAATGAGGCATAGCTCCCAGGGAGCCCACACTACAGGGCTGTTGCACCAGAGTTAACACTGCTGCATCATCATCAGCAACAGTAGTAGCAGTTGCCTTCAGTGTATAGAAAACTCAGGCAGGTAAGACTTCCCTTTCCCAGATCCTCCATCCTTCAGCAGGGGTCAGCATACCTCCTACTCCCACCCCTGCAGCTCCAGGTGCTTAATGATCTCACTACACCTCCGAAAAAGACACTGTTAAGATGGCTAGCAACAGGCACAGTGCCATAGCAAGGGGAGGCGGAGCAAACAGGGCAACCGCCCCAGGCACCAAAGTGAAGGGGTGCCAATAGGCACTGCCCAAATGGGGCAGGGCGTGGGATAGAGCCAAGAGCAGTGTGTTTTGGGGAGCATGGGGGTAGGGGAAGGGCGGCTTCCGCCACTGCGTGCACTCCAGGACAAGCATGGTGGGGGCGTGTGGCCCCCGGACCTGTGCACAGGGCGAGGGTGGGCTGCCTCTGTGGGCTTTGCCCCAGGTGCCAAACTTCATTGCTATGGCACTGAACAGGCAAATGCGTATTTCCTAGTGATGAACTCATTTATTGCTCCCTTCAAGGACTCCTGGTACCTTTTAGTATTCCTAGAGATACCTTATTTCTGTCATTGTTTTGTTTTCCTCTTTGTTTTACTCTTAGACCCTCCTTTGATTTTGACAGTCAGCCAAAATAATTTTGAACAGATAAACCAAGGAGCATGTACTATTCATACAAAATAACACAGCTTTTTTTTTGGTTCTTCACTTCTTGTATTCATTTCTATACAATAGCACCACTGGGTGTAGCTTTCTATGGACCTACAAGAAATAAATTCTACATAACGGGACAGGAGTAGTTCAAAACTCAACCCCCTTCTGATCTCATTCCCGTCCATTTTCTACCTAGGAGAGTATGACTGGCTATTTGCCACATAATTCATGCCATCTGGTGTCTCATAGGCAAACAGCTGTATAACAAGATCTTGGCTGTGACTTCAGTATGTTGTCAAGTACAGATGGGTGACTAATTCATAAGAATAATTGATGACTGATTTAGCCTTTTTCTCTGCTACTGTCGTCTCTGTGAGATCATTATATTCTTGAATGTATTTGTTCTTCATTCATACGCTTTGTTTTCCTGCAAGCAGTTTGTTGCCAATATTCAACAGTCTGCGTTTGGCTTGGACAGTTGGGTTGGTTAGCTCAAGTGATGTATTTTCTGTTTCCTGCTTGTGGTCCTGATTGAGCAAAGTTTCAAGAGTAACTCCTAGATCATGTTTCTGGTGCAAAATAATCATACTTACAAATTAAAGATTTACTTTCTAAAAATATTTTTCATCTGATTCCCAAACATTCTTGCTAGCACGCTCATTCTCTAGAACAGGGGGATTAGGATAGTGGAGGAAGTATACCATGCTACCTCACTAATGTGCTAAAGATTAAACTGTTTGAGAAGGCTGAGATAATCTTTTCTCAGAAGCCTAGTGAAAGGGGCTTACATAATTCAATCCCTTTTTGTCTGCCATATTTTAGCATTAAGGCCAGTCTTCAGGTTAGTTAAAATAATACTCTTGTTTTTTTAAGGGCAAAATGGGTTCGGCTTGACACAGGATGAGTAGGGTGCATGTGAAGAGGACATTGAGGGTGTTTAAAATGGGACTTTGAGTCCATATTTAGCTATCTAAATAAGTGATCTGGGTTCTAACAGCAGTGAGGCACATGTGATAAATATTATAAAATCTAAGTGATAAATTGTACTCTGTGATTTTTTAATTTATGATTTTTTAGCCCAAAGAGATCAGTCTAAAATTACATTGGAGGTTAATGCTTCTAGATTTGCAGAAGTGTGTAACGTAATTTCCCCTGAATAATCCCATTCAGGTGGGCCTCTCTGTGTATATGCTTAAAAGCTAAGAGCTGTAAATTGTAATCATTGGATCTCACAAAATATTGATAACATGAATGTGAAATTTGTTAATTCTATAAAAATCCGCATATAGCCCCTTGTCTAAAGGCTTTCAACTGCTGATCCTCACTGTATAATCTCTCAAAAGTGCCAGGAAAAATGTCTCTTTGATTCCTTCATTCCAATTTGCAGCTTTCAAAAATGTCTGCAATAGGAACAATTTGAATATATATTTTTCTGCTAGAGAGATATTAGGAGTCATTCAAACTTAGAAAGGAAATATTCTTTGGGTAAGGTAACTTCTTAGAAGAATTGCCTAAGGAAACTAACAATGTCATTTGCCCTCACTATTGGGTTACAAGAACCATGCTAATTATTAATGTTGCACTAATTATCACTGGTAAATTAATGATTAATTAGTAGTGATAATTTGGAGCTATAAAGACTTTATAATCTCTCTTAAAGCTCAGGAAGGATTCTTCACTGTATTTTAGTCATTAGCCTGTTTCATTGTTATAAAGCCCTTATGAAAATGTTTTCTTAGCAAACTAATTAAGACTTTCAGTGAGGCTTGAGCACTTAACTGCCTGTGGAATTCTTGTCTTTAGTTTAAATGATAAATTCTTGCCGAGTCTGGCTTCTGATAACCTGTGGTAATTTTGAATAAATTATAGGAATCATAACAGAAGCCAAAATTGCACCATTTTAAAAATCTGATGCAGAAAAGGCATTTGATGGGATGGGATGGGTTTCTACATTGCACATTATGGGCACATTTTGAATACATCCTACTTTTCAAAAACCGATATCTACCATCCATATCAGTCCAGATGCTATATTACAAACCGGTTGCTTGAGAAAGAAGGCAGAGATGCTTGTTATGCCAGTTATGTGCTCTTTGGTATTAAAATTTCTAGTCACAGCAAAAAGTAGGAATGATTTTTTTTTTTTTGTATCAAGGGTATAATTTATGATTTTGTTTTTCCTGTGGGAGGCCCTCTGAGTATAAACCTTACAATAAGGCATATATGGAATCTTAAGTGAGAAAGGAAGAGATATTTAATGGTGAAATTTCCTGTCATCGTGTGAAAATGGCAAATAAATTTTAAATTGCAGATACTAAAAATATTTTAAAGCAGCATGGCAGAATGGCAGCCAAACAGTATTGTATTGTACTGATCTGGGTTCTAGCTACTGGGAATAATTCCTTTAATGCAAGATGCAACTACAAATAGAGATATGGAACAAATTTCCCCATATCTCCCTCTCACTGGTTTTTACTATCCTGTCGTATATACTCCAGAAAATGTGACTCTAAGACTATTGGATTTTCACTCCTCCTTTTCCCCAGTTCACAAACCACAACTTTTTTTTATGTGGTTGTAGTTTGTGAGCATTCATTATTAATAGTTGTCTGCCTACTAGAGCAGGAGGCAGCAACTTTTGGAGTCGAGAGCTGCTTTAATGGAGCTTAGTTCTGAGCCCAGAGCACTTGCAACCTGCCCTGTGGTGCTACAGCCACAGTCACCATTTCCCTTCCCCTTTCCTTCCCCAGCAGTGCCACCACTGTGGCTCCTCCCTGAAGCCCACCTGCTATGCAGGCAAAGCCTCCCACCACTAAAATGTCACAGAGGATCCCTTACTTTGGAGGCTGGATAAAATGCCTCCACAGGCTAGATCTGGTCTGCAGGCTGTAGGTTGCTGACCGCTGCACTAAACCAATGATTCCCACATTTTTTGGACCAACAGACTATTGTAAACCCTCAACATTTGCTTGGCCTCTGAATGCTGGGAGCTGTACAGGGTGAGTTGTGTTTTAAAGGGCTTTGCAGGGGCAGGGGATGAAGCAGTCTGAATAAGACCTCCATAAATACTGTTTCTTTATCATCCACTCTGTGCCACTTTGAGATACCAGATACTGAACTAGACTATGGTCTGTCCCATTATGGCATTCGGTAGGCTCTTGTGCACCATGCAGCTGTGACATCAAACTTGTAATTGCAAGTATTATAGAGGCACATAGGGCACCTACACATATGCTTGAGGGGGAGCGGTCCATTTTAATTACAGCAGTTCTCAGGAGCTGCTCTAATTAAAGTGCCCACAGTCTCTTGTGTATTCAGTGTCCCTGCTTTTCAAAATGGTAGTGGGGGTGCTTTAACTAAAGCTCATTCTGTGAATTTTAGTTAAAGTACCCCTGCTGCCATTTTGAAATGAGGGGACGCTGAATACACAAGACGCAGCACGCTGGAGCATTCTGATTAGCTCATGCCAGCAGACTTGATTAATCGAGCCTGCTCCAATTTGTCTTAATTGGAACATTTCAGAGCATGTGTAAAAGTACCCATGGGACCCAAAAACTATTGCAATAGAGTAACAAGTACAGTTATGATTGTTGGCTACAAATGTCCAACTCGGGATCCTTAAAATTCTGGTTTATTAAACGGATTGAAACACTGTAATGAAGTTAAATCATAAACCTTGGGGCTGGTCCCCCCACACACACACCTGCAAACACATGCACACACACAGTAGCAAGCTACAAGAGTCAGGTATACCTATCCTACAAGCGCTGGATTCTGCCATCGAGGCTTCTTTCAGCGTGGTGTTATCTTCCAGAAGGGGGTTGCCGGCTGGTCCTTCTGGCTGGACAGGCCGGGTGCTGGTCAAGTTGGAGATCAAGAGGGCGCCACTGAGAGTCACTTTTCACTGCTTTTTATCTGTCCTTGGCAGACTTTGGTGACTCCCCAGTTTTCAGGTTTGCCCAATCCAGGGGTCGTTGACCCTCATGGGACTTCCCCCTTCGGTGGCTACTGGATGGCATCTGTCAGCCCCAGGGGTCATCTGCATGTACGTGCGGGTTTGGGAGTCCGTTGATGAATTTTGAATAGGGCTCTGGGAGTGGTCGATTTGGAGATATTCAGCCCAAAAGTTGGTCCCCAGCATTGATTAACTCAGGCCAGGGTTTCTAGCCCTTGATCAGTGACGTTTAGAGATTTCCCGGTTGTTACATTGTCTTCTATTGATTTCTTCCGTTGGTTGATCTGCAGTTTCCTTAGGTGTTAATTGCTGTCTGCTGCTACAGTGTTACACATTCAATCACTGATTCTCTCGCTCTTTCAGGGGCCAGCCTGATACAGGGAAGCAGCAGTTTGACTCCTGCCCTTGTTAACATTGTTACTAAACACATTTATAGTTGAAAGTTGAAAGGTGAGGAGTATAAAATATAAGCTACAAATGCCATGGCACACAAATAGATAAAAATACCAACATACACAGGGAGATACAAAATACATACATACAAATTTTAAAACACAATTCCTTATCTTAAAGTGAAAGAAAGAGGAAGGAAGAAAAGGTAGAAGAGGAAAAACATATCCAAGGAGGGGAGAGCGACTGCAGGCAAGAGGAAAAGGGGGCTTTCTGCTACATGATTATCAATTTTAAATCATCCTCAAAACATCTACTTTTGGGGAGGGCCTCTTGCGCTGACAGGCTATGGGCCCATGTTGACTTTTTTCTTTTATGCTCAAATTTTTAAAAGTAAATTAAATGTCAATGAGGAAGCATAGAAAATTTGCCAACAATGGAAGAAAAGAGAAATTGACTCCAAGACATTTATAAGGCCATAACTACCCCTCCAAGCACACAGAAATGGGCAGTGATTGCTTCAGATTTCACTTTAGAAAGTTTGCCATGGACTTTGATGTTGTTTGTAGTAACCTATGTGGGAAATGCCCAAGACCAGGCCAGAATTGAAAGAGAACGTTAGCATGTGAGGCTTTAAATTAGAGACCTGTGCTGGTAGCACTGTAGAAATTGAGTATTCCCCAGAGCGGTCCCTAGGGATGTGGGGGCCCAGGGCATATCAGCCTGTGCGGGGCCGTGGGGGGTGGCAAGCGGCTGGAGTGTGGAGCTGGTGGTACTGTATGACACTGTCCATGGGGCCCCCCAAAATGCGGGGCCCAGGGCTGTCACCCCGATTCTCTCCCCCTCACCCCCCCGATGGCCCTGCTCTCTCCAACACAAAGACCTTGCCAGTGAGACTTTCAGGAGATCCAGAAAAGACAAGAATAAGCTCCAAATAAAACTGCAGATCTTGAAGTGCAGGTGAGCTTGCTTCAATTTAAAAGCCTCAGCAGAAAATTAAGGTAAAACTTAACAGCTATTAAAGATATTAATAGATCATAAAGCCAGAAGAGACAAAGTCTGACCTGCATATCACCAGCTGCAGAATGTTATCTAGTAATTCCTGCATAAAGGTGAGTTGAGCTGAGGCATCCATTTTTGATTTACATACTTAATTTAATGAAGGATCTACTTAGGAAAGTTTTCCAGTGGCTAATTTTTAGTGCTGGTTAGATAAATCTAATGTTTTTTTTTCCTTCATGGAATTTGACCATTCAGCACAGTCAAAACATTTCACAGAGAAAGTTCACTTTTGCTGAAATTCTGATGAAGCACACACATGCAGTCTCCAAATGGAAATGTGCCTGATTGTCTCCCACTTGCCCTTCCAGTTTCTTGGCAATCTGGGCAACCAAAGGGCCATGGCTTCTGAGCAGCCTGCTCGACTGGTTGATTGCTTCAAGCCAGTCACCCGTCCCTTTTATGTAGTATCTCTATTTTTTTTCTGACTGAAACTGTTGCCCAAACGGCTAGTTTCATGCCCCCAGAGGCTTTTCCGATTGACCTCAAGGAGAGAGTCACACACTCAAGCTGGGTCCATTTCAAATTTATTGTTTGCGCAAACAAGATCGACTAGGGGGCTAGTAGCCCAAAGCAGAGTCGACCCCCGGTCTTTGTCCGAGGGTCTTTTTATAGCTTATCTAAACAAAGAACCGTATCGTGTTATGCAGTTATTGGCTATCCTACAGCGTCTACAAGCTTCTACTGTTTCGTCTAAGTTTCCGCAAGACGTCAAAGTTTCCATGGTTACGTCTAAATTTCCACAGGATGTTTTAGGTTTTCATGCTATGCTTAACTTAGTATGGGTTATGTTATAACACCTGTGTGTTTTTAACAGGGGGGTCTTTTATCTTATGTCTTCAATCTATGTGCAGAAGCTAATGCGGAAGCCATTTGCAAGCCATGTCGAATACAAAAGCATTTTGCAAAGAAAGCACTATGTCTAAATTCAATCATTATGCCTAACCTCTAATCGTATTTTTACCACAAAACCAAATTTAAAAATATTTAAATCCTCTGCGAAATAGAATCACCTTCCTCTTCCCAGCTGTACCAGTTATCCACCCAATTAAGCATTTGAGCCTCATTTCGACTGTATTTGTCTAGTTTCAGCTTTCAACCTTTGTTTCTCCTTAAGCCCTTTTTTGCTAGATAAAGGACCCTCTACTATCAGGACTCTTCTCCTCATGTTTATTCTTGCAGACCTTGATCAAGTCACCTCTTAACCTCCTCTACATGAGGCTAAATCGATTGAGCTTCATTAGTCTTTCGCTGTAAAGTAGGCTTTTCCAGGCATGACTGGATTGGAACGATCTGAATTTCTAATGTAACAGAGGAAAATACCTTTACGTACGCATGGAGGTGAAGACTGAGTGCGCACATAGCTTTATTTGAAAATAGGCAACAGACCACACGCAGTAAAAATGAAAACACGGAGTTAGCTGGAACAAGGGTATCATTTAAGCACATATCGAGAAGCATGAAAAATTCACAAGGGAGCAAAATTCCTATAACATCTGTCAAAAGAATGAGTTTTGAGATTAGTAAATGAAGACAGGGATATTCAGAAAAATAGTGAAATCCTGAAAAAGCAAGGAATTCAAGCTGTTCTTTTATTCACCTTTAAGCTCAGACTTCATCATAGTTTCAAAATGGTGGAAGATGCTGAACACCACAATTCATCTTTGAGATACTTTTATTACCTTAATAGCTGAGCACATTGCAATCTGAATGTATTTATCCTCACAGCCTCTTGGAAGTAGGGAAGTAACTGCATCCCCATTTGGGACTTAAGGGTATGTAGATGCCTAAATACCTTTGTATCCAGCAGGAGTTAGATGTCTAAATACTGTTGTGGATTTGGGCCTAACCAAGTCCCTTATTGTTACAGGAGAAATCTGTAGCAGGACAGGGAATTGAAACAAGGTCTCCTGAGCCCAGGTTTATGTCCTAACCACTGAACAATCCTTCCTTTCTGCTTACATTTGAAAATGATTACAAAACTTGTCAGCTCTGCTTCTTATTACAACTTCAACTGCACTATTTCTTACTGATGAGAACAAGCCACTTTTTCCTTAGTTCCGTAAAATACTTCAACTATAAGAAGGAGGAGTCCTGTTGTCTTCTATTGTCTTACATTTTTTACTTCCGGCATTTACTTTACTTCCTGTTAAACGTGCTGTGGAGCATAGCTGGAAGGGGACCTATTTCTCTTCTGGGTTTCCTCCCTTTTGTCCCCAGCTGCACACTGGGAGTAGATATCAGAGCAGTCTCTTTGCACTCTTCAGAATCAAGTAGCGGGCTGGAGGAGCAAAGGAGAGAATTTTATGCTTGTTAACATTCTTCATGTAGATCACATTGATCTCATGTCCTATCCTGTTTAAAGGAGGAGAGAGCATAATCTAATTAAATCCTCTTTATTCTTCTAGATATAAATCTTGTGCAACAATGATCACTAATCTGGGGAGAAAATGGATTGACATACAAAAAGAGGGTAAAATATAGTGAGACACTATTAAGAAATCTCTAGTGATTAAAATCGTGCCTTCTGAAACAATTAGCCAATTCAGTGCAATAAGGTGCAGTACTGTTTGTTTCGTGATGAACTGCTTGTTTTGTGATCCTGCTTCTACTACCACTGACTGGCTTCAGTGCTGACATTGATGAACACAGGAGTAGGCTCAGAATATAATAAAATAATTTGGTGTTTTTTCTGTGAAACTCAGACTGGAAGATCTAAAATGAGAAGTCACTTGTGTTGTGTGTCTATTTTGTATAATGGTTTGGGAACAGGAAGACACTGTAGAAAATAATAAAAAATAGAATGATGAACATACCTTTTACAGAAAATAAAGATAATTTAAGAAAAACAAAAGCTCTCTCTCTCTCTCTCTCTCTCTCTCTATATATATATATATATATAAATATAATAAAATGGGTGTACAAAAAGGCAGCCATATCTAGGAATCATGGGTTCTGTTTCTATCAAAGTACTAGAAAAAGAATATTACACTTAAACACAGTATTATTCTAGAGTGAAGAGAATGAAACTGGGGAACATATAGAAATAAATAAATAAAAGATTGGTCATGAAACCTAAAAAGAATGGATAAACTATAGGAAAAAGCATTAATAATTACATTACATAGATCAGCATTTCCCAACCTTTTTTACCACACAGCACACTTGCCTAAATAAAAAAGCACTGCGGCACACCAGATGCGGAGCAGGGGACGAGGGAGGAGGGGTGGTGCGCAGCCAGCTGGACACCGACCGAAGGGGAGAGGGGGTGGCATGTGGCCAGCCAGATGCCAATGGAGAGGGGTGGCGTGTGGCCAACTGGACGGCATTTTGGCCTGGAGCCACGCCTCCTGCCTGGATGGAGCCCTGCTCCCCATCTGTCTGTGTCTGCAGCAGCAGCAGCAGCAGCAGTAGCAGCAGGGAGGGGACATGGCTCCAGCCAGGCAGGGGGGCGTGGCTCCAACCCCAAATGCCTTGGCACATGTGGATCTGCCTGATGGCGGACCAGTGTGGCACGGCACACCAGTCGGGAAATGCTGGCATAGACACCAGATATCATTTTCTTGAAGATTCATATTTCTGGAAATAAAAAAACCAAACAAACTGCTGCTTCTTTTCATGTTCTTGTCATAAACTAGATATTTTTCCAGAATTGTGTACAAACAATTTCTGCAGTAAGGTCCTCCTTTGTACAGGTCTATCCAAGGAGTCAGCAAATGAGCAGGTGCTTCATAGTCTGCACTTAACCACACTCACATAGCTTTGTGTCATTGGAGTAGCCCCATTTGATCATGTTTGTTTTTAATCTTCCAGTTGGCATGCACAGGTGATTCAGGCATCACCATGTTGACTTGTCTGGGAAAGTCCTCCTGGGGTTCCAGGTTCATGTTAAAGCACCTGATTGCACATTATCTTTCTTTCCATAACCTCAGTTGAACCTTGTCAGCTGTTATGTCCAACAGCTCTGGTCACAAAACTATTTCACACTTTAAGCTATTTAGTTACCTTTGTCTGATGACTGAGTCACACAAGATGTCTAAAGTTAAAACTAAAGGATGCCTGGAATGGATGCCTGGGTTCTTCCATCTTCCTTGATCTTTCTTTTTGGCTCACTACCTTCTGCTATCAGGTGGTGCAATGCCAGTCCATAAGAACAGGCTATCCTTTAGTGTTGGCTTTGAACATCCTATTATTTTACAACAGTGGTTGTTTAGAACTGGGTCTAGTTTCTCGGCATGAACTGATCATTTCTATACTAGACATGTATACTTTGCAGTGGAGAAACACAAGGCAATAGCAGTGGTTTGTACAGAGTAAGATTAAGATTTTTTGGGGTGCTGGGGAAGAAGAGGAATGGGACCCCTCCCCCACCATGGGAGCTGGGCTCCAGTAGGGGGAGAAGACTCTTTTTATCTTCCCCTCCTAGTGCTGCCAGTCCAGAAGTGTGTGACCCAGTTCTCACTCACTGGCAAATTATAGTGAACAACATTAAGTAAATAAGAAGAGGGCTTATTTGCATGCTTATTTGCATACTGTGTATGTGCTATGCAAATGAGTATGCAAATAAGCCATCTTCTTCTTTACTTTATATTGCTTACCTTAAGTGGCCAGAGACTGAATGAGAACTGGATCAGTACTGAAGAGCAGGTATCATATACCTGGCAACATTGAACCCAGGCCCTGGCCCCTGCCCCGGCCCCAGCCCCGGCCCCACTGGCCTGTGCATTAATCTGCCTGTGGGTTTGTAACATAGTTGGATTTGTTCCCCACTTTGAGGTCACCAACTTTTTAAGTATGTTGTTGTAAGCACTGTTTTTTCCCTTTAGTCTTCTCTACATGTGCTTTGAAAATAAGTGTTTGGTCCAATGTAACCCTCAAGTACACAGGGCTTGGGTGATTAGTCAATGGAATTGCATCTCAGGGATGTTTAATTTTTGCTTGGCTTTTCTATGGTGTAGGTGAAAAGCTGTGACCTACATCTTGGTTGGGTTGCTGCAAAGCTGGTTCTTATTCTAGTAATTCAAGGAAAAAGGCTGAACGACTGAAAGGGAGATTGGTTAGCCATGTCTTGTCATTTGGGTGTGTCTTGGCAAACTCCAGTGTCTCGTTAAATAATTAATATCAGTCATATAATGTCCTAATTCCCAGTGGTTTATGGACAAAAGGTCCAGGCTTGCAAAGACTTCTGTATGTCGATAGCTTTATTCATGTGACTATAACTGCCAAAGTCATTAGTTTAAATAAGATGAGTAAAGAGAATGCACAGTTAGCACTTAAAATAGCAGAGAAAGCATTACAAATTCATAAAACAGGATTATTTCAACAGGCGAATGAAGTAAACAATCACCAGGGTTGGTAAGTTAAGCAGGAAAAACTCAAATTAATATTAATGAAGTAATGGATGAATCAGTGGAACAAATTTACAAAAAAAGGTATTAAAATAAGTTTGTGCACTTCATTGAACATATCTGAACTCTAGGTATCTATGAGGCATGCAGAAAAATACTTCGTTATTGCAGATTACCCAACCTTACATAAGAAAAGAAATCAGAGCAAGGCAACATAGCTCTTGAAGTTTCTAAAGTTACTTTTCTTCTAAAATAAAGGTGTGGCTTGATGTGCCTGCCACTTTAAATGCTCAGGCAGCTTGCTGAGCCCCTGACAGGTTAGGGTCAGACCCTGAGAGCAGGGCTGGCAATAACATCTTGGGAGCTGGTATAGGAGCATCACCCAGCAGGAAGACTGAAGCTTCTGAATGCCAGCAAGGATAATGACATCCAGAGGTTTGGATAGGAGCTAAGGGGATGGAGGAGGTTCCTGGGGGTCCAGAGCCCTGAGAAGGGGGCTGAGCACCTGGGCCCTGTTGTGAGGCTGGATGAGCTGGGAGGGGTGGGGGAGGGCTGAGAGTCGGGGGGAGTTGAGGGGCCAGGGAAACCTTGAGGGAGAGGCTGAGTGCCTGGGCCCTGTTAAGAGGCCGGGTGAGCCTGGAGAGAGAGGGGACGATGCACAGGGGCCCAGTGAGTAATCAGGTGAACCCAGGGAGAGGGGCTGAGAGTTGGTGGGCCTATTGAGGGGCCTGGATGAAGGATGAGGCTGTATAGGAAAGACCAGGGCCACAAGGGTGCTGGATAAGACCTAAAACTGCACCCTCCTGGGGCTGGTTAGCAAGGTGGGGCTTCCTCTGATGGGGTAGCTTCCATGAAATGCCATATATGGCCACTCCAGGGAAAGGCAAGGATAGGGTGCTGGAAAGCCTCAGCTCCCACTGTCTTGTGAGTGATCCCATAGAGGAGGAAGGCTACAGGAGCACACCCCGACAGAAAAGCACTTGGCCAGGGAAGGCTGGGACCATAGGAAACTAGTGGCTCAGTGAGTGGTCAGGGAAGACTGGGACCATGGAGGTCCAGTGGCCCAGGGATAGGCCAGGGGGTCCAGTGGGAATAGAGCACAGTACCAGATGGGATCAAGGGCCTGGAGAATGGCTGCGAAATTACAGAGGATCTGGCACCCCAGAGAAGAGCCAGGAGACAGATTGAGGGGCCTGGTAGCCCAGGGAGTGGTTGGGCGAGGCATGGGACATGGTGTAGGTAAGGGAAAGTAAGGAGCCATGTAGTTGGCCCAGAAGTGCATGGCCACAGTCCCAGTGGTCATTATAGTAAGACCAGGGCAGCCTCCTGCACTCTTATCATTATATTTCCATCAGGGTGCAGCAGGAAAGATAGGCAGGCTCCCTAGGGGTGAAGTGGGCATGGTTGCGGAGCCACCAGAGGGCGTCACAGCCACCCTTGGGACCCCAACCTTGTGACAAAAGGTAAGTATCTAGCTTGGATGGTTAATTCAAACACAGATTCAATAAGCTCTGACTTCTATATAGCGGGCTACATACATGAGTAGAGGGACAGTTCAAGCAAATATGCATTTGCAGGATTGTAGCTTTGGAAATATCTATTAATGTTATCAATTTTAGTTAGCTACAATAACTTCCACTGTAAGGGGATGGAGGAAAGTTTATATTAATGAATTTTCCTTCTAGGTTTAGATGTGTGTTGCAAAATGGTTCTCATCTTTGTATTTCTTCTTTTTAAAAAAAATATTGTTAGCAAGAAATTTCAATTATCTTGCCTATGTAAGTAGGAGCTATAAATGATATTAGAAGTTTGGGGAAGGGGCCTAGATGTGGGAGAGCCCTCTTCTTTCTCCGTTTTACTTCTGACAGGTATACCTGGGTAGTCCTATTTTGCCAGAGATAAAGTATGCCAATCATGTGATAAATTGTAACATGTCATATATTCACCCAATTTTATGACATGATAAAATGGTGAACCACCCACAAAGGTGTTCCACTGAAACACTGGTTGAACACATTATATCAAACATTCTTGTGGCTAGTTTGTATTGCACTTTAAACTTGTGGTATGCAGCCAAGCATCAGGTTGCATGACATGGCTTTAAATATCTCTGCAGGGGAGCAAATGGCCTCCCTCATGTGGGAATATTTAAAGCCACCCCATGCAGCCCAGTGCCAGGTGCACAGGCCTGCAGTGTGGGCAACAGGAGATTGGGTGTCAGGGTTCCTAACAAGCAGCACAGCCTGGACTAATTGCCCAGTTGGCTAAACCTGCCAGAGGCTGTAACTGGCAGCACTACCCTGGCTAATGAACCAATTTCCTGATTGGCTGCTATGGCAGCCAGCTGCAGGGCAGGCAACAGATCTGCCTGAAGGTTATAGAATCATAGAAGATTAGGGTTGGAAGGGACCTCAGGGCTAGAGACAGACATTCAAAAAGCTTGAGCCTGAATTGATTCAATCTTTGCAGGGTAGTGTAACCTGCAAAGCTTGAACTGATTTGGAGGTGGATAGACATTCCCTTTTCATTCCAGAAATGCAGACACATGTCTGCAGTGGCTCAGGCTAGAAGCCGGGGGGTGCTAGAGCAGCCCTCCCTTCCCTTTCATACTGGTGAGCTGAGGGGTGGGGTGTGGCCTTGAGTGTCTGGTATGGCAGAATGTGCAACTGTTGTGGTCCAGGATGAAATTGCTCAGAGCCCATCACAGAATTAAATTAATTTCTGCTAGGGGCCTCCACATCAAAAATCACTGTTATGGAGCAATGTACATGCCACTTAGGCATGCAAAGATGAAATAATAGGATTTCATCCATAATATGTTGTATAGAAAACTTAAAAAATATAATAATTTAGTCATCTCTACTTCATAGACAAGTAATTAGTTTTAGTAGGCTTGTTAGAATGACACGTTCAGGGGGTCATAATTAAATCTTAGTACAAGACGTTGGGGAAACTAGAAAACAATTAGTATAGTGATAAAATAGACCCTTGGTAATAAAAACCCTTAGTGATAAAATAGACTTTCTCTCCCGGAGTATGTGTATAAACGCCCTGCGTTTGTAATTTAGGTAACATCAGCCTAAATATCCTTTTTTCCATCTTTATAAAATAAAGTTAATAGACCAAAAAGAGATTATGGCAGTGCTGCTTAGAATCAGACTGCCGACTATTTTGTTTCCATTTTATGATGATATCTAAAGTTCTGAGCACAGAAAGATGAGTTAGATATTATTAAATATACAAATTATCCTGTACTTCTGTGCTCGGAACTTTAGATATCAGCATCCAAAAGGAAAGTCAGATGTCAATTTGACTAAATTTAAAAAGATTATAAAGCTGAATGGAACTTAACTTGTATTGTTTAAGAATAATAACAAAGTTGCTTAATGTTAGTGAGATGTTGCTACAGTCCAAATATATTCATAAATACAGAAATACGATTTAACAATCAAATTGAATGTTTTACATCCTAGTATTGGGAAATTATTAATAGTAAGTGTTGTATATTGTATTAATTTGGGTTAATGTTAAAGTATCTGATTTGAATTCATTAAGAGTATTTTGGTGTTTGGAATTAAAACATGAATTTGGTAATGAACCATATACATTTTTTTACTATAGGACAAAAATAGGTATAAAGTTTCCTGTGCTTGAGGCTGGAGGATATTAGCTCACCTGGAATTAAAGCTTGTTATGAATACATCTTAAAATTCAAGGTGAAAGAAACTTTTTGGCGAATGATAAATATACAACAGAATGCAAAGAGATTATTGGAGCTATGGCTGAATGTTATGAGAAGAATTAAGAACAGGAAATCTCTAAAATAATGTTGTTGTTCTATTTTCTATTAACATTGATAGTTATACGCTTTTAGGAAGAACTAAGGTGATAGTAAAAGACAAATCTTTGCAAGACTTTGATGCCATCTACTGGATGGGTAAAAAGAACACAGTAACTGCTGACCTGTCTAAAGGTATGTCTGTAATAGATTCAGCAGGTATTGTGGGTAGCAGTGCATTCACTAGCTTTAACTTACTACCATATGTAAAAAAAAAAAAAAAGAGCAATGAAAATGAAGTGGTAGTGATCAGTACAGGATATCAGCCAGAATACATACCTAGATCTCAGTTTGCTTGTACAGCCCTTGCTGAAGTCTGCACTTCTGCATTTTCACTATTGTTGTTACTTGTGTTAGTGAAATATAACCTGGTTGAAGGTATGTCTACGTCTAGGGAAGGCATGTCTTCAAATGCATTTTAAACGTACCCTAAGTTACACCTGTAATCTGTAAAATGGTCACATACAGAACATGGGTTGCCAACTGGTAAAAGTCACAGCATTAAGAACTGATCTTAAAAGGAGAGCATAGAAAAGCATCTGTGCAACTGAATGGAAATATTGTGCATAAAGGAAGACTGTGGAATCTGAGCAAGAGCTGCCTTGATCTGGACCCAGAAAGCATCTACCCACTTCCAGCAGAAGTCATCCTAAAGAGATTATTTTCCTTTCCATGAAGGCTTTAGAGGGTTTGTGTAATGGCTTTCTTAGGAAAGAAATCTTTTTTGAATATTGAGGACAGCAAGAAAATGTTCCTGTCCTCACATACATCTGTAGAAAATTGGTAGATGAGGTTGAGATTGTTCTGCTTCCATGTAGAGAGTTTGAGCAACAAATTAGTCAGTCAGTCACTTTCTACCAGTAAGTCCCTTACTCTCAAGAGAAGGCAGTATTGCTTTCTGGAATAGTTGGAAAAACTGGAATTAAAAGGTTTTCCCCATACACCCCATTCAATTAAGTTCTAAATTCTGTAGAGAATAGATTTAATAACCTAACACCTTCAATTAGAGATTGCCTAAGTAGTCTCGTCCAGATAATAAGAGAAAAGTTCAACTAAAGGCAACCAAAAGGGAACTTGTATATAACAGCGTGTCAACGTGTCTGCCCTTGGGACTGGCTTTTCCCGCAATTCCCGTCTGCCACGACTTGGATCTTTAATAATTTCTGGGGAGGAAGAGATCTTAAGTGCCGGTACTTAAGTAGTAATTTCTGGGGAGGAAAAGATCTTAAGTGCTGGTACACTCTCTCTCTCTCTCTCTGCCAATCTTGACCACCTCAGGACCGCCGTCTGTCGCCTCTTCCCTCCTTTGTCCCCATGACTCACCAGTGGAGCGGGTTCTTCAGGTATGTAGTGATCTGTCGAGTCGTAGCGATCCCGGTTTCTTGTTGTCCAAGGAGCTAGCAGTCTCTGTCCCTGTCGGGGCTTCTCAATTTCTCCTGAGTAACCTCTTTGGTCCGCCTTCCATCTTAGTCCGTGCCTGCAGGCAACTATGGGCAATCTTCTCTCCCTCTTATTCTTCCCTCTGGGTGCCTATTGGTTTCCTGGGGTAAGGTATTTCCTGTTTCCCAGCTGTGTTACTCCTCCTCAGCTGTTACTTTTTCTAAGTAACAGAGTCGCAGCTGGGACTCTGTTACACAGTGTTAAACATGGGGAATTGTGACTAACAGAAATATAATGTTGTAACTGAAGTTCTGGGAATAGAACCTCTGTGCAGTACTTTAGCTGGCACCTGAGGTTGATGCCCTGCTTACCCTACCCTAGTTACTCTATTATTAGACAGACACTTGACTGAGGTGGTTTAGTCAGGGTTGGTCATGCCTTGGGTATGGGACTGGACTACATGAACTCATGAGATCCCTTTTAGACCTGCTTTCCTGTAATCCTATAGTTCTGTTGATGACTATTTATCTTATGGTATATCAAGGTCAAGGTAGCCACTGCAAAGATTTTAAAGCTAAAGTAGTTAGGTATTTAAAATGTAAAGTTATAGTCATTGACTTATGGGGTACATAGTCTTAAATTATGATTTGCTGGGTGATCATATTTTGATTAGGAGCAGGTGTGGTATTTGCTCTTTTTGTCTTTTGTCATCTTGTTAAATTGATACAACATGAAATTGCAACAAACGTGTTAGCATCATTGATTATTATGAGCCTGACTGCAGTCCAGCCTGTTTACTTCTCCCTCTAAAACCCCATCTGGCAGTTCTGCTACATGCCCACGTGTCTGTGAGAGAAGCCAGAAACAGGTGTTTGTTTCTAGTGGTGGAAATTTTCCAGGTATTCAGCCTGTGACTGCCCCCTCTGCCCTGCTCTACATGCCTTCACAAGACTGGGTGATCCTAGTCTGGTGAAAGCATAGGCAGCAGCAGCTACTCCAGTCCTCTATTCTGGGGAATGGAGCAGTGGGGCAAATCCCACCCCCTCCACACACACTTCTTAGGCCAAGCACCCCAGTCTGAGGAGGGGTTGGGGCAAGGAGCAGGTGCTCCCTGGGTCCTCCTGTGACTGCAGTGATCCTGGTCTTAGGAAGGTGTAAGAAACATTTTCTCACTGCTTTGACTCCTCTTGGTCCCTGGAAGGACTCAAGTATGAGGGAAGTGTACAGGCATTCATTCTTCCACGTGAAATTCTCCTGGAAGTGATCTCTATTGACCCAACAGGTGAATGTCTGTTGGGAAGGGCTCCAACTCATGGCGCTTTATGTAAAGAGCCATGAGTTAGGGTGGGGCTCCTAAATGTCTGTAGTCATTGGAAGGAAGCTATCTGCATTTGGCCCTGAGATAATCCAAACCAGTGGGCAGAGGCTGAAACTCAGAATAGTTGCTCTTTGGAACAGGGGAGTTGTTCCTGATCTTGGAGTCATGTAAAAGAGTTCTTGTGTCTTTCTTGACTATTGGGTTGGAGATGGGTTATTTTTCTCCTGGAACTAAGAGAAAAATAACCCATTTGTTCCAAAAGAAAATGTGTGGATTCCTGTATGCTAGTGGCTTCTACTGGTAGAAACTTAGGCTGCTGACAGCTGTGGAAAAAACAAACAAATTGTACTTTACTGAAAGGAGCAGCACTTTAGTTTGACCTGGCTCTGCAGCATCTGTATAGATTGCACACTTCAGTGGGGCTTCAATCAGCTATTCAGCTGATTTGATCAGCTATTAGATAAAAGTGCCAAAAAAGCTCCTCTAAAGCACTAGTTCTGTACAGATGTTGGGCGAGCCGAGTCCAACTAGTGCAATACCTCTTCTGGGCATGTATTGGGCTCGGCACAAGAGCATGCTGAGTTTAAAGTAAAGCACCATTTTTTGGGGTTATTTGAAGACTTACCAAATTCTACCTCCCTCAGTCTTCTCTTCTCCAGACTAAATAACCCTAGTTCTTTCAGCCCTAACTCATAACTCTTGTCTTCCAGGCCCCTAATCATTTTTGTTGTTCTGCATTGGACTCCTTCCAATCTATCCATGTCCTTCTTGAAGTACAGAGCCCAAAACTGGACACACTACTCCAAGTAAGGCCTCTCCAGTACTGAACAGAGTAAAATAATTACTTTCTTTGAGTTGCAAGTGATAGTCTTGTTGATACAACCCGGTATGCTATTGGGGTTATTTTGCAACAGGAGCACACTGTTGTCTCGTATTCAGTTTTTGGTCTACTGAAGTGGTGCTCAATCTTTTGACCCTGCAGGCCAGATGTGTGACATGGGTTCACTTTGTGGGCCAGAGCCTGTGCAGAGTTGGGTCTCATTCCACCTTGGCCTGGCCCTGAACACCTGGATTGGGCACTGCACTGCCTCAGCTGGGCCCTGCATGCCCACACTGTCTTGGCTTGGCCCTATGAACCCAGCTTGAGCCTGGTACACCCATATTGGTCCCTGCCAAGGTTCCATCTAAGCTGCGTGCGTGTGCGGCTCTGCACAAGAAAAAATCTTGCTGTGCAGTAACTTTTTTATGCCAGACACCCACCCCAACTCAGCCACAGGCTGCTGCAGGAGGTGGGAGGGGTGGGCACACTGAGATACCCATGCACTCCCAGCCAGGATTGCAGCTGCAGGCAGGTAAGATTCACTGGCCTTGTGGGGGGCAGATCAAGACCTCCACAGTGCAGGAGGGACTGTGGTAGGGGCAGGGCACTGCCCTGCTCCCTCCTGTACTGTGGGAATTGTCCCATGACCCGGCCCGGCCAGGCACCCATTCACCGTGAATGGGCCCTGGCTGGGCTGGGGAAATTAGAGCCTGGCGGTTCATCCAGGGGTGTTGGCAGGTGGCTGCAGCTCCCACCACTGCGCACACCATGGGGGAGGGGGAGCACATTCCCCTCTCTGCCTGGCTCCCCCGCGCTGTACCCCTGGATGAGGCTCTGGGCTCTGATTGCCCCATGACATGGCCCAGAGCCCGGTGGCCCCTCCAGACATGTGGTGCAGGCAGCCAAGTGAGGGCACGTGGCCCAGCCTGGCCCCGATCTTTGTGCGGGGCAAGGATGGGCAGGATCAAGGTGTAGTCAACCTGGTGCTACCATCAGGCCCTTCGGCACAAGCAGCCTGGTGCTGGCTGCCCCACCAGTAGCTCCTTTGTGTGCAGGTTGGAACACCAGTTGTAGGGGTGGGCGGGAGAATAATTTGGAGGGTGACACCAGGAAATGCCAGGTGCTTCAGAAATTTAGCTTTGGACTGAAGCAGCAGATGCCTAAAGGAACCGCTCCCTGGTCAGCCTCTCCCCCCACACCTTCTTAGTTATGCTAGTAGTTAAGATGGAGAATAGCACTCAGAAAGGTATTTTGTTAAAAAAAATTAAAAGAAAAGAAAGAGAGAGAGAGAGAGAGAGAGAAAACAAATGGATGAAATTATGTATTCCAAAAGTTAATTTGTATAAAATGTATTTCTGTGAACAAATTATTGATGAGGATATTTATAAATAATATAAATGGTAACAAAATTTATGTTAACACTGCAAAGAAAAAACAGATGCATTTTTAACTCTGGTGAGCTCATTGAAGGAGTAGAGTAGCAATTATAACAAGGTAACTTAGTTTTTAATTTGGGCTAGTAGCTCGTATTCAATTCCAAGGTTTTCTGTCAGCTTTCACTGGAGTTGTTAATCCAAGGTAATGCTCAAATCACATTAGTTTTCTGTGTATTTAACCCATCTTAAGTAACTTCATTTAGCTAAACCAAGGTAAGAGCACACTTTTGCATGTGCTCCAATGTGTTCAGATTAGAACAAGTTGGAGCAGACTGGATTAATCGAGTCTGCTGGAGCGTTCTAATCAGAATGCTGAAACATGCTACATTGTCTCATGTATTCAGCTTCCCAATGTTTAAAATGGCAGCAGGGGTGCTTTAATTAAAGCTCATTTAATGAGCTGTAGTTAAAGTGTCCCTGCTGCCGTTTTGAAATGCAGGACGCTGAATACATGAGATGGTGCAGGCATTTTAATTAGAGTGGCTCCCAAGAGCCTCTCTAATTAAAATGCTGCTCCCCACCCTCCAACTCCCAAACATGTGCAAAAATGCCCTTTTTTTCCAAAACAGAAATACCCTCATTTGAGAAAGTACAAAAAAATATTTAAAATTTTAATTAGGGAGTTTATAGTCCGTTCCAACCTGTCTTACATACATAAAATTGAAATATGCTAACATGTTAACACTTGCATAAAATGTTCACTCATATTAATTGGATTTTATCGGTTAGTGGTTCATATCACAAATAGAAACTAAGGTGCAAAAAACTGTTTCAGTGTGGATAACCTTTATGCAGAAATGGAAAACAGAAGCAAGCTTTAAAACAAAGTAAGTTTTCTTTTTCCCCAAAGCAGTGCACAGCCATGGCAATGAGGGAAGAGAGATGAAAAAAATTAAAAGAGTATCAGGTCACTTAGGCTAGGGACAGACATTATACATAAAATGGTTTAAGCAATCAAAAACTGTTTTAAATCTGTTACAAAACAGATGTTTAGTGCACATAAACCAGTTTGAAAATGGCCCAAACCAGTTTGAGATAAACCTGGTTGAATGTAGTATCAGACTTAACTGATTTGGGTCAAACCAGTTTATGCAATGTCTTTCTCAGACCCCTTGGTGGCTTAAGAGAAACCCGATTCCCCCAGCATCCCAGCATAATTTCTGGGCTGGGCAGGGCTCTCTGCTCCACAGCAGAGATGGCCCCTCCCCTCTGCTTTTTTGCTGCAGCTCCAGCAGAGACTGCAAGCACAGCAGAGTCTGTCTGGCTTCCCCCTGCCCTACTCCTCCTCGCTGCTCACTGCTCCCATCTCCCACAGCATGGACCCTAGGCATGTGGTATGCTAGCTAATACCAAGAGGTGTCTGTGTGTGTCTCTCCAATTTCACTGGGACAGGCAGACAGAGCAGTGACTGCTTAGGGCTTTTTGGAGCAAATTATCAGGTCAGCTGGTAAGCTGTTTAAGAAGAACTTGAACTAATGAAGAGGGGCTATTGTTTTGCTGATGGGGTGATAAATACTGTTATCAGCCCTCTGCTTGCTTGTTTGCCTGTCTGTTTGCTGCAGACAGTATAAAGAAGCAGCGAGAGAGATTGAAAAGCTCTGTATCATCAACAGATGCATGCACTGCACACCACCACCCATGCCTCCCCCCAATTATGCCTCAGTGCCAGCAGTGGGCTAGGGTCTGGCAACACTCCCACCCCTTGAGCAGCCAGTGGGGAAAAGCCTGGGGTGGTACAGGCCGACCTCCCTAATCAAAGTGTCCTTCCAGGGCCTTGCCATGCCCCCCCCCCCCCAGCCCA
>NW_005841931.1:2784685-2809340 GCF_000455745.1 Alligator sinensis | reverse complement strand
CCCCCACCCCCAACAAATCTAAATGTCTGTAGGCACTCATAGTTATTGGAAGGAAGCTGTCTGCATTTGGCCCTGAGATGGTCCAGTGGACAGAGGCCAAAACTCAGAATAGTTGCTCTTTGGAACAGGGGAGTTGTCCCTGATCCTGGAGTCCTGTAAAAGAGTGCTTGTGCCTTTCTTGACTATTGTTGTTTATGGAACTGAATAATAAGTTTCCCATAAATAGGGTTAATGTAGACAGCACTGGGAGACTCATGAGAGCTCACTTACCACAGCATGATGGATAGGAGCTAGCAGAGCAACTGCAGTCAGTTGAGTTAGGACACAGGATTGACTGAAATTGGAGACAGAGACCAAGGTGAAAGAGGAGAAAGTTGATTTTTTGGCAATAAAGATTGACTCAATGTTGTCTTGTCTGGAGTTTGCACAAGTGGAATTGCCTGCATGTAGTTTTGGCTACCTTTATTCAAGGCCTGGACATCCCTAAATAAATAAATTACAATAGTAATATCTATTTCAGCAGTTCTGTTCCATTGGGAAACTGACCCGTTGCATAGTCCCCAGATCTGCTTAGCAAACAAAAAAAAGGCAACAATATAGAGCCTGTTCCCTGGTCCCCACCCCCACCAGGAGCTAAACTCCTATCACTCATAGTTTGAGTTCAGCCAAACTTGTAAATGCTAAATTCCTCGGTAAATCAAGTTTCCATTATTTACATGTAAATATATATATATATATATATATAGAGAGAGAGAGAGAGAGAGAGAGAGAGAGAGGAAAGAAGTGTTCTTTAGCTTGAACTGATATGTTGAACTGAATTATAAAGAAAGGAAGGAAGACTCTGATCCAATTGGGTGCATCTACACATGCAGTTACCCTGACTGAATAAACCCTAGTGCAGTTCATGCCAGAGCCAGTTGCTTCTGGGTGCAGCATTTACACGTGTACCCAGGACTGCAGCAATTCAAGCTGTGGCAGAGCAGCCCCAGGCTCTGGGTGGTGGTGCTGGGTGGTACCATGGGTGGCTGGGGCATGAGGGTGCTTCAGTGTGGGTCTAGTCAACAGGCAGACCCTGCATTGTAGCACCCTTGTACTCCAGCCAGCCCTGGTCACTGTCTACACATGCATCTCGGTACACTAAATATCCTAGACAATACTATCCTATGGCAGAGTTAATTAATTTACCGCACCCTAATACAGGCACATGTGTAGATTCTGACACTACTGCAGAGATAATTGGTCAGCTCTGCAGTAAAGTGCATGTGTAGATGCATCCACAGATACTTTCTTTAAACCTGTGCAACATGGAGCTGAGCCATTGTTATTAAGGTTGAATGCAATCTTCAAAGACACTTCTAACTTTAGCAGAACTTTTCATAGTACTTTGCTTAGCCAAGAGTCTATTTTTTCAGCATCTTTTCTGTTTTTATTATGCCCCAGGTAAATCTGCTTTTATTTAGGTTAACTGGAATAGTATCTTACTTTGGTAATGTTAGGTAGGGTGTAACTGTAGCAGCACCAGGGTCTTGTCTACAGGGCTTGTGTCATAACTATGCCAGTGAGGGGTGTAAAAAGACTGCACATCACCAGCCAATATGGCAGTGCCAGCAAAATCCTGGCTGGGTCACAGCTATGTTGACAGAAGAAGGTTTATAGTTTAGTTTTCTTGTGTCATTCAGGAAGATTGTGTAGAAAGAAAACTCTTCTTGTTGACGTAACTTAACTAGAAGGCTCTCCCAACATAGCTGTGCTGGCATTAACATAGTGATGGAGCCTATAGAGTGTAGACAAATACTTGAGATCAACTTTACTGAAGAAAGAGATGGTATAGGATATCCCATTAATAACTGCCTAATTCCTAAGCCATTAGGTCTCCCTGGTAACTTTCAGATAATACAAGTAGAAAAAAGACATATGTAACCCTTCTGCCAGGCCCTGGTGGCAGTACAAGGGCCACATTCAAATTTTGGGAGGCGTTGGCTCAAGCCCCTGCTCGGAAACCTGGGAAAAATCCACCTTACTGAGGGTCCTAAAAGAACACCTTCTCCACTCGCAACCAATTTTGTAACAGACAGAATATAACAGTGTATTAAAGGTAAATGAAAATAACTAAGCCTTATTCAACTCTATCCCCAGCTATTAAACAAAAACCAAAAACCAAAAAACACCCTAGATACCAAAGCCCCTGAGTCTCTTAGATTCAGTCTCTGTCTGAGGACTCTCTGCCCTGGGAGTGGCTACATGCCCAGTTCAAGAAGGTACATATGAATCTCCCTTCAGCTTGTTGGCTGGAGATCTCATCGCTGGCCACCTGCCACTGCTCTGGAAGCTCTGCCTCTCCGGGTCTCCACTGTGTCATATCCCTCAGGATTGTGACTTAGGGATGCCACTTGTATTTGCTGATGCTCTGGAGCACTAATTGGGGTCTTTGCCACCTGCCACCACTCAGTTGTCACCACTCTGTCACTGACATTTAGAGTTGCTGCTGCTGAGGGCAGTGCTGACTTAAGTGCACTGCCTGCCACTTCCTGCCTGCTGCTGCTCTGTGGTCCCTTCTCCACTGCTCTGAGAGTGCTGCTGGGGTCAGTGCTTGTGGTTGCTGCTGCTGCTATTTTGTGGGGGGCCACTTGGGTGTCTGCTGTCTGCTGCTCAGGATCATTGCTGCTCAGTCATCACCACTCTGCTGCTCTGTCATGACCTCTTGGAGTCGCAGCTGCTGGAGCCAGCATTGAAGCATGCTACCTGCCACCTCCTCTATGGGGAGTGCCACTAGGGTTGCAAACACCAGTCTGTGCTTGGGACTGCTGCTTCTTGGAGTCTCCATCTGCAGGTGTTTTTTTAAGAGCTGCTGGAGTCTCTGCTGCCTCCAGGTGCTTGGGATCACTGCTGAGGGCACCTCTTCTGGGATATTAACTATTGATCTCATTAATAAGGCAGCTTCTTCTCTCTATTACTAGTGAGAATTTTATCAGCTTCAGTGAAATGACTGTAATGAGGTGCATGGCTCAGGGGCTGGAGCCCAGCTTTGGGGAGGTTAGGGGATCATAGCCTACCTGTTTAAGGACACTGGGTCACCTGAGAGGGATGGCTGACTGGGCTCAGAGAAAGTTAAAAGCTCCCAGGAAGGGAAGCTGAGAGAAGGAAAGGAAGCTGGTGCTTAGGGAGAAGCACAGGGCCTGTGTGGCTTCTCCAGGTCTGAAGGAAGACCAGAAGTATGGTTCTGTGTTTGTTCTTTGCACCTATAATTGTTTTGTTTGCTGTAGTGGGACGCTTTCTGCATGTATAATAAATGGACTGGAACTAAGAACTGACTGACTTTTATGAAGAAACTGGCTCCTGAGCCTGCCTAGGAGAGTGTCAACCCACTTCAACAGGGCTGGGCAGTTATTTTGGCTGGAGGGCCAGAGGGTGGAGCTGGAGGGTGGGAGGGGGTGCTGACCCACCTTTGGCCTCCTGTCATAGCTATTTACACCACTTAATGTGGCGGCAGAGGAGAAAGGAGTGGCCTGGGAAGACGTCAATTTATCCTATCCAGCCCCCAAGCTTGTTTGCCCCACACCCACTACCAGAGGTATTGGACAGAGTGGGTGGGTGGGTGGAGTTTCCTTGGAGACCACCCTGGGACCCCCAAAGCAGGGCATGCTTAGCCAGGTGGATGGAATGGGGCTATGGGCAGGCAGAGAGCAGCATCTAGGAGCAGAACAGGTGGTCAGGGACTGGGGCTGCAGCCAGGACCAGGATGGCAGGGCAGTGACAGCAGCAGTGCATACGGGGCAGACAGGCCCGGGGTGCCCAGGCAGCGGAATTGGAGTTTAGTGGTGGTAGCAGCAGGACACTCATCCGCTCCTGGGAGGTGGTGGTGGGGGCTGCTGGGAAGCCAAGTCTAGCCATCATGCTACTGCCGCCCTGCCACCCAGCCCTGTCAAGAGCTGCACATGGGAGTAGGGCAAGCTGCACCAAGTGGCATCTCTATGCCTGGGGTGGTAGGCCCATGTGCCATGGCCTGGGCTGCCCCCTGTGCCCAGGCCAGATAGAATCACTTGGTGGTCCAGATCTTGCCCACAGGTCATATTTTGTCCACCCCTGTTCTACAGTGATCTTAAAGAGAGAATCTCCAGTCTTCTTGGGCTTTTGCCTTTTTAAAAAACTTGGGCCACCCAAGTCTCAGCCCAGGTCACCAGTGAGTGCTGACTTTTTGGTGACCCCCATACAGCTGTTTCCTGCAGCCTTTGTGAGCCTTCCAAATTAAAAAAAATTGAGATGATACAACAGTATAGCCAGTGCCACAAAGATTTGGTTCCCCCTCAGCCTTTTACATTTCATTTTTGATGGCACAAATCAGTGGATAGACACAAACAGGCTCTTAACATTTTGAACCTGTATACATAATGAAGGTTTAGGTCACATCACCAACCACGTGTATAAGCAGGGTTGCACATATAGCCACATGCTCTTCCAAATCAAGGCTCAATCAAAGATGCCTAAACCTGATAAGGAATGAGACTCGTCATATAATTACTAATTTCTGACATTTTTGAAAAAAAATTGGAGGGAGTGGCATCTTCTGGAATACACTAAAAACATTCTGCTTGGAAACCATTTTGGTTGGGTGGCTTTATTCCTTTCTCCTCATTTTTCTTTTAATTGAAAGAAATTTACATGAAAGCAAATGCTTTGTTAGTTCAGGGTTCATTTGTTCCTGCCGCTTTTTGCCACCAGAGGTCAATCATAATCTTCTGTTTGTAGAATCCCAATTATCTCCATAGCAACTAATTGTTGTTGTATTAATTACAATGATACTAGTGGTAATTAAAACAGAAAAATGCAATATAAATATGCATATATAAACATAGATATGAATAGAAGAGATTAATAGAATTGTTTCTAAATAGAATATCTTTCAAAGCTCTTTCAGGATGCATTAGGTGATCTTCAAATCAGCTAAGATGTTCACCTTCAAAAAGCAGATAGAAACCTTTCCACTCTGTTGGGTGCATAATAAAAAAGTGACTAATCATATTTATACAATGTTTAATTCATTCAGGACCTGATCCAATGCTCACTGAAGGCAATAGAAACTACAGTGGATTTGAATGGTCTTTAGATCAGGCCTTTATTAAGGTCATATTTAAAAACAATTTAAAGATGCTTGTCAAGTAACAATTCAGATTTTATAGCCTTCCATAAAATGGTGCATTCAATTTAAAGTAAACAAACTAATTGGGTTTAGATTAAGTTTGCTGTTGCAAAGGGGAACAAGAAATTGAAAGTTAAGGGTTACCGTATTGACTCAATTCTAAGACAAGGGTTTTTTCCCCATTTAACACTGGGGGAGAACACCTCATCTTAGAATCAAGTATGAGGGCAGTGGGGGAGGGACAGGCAGTTGCTGTGGCTTGGGCTCCTGCCCCTATTGAGGGTCAGGGCAATGGCTGTAGCTCTTGCCTGTCCCCCACCTCCCCCTTTCCCAGCCTCACCCTCCTGGTGCTCTATATCCCATCATCCCCACCCTGCCCATGCAGGCTCTACTTCCCTGCCTGCCCCTCTCCTTTCCTTACCCTTGTTCTATATTGACAGGCTCTATTGCTGCCATCCACACTGCAGCCTGAGGCACCAAGCATAGCCTCAGCAAGCCCCCGTAGCAGTAGTGTGCAGTCCACATGGCTGTTCCGGGGCTGGGCTCAGGCTGTGCTCCATGTATCAGGCTAGAATGCAACCGAGCCAAAGGCATAGAGCAAAGCCTGGGGCAGAGAGGTGGGAGGTGCAGAGGCTGGGGGGAAGGGGAAGGAGGGAGCAAAATCTGGAGGAGAATAGGGGAGGGGGAAGCAAAGGCTGGAGGGGAGGGCAGCAGCTGAGGGAAGAGTGGGGAGAGGGGAGCAGAGGCTGCAGAGGAGCAGGGAAGGGGGAGCACAAGCTGGGGGAGGAGGAAGAAAGAGGAAACCAGAGGTTGGGGGGGAAGAGGTGGAGTGGGAAGGGGGGGAGCCTGAGGCTGAGTCAGGGCAGGCAGGGGGGCAGGCACAAGCAGACAGGAAGTTGCTTTACCTCCCTATATCACCTGCCCCACCCTGCCTACTCCCCTGCAGTGGTTGTGGTGGTGTGTGTGTGGCGGGGGGAGATGAATTAAAGATGACCCTCCAACAATTAGATTCTATACATGAAAAATTTATAACAAACATAAATTTTCCATAGAATTGAATTATTGGTGTGTGTGTGTGTGGGGGGTCATCTTAAATTCAGGGTTGTCTTAGATTCAAGTAAATATGTTATATCTGATGCTGTGGCATGTTTTCATTTTGTTCCATAGTCCTCTAAGCTCAGAATGGAACATGTTTCTTATCAGCATTGAATAATCAGGACCTCAGTTGTTTTAAATGTTTCATCTGAAGAATTCACAAAAGGCAAGCTGCAGGCTAACTTATATATCTACTTCAGAAAGATCTGAGTTAATTTTGCCATGTTTTTGATCAGTGGGCTTGGGGAATATAATCAGTAGTTCAAACTTGGTGACATGTCTTACCCTCCCAGATAAAAAACCTGCCAAAGGGCAAAGGAAAGCCAAAGGAACTCTTCAAAGTTGAAGTTACAAATTTTTCTTTGTAAGGCTCCCTTTTTGGTGGGGGAGAGAAGTTTCAGGTCACAATGGAGAAGAACAAAGATGGTGACTTTGAAACAAATGGTGCCAGGAGAATTGTTCTTGACCTTGCAGATTTTTGAAGCAGGGGCTGAGAACCTGCCCTCTCTGCAGCCTTCCCTGGTTCTTATCTCTTGCCCCCTGTATTTTTCTTATTAGCATAGTTATGAACCACAACCCCAGATGCTAGGACTTTATGAACACAGAACTGAAAGACAGTCTCTTGCCTCAGACCTTATAGTCTTGGGTCCTTAGGAAGCTGTGTTACTGTTGAGCCACCACCTTGTACTTGCCTGGTACAAGATACGGGAATCTTCTGGATTTATTGTTACTTCTAATAACAATAAACTTATATACAAATCTTCAGTCAAGGCTGTAGCATCCCCTGGGGAGTGTATATTATATAGCACACCCAATTCCTTCTGCTTCCACCCCAGGAATCGCACAGTTTCCAGTACAACAAGAAGGGCCTTCACAGGATCAGGGCAGACCTGAACACGGGCATGGGTGAACTGGGCATCCACCTGGGACCTGGACAGAAAGGGGGCCCAAAAATGGTAATATTTTTCTGTTGCCTGATTATTATAATCATTATCTCTGGTGAAGGGGGGCCTGATACGAAAAGTTCGCTCAGGGCCACCAGGAGTCTAGGTATGGTACTGGGTCAGGGATATAGTGGACAGTTCCCATATTGGCTCTCAGTGCTGTTATCTAAATGATCCCCCTCTGTACCTTTTATGGGAGAGAAAGAATAATTTAGCAGATAGGATGTTAGCTGGGACTTGGGTGATTGGTTCAGTTCTCTGCTCTGCATTTGAATTCATAGAATCATAGTGAAGTAGCTATTGAGCAGCTCTGCGTTCTTTGCAACTTCTGTTAAGACTTTGTCCTAGCTATTTAATAGTGGACCCACAGCTTCCTTGGTCTTTCTTTTCTTGCCAGCATATTTATAGAACCTCTTCTGTTGTCTGTAACTTGCCTTGCTGGGTGAAGTTTTTGTCCTTGCAAGTTCTCAATATTTCCTGGTATGCTTTCTTGTGACCAGTCCATCTTTTTATTGCCTGTATGCTTTCCTTTTGCATTTGAGGTATCCTTGTGCAGCCACATTTATCTCTTGCCATTGCACTTGTGCTTCCGTTGTGTCAGAACAGCTTTTTGTTGGGCTTCTAATACTGTTCCCTTTAGAAGCTTCTAGCTCTCCAGGGCACCTTTATCCTTCAGTCTATCCTCCCATTACACCATGTCTACTGTCTCAAGCCAGTTGAAATCCACCTTTCTGACATCCAGTGTCTAAGTTCTTCTAACCTCATGCTTTCCCAGTGACAGGATCATAAATTCTATTATATCGTGTTTGCTTCCTCCCAAGTTTCCCATCATCTTCACATCTTCCACCAGTTCTTTCCCTCTTGGCAATACAAGATAAATGAAACCTAATTGTTTCTGAAACAGAAATTTGTCCTGCACACAAGTTTGGAATCTGTTCAACATTTTATGTTTGTTTGTATGATTCTTTCAGCAGATATCCAGAAAATTGAAGTCTCCCATTAGTACCACCCTATAACTTTTGAATAATTTTGTCACCTCCTTGAAGAGTGCCTCATCCACCTCCTCTTACTGCCTAGGTGCCTATAATAAATGCACACCATTAGCTTTCCCTTTTATATCGTTCACCTTTTATCAGCGAAGGGCCACAAGAATGATTGAGAGCCTGGAGGACAAACCTTATGAGGAAAGACTAAGCTATCTGGGACTGTTCAGCCTGGGGAAGAGAAGACTGAGGGAGGACTTGGTGGCTATCTATAAGTATGTAAGGGGAGAATATTGGGTGCTGGGAGAAAAACTGTTCACTAGAGTGCCCCAGGGGAAGACAAGGAACAATGGCCATAAACTGTTAGAGGATGGTTTCAGGTTGGATGTAAGGAAGAACTTTTTTACAGTAAGGGTGACCAGAATCTGTAATAGACTTCCCAAGGTGGTGGTGCAGTCCCCAACCTTGGAAGTCTTAAAGAGGAGACTGGACAGAAACCTTGTTGGGATCATTTGATCTCAGCAATATTCCTGCCCTGAGAAGGGGGGTTGGACTCAATGATCATTTGAGGTTCCTTCCAGCCCTTAATTTCTGTGATTCACCCTAATACATTCTGATCTGCTACCTCCTTCCTCCTGAACTGGGGAACAAATAGGATAAATAACTGGTGGCCAGCATGGGGGATGAACCTACAGATTTGACATAATCAGCCCCATGACTTCCTGTGTGGCCCTGGGTAAATCACTTTGACCTAGATTCTCAAAAGTATTAGGTGTTCAAATTCCTCTGAAATTAGTGCAAGCAAGATGCCTTCATATCTCTGAGGGCCTGAGCTTTAGTCTCTTGGGCTAGGGACAGACATTCAAAAAGCCTGAGCCTGAACTGATTCAATCTTTGCAGGTTAGTCTAACCTGGCTAGGCTGAACCGGTTTGTAACTGGACAGACATTCTCTCTGGACTGAGGAAATTCAGGCACATGCCTGCAGTGACTCAGGCTAGAAGCCGGGGGGCGCTAGAGCAGCCCTCTCTTCCCTGCTGAGCTGAGGGGGGGCATGGCCAGGCCCTGGTAGGACACTTTGATTAGGGAGGTTGTCCCTGCTGGCTGCTCAATGGGTGAGAGTGTTACCAGACCCCAGACCCCTGCCAGCACATTGAGGCAAGGAGAGGTGTGCAGTGCATGCAACTGTTGATGATATGGAACTTTTCAATCTCCCTTCCTGCTTCTTTATACTCTCTGCAGCAAATGGACAGATGAGCAAGCCAGCAGGGGGCTGATAACAGTGTTTATCACCCCATCAGCAAAACAATAGCCTCTCTCCATTAGTTCAGACTCTTCTTAAACAGTTTACCAGCTGACCTGTTGATTAGCTCCAAAAAGCCCTAAGTGGTCACTGTTTTGTCTGCCTGTCCCAGTGAAATTGGAGAGACACACACACAGACACCCCTCGGCATTAGCTAGCATACCACATGCCTAGGGCTTGTGGGGCTGAGGTCTGTGCTATAGGATATGGGAGGGAGGGTGGGAAGGGGGGATTCCTGCCTCAGCAGTGAGGTGTGGGGGTAGGGCAGGGGGAAGCCAGACATAACCTGCTTTGCCTGCAGTCTCTGCCTGAGCTGCAGGGGGCAGCAGAGGGGAGGGGCCAGCCCTGTTATGGAACAGAGAGCCCCGCCCAGCCCAGAGAGCATGCTGGGATGCTGGGGGAGTCTGGTTTATCTTAACCCAGAAAGATGTCTGGGACAAACATTGCATAACTTGGTTTGACCCAAATCAGTTAAGTCTGTTACTACATTCAACCAGGTTTATCTCAAATTGGTTTCAGCCATTTTCAAACTGGTTTATGTGCACTGAACATCTGTTCTGTTAAAAGTTTAAGCCAGTTTCTGATCACTTAAACTGGTTTATGTGTACTTTCTGTCCCTAGCCCCTGTGCTGTAGTTTCTTACTTGTAAAATGGTGATAACCATGTCACAGGTACTTAGACACAACAGTAATGATGGTCATATTATTAGTACCAGGCATAGGGTTCTGGATGCTTAAACAAGTTTTTTTCTCTGGTCTGCTTAATGGAAAGTGGATATGTCTATTATGGCAAAACTTAGAATTGAAAGTATAGCCTGTTTGTGTCAAAAGACTTGCCGCTTTCTAGAAAGGATTTTCCCAGCTGGAAAAAAAAACAGGCCTGACTCCTGTATGTCTTAAAGACTCTCTTTATTTTAACCTTTGCTGTTTGCAGCCTTTCTCTTTCTAAGACTATCCTTTTTCCACATGGCAAGCATAAATTTTCAGACTTTTCATCTTTGAAGCACAAGTTAGCTTAGCTTTTATATTCATTTAAACTTGTGCAAGCACCATAGCAAACATCATTAGCGGGAGTAATCAGTTCTGGAAACTTGAGGAAAGTTAAGGTGAGGGGTGAACTAGGAGGAAAGAGTGTAAGATCTTGAACAAATGCAGATATTTGTTTTCTTTGTGAACATTTTAACTAACTGATTTTTTTTTCAGGAAAAGTGGTGAGTTGAACAACTTCTTTGTCAAAGTAGAAATAAAAATAAGTATTATTGCTAGAGTGAATGAATAGACTGTTTAATGTTATTAGGCTTCAGGCTTTTAGAGAAGAAGATAGACTTTCCCTGTCTCTTTTAAACTCTTTTAGTTAAAAAAAGCAACAGTACCCACCCTAGTTACCATTCAGAAGGGAATGAAGCAGTTACTAGAAATATAGTATAGTGCAACTCACAGCAACCTCTGCTCTTTGATATTTTAGACATTCTTACTAAGACCAGAAAATGTGTGTCCTCATTTATAAGCTTTCTTCCATTTATCATACTTGACATGCCTTGCATAGGACTAGAGGACTACTCCGACAGAGATTTACTACTATATATGCTTTTATGACATCAACTGCTGTCACATCTAGTGCAGAAAATACTGTGACAATTGAAAGAAAATGGAACAGGATAGGTCTAAGTATTAACTTTCCAGGTATCTTCTCAAGATGAAAGATAATTTTCTAAAAGCTGCTAGGCAGCTGTTATGATGAGAGAACCTGGATTTATCCCTTATACTCATGCTGACTATTGTTCTCTATGTTCAGGGCCAGTGAGACAATAATGATATGTTGAGTTGTGGCTGGTCCATATGGCTTGCCATTAGAAAAGGAGGAGCTTCAGCTAACTGGCTGTTTTCTGGAGCAATGAAGAGATGGTCCTGGGGAGGAAGTGTGAGGAAGCAGCAAGTGGTTAAGAGGAACAGCAGAACTGGTTTGAGATGGATAGATCTAGGTAAAGAAAAAGTTGCATATTTACAAATTATCTGTGGGCTGCCTCACAATTGTACAAATTTGTCATTCAGAATTATTTTAAGCATAATTTATTTAAATATATTCCAGTCTATGCATCACTTGCAAACTCTATGCCACAACTATTGCACTAAGCATTTGCTGTTCGTCGTTTGCCATTCATAATGTATGATTGGTCATCTTGGTCACGTGTTAGACGTACTGCTCTCCGAGTAAATGGTGCCAATCAAGATTGCTTCAGGTGAGTGTGTTCATGTGATCATATATTTAAATGGCTATTTGCAAATTATTTACTTTCTGCAAATATCTTGTGTATGAAACTTGCTGGCAAGATTGACTGTCAGAAGAAATGTAAGAGAGGTTGCAAAAGTTGGCATAAATCTGCAGTAGTTATATACTTGAATAATTGTTCAGTGCCTTTTGCATTTTCCACTTTTGGTTACAACAACTTTACTAATAATGACAACAGCTGGACATAGCTCAAATTACTACCTCTATTAACTATAAGAAAGTATTTTTGAACATTGGAGGGCTCTCTTGGCAGCCTAGAAGCAGTTGAGCAGGCTTTCTTTGCAGTGCTTCTAGCCTTTGTTTGCCTGGAAATTGAGGAACTAAGGCCTGGTTTATACTTCAGTTTTGCGAGGGGAACAACCAAGACGGTATCCACACCCTTGCTGCGCTACAGCAGGAGCACCCCTTCCTTCTGCTGGCATAGTAACAACACCTCTCAGACCAACAGAAGGCCTGTTGCCAGCTGGAAGAAGATGTGTGTAGACATGTCTTCTGTCAGTTCGTGAGATCCCATCAGGATTTGTGCCTTCTCAGGGTGCATTTCATGTTGTGCCAGCTTAAGTGATGAAGTGGAGCAAAGCAGATGTGCCAGCAGCCACCTGAGTGATTATGGACTTTGGCAGCTTCTTTGTGGTGGCTGCCATGGGTGACTGGTGCCTCCTGAGTCTGGGGGGGGCACCCGCAGAAGCTGGTGGCAGTGTTGGTGGCAGGGACGGGGTTGGTGAGTACCTGCAGAAGCAGAAGCAGAAGCGCAAGTGGCGGTGGTGGGGACAGGCCTGGCAAGCACCCATAGAAGCCGCCAGTGGCATCAGTGGCAGGGATGGGGCTGGGGAGCACCCACAAAATGTCCGGTGGTGTCGGTGGTGGGAAACAGCTCCATCAAAGGGACACGTGTCCCCGCCTTCCCATGCCCCTCCTACCAGTTGCCTATGGTGGCTGCTGACTGGCCCTCAGTGTAGATATAGTCTAAGCTGTGGAGCCTGAACTAAAGTACTTTACAATGCAGCATGTAGTCCAGCTGGCTAGAAACAATTAAAATACTGTTGTTCTAGGCCTCTTTAATTTTTCTGAATATGAAAAATATAGCGGTGGTTTTTCTCATACGATGTGTAGACTGCCGTGCCTCCTTTCCTCCTCTTCACACATGATATTCTATCATTTCACTCTGTCAAGCCTGTCCATCTGAAAAAACATTTTTATTATGAGCTTGGCTTTTTATTTCCCTGTTGCATTGTGTGCACCATATTACTGCCAGCTGTATCTGCAGCTTACATATCTTCTGCTGCAAAGCTGTACCATCTAGTACACAGAAATAAAGCTCCCCAACTTCCGTGAAACAGCACATTGGACTGCAAATGCAAGGGGCATTAATAAGCCCAGTAAATTTTCAGTGTTCTTCTAAGTAGAATTTAGCCATGTTCTCTCCTGCTGTGCAAAATGTTAATGAGGCAATCGATTGTGAACAGGTGCAGTGAGCCACTTGGAATACAGCAAACCTTCTCAGTCAATTGCCACGCTCAGCATCTGAATCTTAATATCATTCCAGAAAGAGGGCTGAATATCAATTCCACTTTTACATGAAGGTAGATATCTGTTAAAGGTGGAAACTTCCAGCACCAAAGCTACCCGTTTGATAGATCTGTTGCATTGGGCAGAGTTCATTTTATAGAGTGGTGTTGTTTTAAGGAAATATATCTTAGAAAGCATTTATGTAATGGATTTCTTCCTTCACCACATATGAATTTTTTTAGGATTTTTGTTTGTTTTGAGGCCTTTTTGCATTTTTATTTTTCCACATATTTACATACTTTTATTCATTTTTAAAAATCAACTACTGATATATTACTAATAAGAAGCAGATGTATATTCACTTTATCACAATTTACATGAATTCATTTTGATTGGTATTTCGATTGATTTCGTCAAATCATACATGGCACCAGCGATACGTATATAGCAAAACTGATGTTAAGCTAAGCACATGTGTAAGAGTTTGCAGAACGGGGCCTTAAATCCCTTATATGTATATGTAGCTTAAAATCAGTTTTGTCATGTAATTTTCAATGTTACCATTTTTTAAAATCATCTTCAAAAGATTTGAATGGCATTACTTTCCCCTTTCCTTATGAAAGATCTCATATACAATTGTATGCACCTCTTGTACTAAAAAGCTTTGACATGGATTAGAATTCTGTTGTGCTAAGAAATATATGTACATAAGACACACAACCAACCTTTGTTTCCCCTCTAGGAATTTGTAGAGGAAGTGAATTAATAAATTTTTGTGCTCTACAGAGAGGAAAACACTTTTTGTGACCCAAAGAACTTTAATCTAAAGTCCAGATCATGCAACTACCTGGTTACATGTATATGTGGTATGGATAGTTTAATTAACTTCAGCTTTAACTTATCAATGTTAATACAGCACCAGCTATAGCAGCTATATATGGTAAATAAAGTCTCATTTCACGTGAGGTAAGCTTGACAAATATAAATTATATTTTCCTTTCCAATAATCAAGACTTGCACTGTTGCAGCCACATGGATTGCCAGGCACCAATGGCTGAACCCAAATGTAATCAAAGCATATGTTTTGATGGGTGTTTTCTCTGTACCATGTATTATGACCTAGATAATAACGTGAAAAGACTCCATGTGTCTAAACTTAAACTGGCTCTTCATTTGGACCATTATTTACTGAATTATAGCAACTTTAGATATTATTCCGGATGTGCATCCAGACTGGCTTCTTGGTGCATCCTTCATACTCTTCTTTTGTGTGACTTGTGGCCTACATTCCAAGTTTCAAGATATTGTTACATCATTTACACCTCACAATGGAGATGTTTTTATGATAATATTCTTTATTACAATCTACCACCTTCTGTTCCATTAATGAATCATAATGCACCAGTGACTTTACAAGATACATTGTCCAATACTTGGAAAGTATTCTGTTATCCTGGCACATACTAGTCACTAGATTTTTTGGTTTTTGTTGAGCACTCTCCTTTCTTCCACCATTCTTAAACCTTTCTGGAAAAGTGCAGTATATTAATCTGAGCTTCATCAGATCATAAAACACTGTTCCAAAACACTTTACCCTATTCTAGGCAGTTATAGGCAAGTGTTAATTGCCCTGTTTTGGTGTCACACATGGCTCCTTATAAGCTACTTATCTATTTAAAACATCACACCTTATTATATTTTTATCATCACAATTTATATACCAATGTTAATATTATGTTCCTTAAGATCTTTTACAAGTGTCCTCACTCTATACTTTCTTGTTTAAATTCATCAGTTCTGTTATTGCTCTTTTCATTCTTTTGTTTAGTACTGTGTTTTGGGGTTTTTTTTACTGTTTGGCTTTAACAACGTGATCTATTGTTGTATTACAATTCCATCAGCCAGTTAGCCAACATTTTAAATAGTTTGCTTTCCTCAAAGGTCTTTTTTCTTTTTTGATTAAAAAAATCCAATCATTGGGATATTGCAGATGCTATTATGGAGACAAAGAGGGCATTTATACACGTGCTCTGAGAGGCAGCTGTACTTTAATTAGAATGACTTCAAGAGCTGCTCTAATGAAGTGCCTGCAATGTTACGTGTATCAGCTGAAAAATGGCAGCAGGGCACTTTAACTAAAGCTCATTCAAGAAGTTTTAGTTAAAATGCCCCTGCTGCCATTTTTAGCGTGGGGACACTAATACACATGACATTGATACACATGACGTGACACTGGAGTCGACTCGATTAATTGAGTCTGCTCCAACACACTGTAATTACAGCATGTCAAAGCAGCCTCAATGCATGTGTATAGGTGCCTAGAAATTCTGTTTCATATTCTGCACAACCTGACATAAGTACCAACAAGCATACCTAGCAACCTATCAAACAAATGTGGAATGCAGTGGATTACAGCAAAACTGAAATGAACAAAACGAAGACTCTTCATGTGGTGGGATGCATTCACCCCAGTTCTGTGGAATTCCTTCCTGATTTAGTAAACACTTTTTTTCTATAATATTCCTCTTTGATTCTTTATTTCTGGATGTACATAACTTTTACAATAAAAGTGTACTTCCTCCAAATGTATTAAGAACCTAGGTAATTTTGGATTAAAATGAGTCTTCATTTAAATGATATATGTCTAAATTAAGGAATATTTTTAAAATTGTTCCAACAAAATACAACTATCATTTTTATTTCAGTTATCCATTTCTGAAATTTGAGGGACAACCATACATCTTTGTCATGGTTTGTCATTGGTACGTATGGCTAGAGACCTGCAAAAAATACAGGCGAATGTGGAGTAATTTGTGCCTCAGTAAACTACTCCCAGGGTCAGCGTCTACATGTGTGCCTGAGACAGCAGCAAATTGAACTGGGGAGGAGCAGTTTAGGTCAGGGTTTTTTATTTTTCTAGCAGTCAGCAAAAAATGAAACAATTCACAGTTGTTTTGGATGAATCTGATGTTTCAGCTTCTTGATTTTGCTGTGATAAAAATTATGCTGCCTTGGTATTCTTTCCTTAAGTGAACCTCTTCTAGAGTGAGCTGGATAATGGATTTTTTGGTTCAAGCTGAACTGAATATTCTGGGTTAGGGGGGAAGTTGGTTTAGATCAAACAGATAGATTTTTTTTTCAGGATTTCTCACAAATTAAAAAAAATGAAACATTTTGTTTCAATTAAAACAGTTTTTTCCATTTTTCAGGTTAACACTCTTTTTTCTCCCCCCCCCCACCTTTTTCTTTCTTAAATTTAGCTCAGTTTTCAAATAAAAAGTGACATTTCAAATTCAACCTTTGCCAAGGCTTGTTAAGCCAATGTTGAAATAAAACCTTTCAGCTTTTCTAAAATAAAACAATTCTTTGGTAAATGTCAAAATGAAAAGTTCTCACATTTTAAAAAATCTTTCGCCCATAAATTTTCCGCCAAAACAATTCACTGAATTTGACTCAAATTTGCAAGAAATATCAGAGTCCCTCTCTCAAAACTCCATTTTGGGAGGGGTCATTATTTCTTGTGGGAGGGGAGGGGGAAATTGTCCAATTACACAAGCTACTGCCTTTCCACCGTTTTCTTTTTTTTGTCTTCCCAACTGACATTATTGGTCAGATGCTCTCCTGTCTTTCAACCTCCAATCAAGTCTATTTAGGTTGGGGCAGGGCATATTTCAGTTTTAATCTGTGGGGAATAAGGAGTGGGGAATTTATCACTGTTCAAAATCTCCCTGAGAAGTTTACAGTTTACTGGTACAAGTACACGGTTTACTTATGTATGAGAAGTGAATACCTTTCCTGTGTATTCAGTGTTTTAGAACCATAGATTAGTGACAAATGAGACATGCTCCCTGCTTGAATGCAGTGGTTTCTGCTCCCAACAAGTGCTACACGTGGTACCTTGATTTAGATTTTGGAAATGTGGGTTTCTTTAAAAGATTTGCCTTTTCATTCAGGGAAATTTGATTAAAGCATAAGGGTAGAATTGCACAACAGTGGATGAACCAAAGCTTTATATTCAATTTGGCATAGTGAGCACTTTAGAAACACACCCTGCCTTGAAGACTCATTGGCTCTGCCAACAGAGCCAACAGTCTTTCAGGCAAGTATCCATGCCTCCTCCCTACAATCATTTCTATTGCTGTTTGTTCCTTGAGCCAAATGCTTGGTAATCTGAGCTGTTCCCAAAGTATGTGTGTTTATGGGCATAGGGCACCCTGATGCATATAGCAAATTTGAAAGATACCTATTTTCTGCTTTCATTACAGAAATCTTACTAATAATTTCCAGTTTAATTTCTCTTCAAGATGGGGATTGGTGTTGCTTTTCCAAGCTCTGTATAATTTATTTCCACCCAATGTGCCATTTAATGCCTCCTCTTATTTATTATGTGTGGATGCCATCTTGTGTGTTCATTCTAATATGCCTTATAGTATAATTTGCTGGGTAGCAAAACATAGTAATTAAAAGCTGCAAGATATTTTGGGAGATAACACCTCTTTTCTGTGTTTATAATTTATCCCTCCTCCTTGTGCCCCTGATTAATCTCAATTTGGAGTAGGCTTTCCATGTTTACTTTACCTCTAAATGTGAATTTGAGGGAGTGTGTGCAAATGCCCTTCATCCTCATAGTGTGCACTGTGTATGAAAACACACTATCCTGTGCTGTTGTTGTGGGTGGTTGTTGGGAGTTGAAACTAATGTTGAATTGCTATGTATAGCTAAATTGGCATGACAATTATCTTAATACAAGGAATATGCACATGAACAAGGTGTATCAAGTTATGACTCTCTGAAAACTTCACAGGGGGATTTGCAAGGAAACAAAGCCCTTCTTTCTATAGCCTAGGATGAAAGAAAGAAATTTCTAGTGGTTAATCATTAAGTACTTGGAAGGTACTCAGATACTCCACTGATGAGGGCCATATGAGTATCTAAATAGTAGATTTCATTCAATGAAAATAGGATCTACCTTAGTTTTTATGGGTAAAACTTTTGTTATGATGGGAAGATTCCAGTCACTGATCCTAATTATGGTTGTTTTTTCTTTTCCAGAGTAAACCTGGATAGAACATCAAGGCTAGCCTGTTGCAGGGCAGGCTGCTACTATATACCCTACTGAGCAGCAATAACAAAGCCAGCCTCTGAAAACTTGCTGCTGCTTTGAAAAAGGTAATACCTTAAATAGGCCTGAGCATTTTACCAGAATTTTATAATCGAGGTACATTTTTTTTCTAAATGAAAATTTATAAAATGTAATTAATTGATTCAAAAGTAACATCCCTTTTTTGGTGTGTGTGGAATAATTCTATTCACAATATGCCATCATTCTTTAAACAAATAAACCTATTAGTTTCTCATTCTCATATGCAGGGATCTGGGTTTTCAATTTCCCATGGGAAAATGGAGAAAAATGTGAATTTCCCCCTTTACCCAAGAAAAATGCAGATATCTCATTTTAACGAGAAAATCTCAGAGTCCCTTCAACCTTTGACAAGGCGAGGGAAGCCATCAAGCAGAACAACAGGTTATCTGGAGCAGATGGAATCCCCGCTGAAATTTTTAAGCATGGGGGAAAAGAGCTTACATCACAGCTCCATGCCTTCATCTTAAGGAACTGAAATGATGAGGAAATCCCAGATGACCCCAGGGATGCCATGATCATGACGATCTTCAGGAAAGAAGACTGACTGGAGCTCTGCCAGCTTGCAGAATTACAGAGGGATCACATTGCTGTCCACCACAGCAAAGATCATTGTGAGAATTGTCCTGAACCATCTCCTTCCACTTGCTGAAGAGCTGCTCCTGGAATCTTGGTGTGGGTTCAGGGCATCAAGAGATACAACTAACATGATCTTCACTGCTCACCAGCTGCAGGAAAAAATGCCAGGAACAACACAAACCTCTCCATGGGCACTTTTACATGTGTTCTGAGGGTGGGTGGGGAGGGAGTCATGCTTTAATTAGAATAGCTGTGCGTAGATGAACCAAGGGGCATGTGTGCGCGACACTTTAAAGTGGGTTAAATGCTTTTGCACTGCTTTAACGGTCTTGGTGTTTGCATGTGTCGGCGGTGTATTGTGCAGTAATTCTAGCCGCTGTAGCAAATTCGGTGGCATAATACGCCTTAAATGACTTGGGGCACAGCAAACTAAAACTCCATACTCATTTGGCCCTCATCAGTGGAGTATCTGAGTACCTTCCAAGTACTTAATGATGACCCACTAGAAATTTCTTTCTTTCATTTTTAGTTTGCTGTAGGGCAGCAAACTAAAACTCCTCCTTCAACTCCAAGGAGTTTTAGTTTGCAGCCCTACAGCTGTGGAGCAAAGCATCAGGCTCCGTGCAGCTCAGAGGCGCTGTAGGAAGCCCATGCAGGCAGCCTGGCAGCAGCCTGGGAAGGCAGGCTCTGCCCAAGTGTCTTAGAATGAACTACTGGGTTTAGAAAATTCCCCGCGCTTGAACAAAGGACGTACTCACGGTTGTTCTCACTCTTGCAAAGCTTTATTTAAGGATACTTGCAGAGGCAGGCAATAGGACAGAGCAGAGAGGATGATCACTTCACATCAGATCTAGGCAGCAGCTGCCAGCACGCATAGTTCCTCTGGCCCCAGAGTGTCCTGATCCTGGGGATGCGATAGCCTGCAACGGGCTCCTTGCAAGATTTCTTGCCAGAGTGGGAGGAACTCCCCGTAACTTAAGAATGTACAGCTTATATAGTCTGGAGTAAATAATGTTATCTCGAAATAGGGATTTGGTTATCTCAAGCTAAGAATTTGGGGATGAGTCGTGATCCAACACACCTGGTGTTTACCACATTCCACTGTATTACAGCATTCTACTATCTAGGTTCATGGTTCGGTCACGCTCACAGAGCAAAAAGCTACGTGCTATTTCACTGGCCTACTATGGAGTCAGCATACAAAACTCTTGCTATGAGCATTAAGCAAAGCCCTTACTATTACACCAAGAAAAGCAGCAAACCTGATCTTTTTTTTCCCCTGGAACCTGCCTGCCTGTCTGAGTTGCGCAGGGGCTTGGTGCTTCTCTCTGTAGCTGTGGTGCCCCCTGGGACCGTCCAAGCCAGGTGCCTGTGGGCGGGTGCCACCTGGGTGGGGGGGCCGCCGCTGCCATGGAGGGAAGCACCAGCTCTCCCCCACAGCCCAGGGCCACTCCGTCTGCCGGCAGCTTGCCCTCCCCTCCCTGCTGCCGGAGAGGCAGGTAAATTCGGGTGTGTACATGACATGGAGGTTTAAAGGGCCCTAAATTGAAGTGGTGTTTTTAAAAACCTTCTGCTTCAACTTAAGGCCTCCTTTTTGTCTATACATATCCAATGGCTCTAAAGCACCACACCACATCTCATGTATCAGCATCTCCGCACTTACAAATGGTGGTTGAGGTGCTTGAACTAAAGCTCATTCAATGTGTGGGAGTTCTGATACACAAGATAGGAGGCTGCTGGAGTCTGATAATTGTCATGCTCCAGCAGACTTCATTAATTAAGTCTGATCCGATGTGCTGGAGTTCCAGCATGTTGGAGCAACTTCCATGCTCATGTATAGCTACCCCATATGGCCTTCTTTGGCCTCACAAAGCCTTCAACTCTGTCGGTCAAGAAGTGCTGTGCTGTGAAAGATCTTTCTGAGGTACAGATGCCCACTGAAATTCATTACCATTCTTCACCTGCTCCATGGTGGTTCTCAGTAACAAATATCACAGATCCCTTTGAGGTTAAGGCTGGAATTAAGCAAGGCTACAGCATTGCTCTAACACTCTTCTCAATATTCCTTACCATGATGCTACATCTGAACACCAACAAGCTTCCAGTCAGAGTGGAGTTAATCTACCAAATGGACAGTAAACTATTTAATCTCAGTCGACTCTGAGCCAAAACCCAAACTAGCCTAACCTCAATCATCGAGCTCCAGTATGCTGATGATGCTGTAGTGTGTGCTCACTCAGAAGTAGATCTTCAGGCAATTGTCGACATCTTTACTGATGCACATGAGAAAATGGGATTGACACTTAACATTCAGAGGACTAAGGTCCTCCATCATTAACAAGCTCTTAATGGGTAGTCCCCAGCACTGGTCATTCAGATTCACAGTGAGACTCTGGAGAACTTTTAGTATTTTCCATACGTTGGAAGCGATCTCTTGCAGAAGGCTGACATTGACAAAGGAATCCAACATCACCTCAAATGTGCAAGTGCAGCCTTTGGGTGCCAAATGGGTGTTTGAAGATTGCAACATCAGATTCAAGACCAAGCTCATGGTTTATCAAGCAGCCACGATCCCTACCTTACTGTATAGAGCTGAGGCATGGACAACATATAAGAGACGCCTCAAATCACTGGAGAAGTACCATCAATGCAGCCTGCAGAAGATCCTTTGAATCCAGTGGGAAGACTGATGCACAACATTAGCATCTTTTCACAAGCAAACAACACCAAGGTGGTGATCATCCAACATTAACTTCACTGGGCCAGCCACATCATCCAGATGTCCATCTCCAGACTCACGAGGCAAGTTTTATTCTCCCAGCTTAGTCAAGGTGTACAGTCAAGAGAAGGGCAGAGGACCCTCTGGGCTATGATTAGTGTGGCCCTGCCCTCCATGAGGTGAAGCCGGACCAGGTTCTCCAGGACTCATGGCAAAAACACCCAATTCCAGTCATGAGCAAGGGCTAATTAGCACATGGATCCTTTGTGGGGGCTATCTGGAGTACACACACATACTGAGCAGTGCTGAGCTGTGGGATCACTATGGCTTGAAACACTGTTGTCTGTCCTGGAGCTCAATGAACTATATGGTAAATCATGAGCCCTTTGGCTTTGGATTAATATCGTGCATAATTTATCCAAGCAGTTACCAAAATGCTGCTTAAAAGTGAGTTTACCTACGCTAAAAGTAAGTGCATGATTACTATATGCAAATTGCTATAGCCTTGTTTAATTTCAAGGTTATTGTTTTTAAATTTGCTTCTCACTTCCATGTGCTCAGGGAGAGCAGGTTCTTACAGTAAGAAGGGGGGGAAGAGGCTGCCAGTGGGAAAAAGTAGGGGGAAGCAGAAAGCAAAGGGGCTAGTTGACCCCCTAGATTTATTTTCCCTGCTGTAGCAGTGGGAGGGGGACAAATTCAAGGCAAAATGCCAGTAATTTGATACTATACTAGGAAAATTATAACAAATTTATAAATTTTCCATATATAGAATCTAATTATTGGGGATGGAGGTTGTCTTATAATTAGGGTCATCTTCTATTTGAGTAAATACGGTATCTCCCAAAGTCTCTCTCTGTTGTTTTCTAGCCATTCCAATGACCATGGAGAAGGTCTCTGAAATATATGGCAGAACAGAGCTTGAGTACTATTGGCTAGGGCTGTTCCATCTACTTTATACCAATATGATATAATGATTTTGCCCATGACTCCTATTGAAATGAAGTCCTTTTACAGTTCCAAAAGAGGTGTAAAAGGGCTTTAGTGCAGGGGTTGGCAAGCTACAGCCTGCAGGCTGGATCTGGCCACAACGGAATTTTATCTGGTTGGCAAACTTGGGCATTGACAGCAATTTGGCAGTGGTGGAGTGTGGCATGAGGCCTATTCTGCAGTGACAAGGCAACAGGAGGGATTTGCATGTGTAGCAGCAGCCAGGAGAAGCAAGAACAGTTGAGTTGGAAGTGCTGACCCAGTATGGAATGAGAAGCATTATTTCAGCCCATCATTCCTAAAAGCTTCCAACCCCTGCTTAAGGGGAAATAAGTTGCCTCTTAATCTTTTTATCTGTTTAGTTACAACTGTTTGGAATACTTTTATAGTGATGTCTTCTTTCTTCCATATTCTCTACTCTAAGTTCACTCTAACAGGAGGTTCACTGGGGTCAGAGGCACAGTTTAGGCCTGAGAATGCCTTGAAGCAATTTATCTTACCAGTCAATAAACAGAACACTACTGTGTTAGTGTAAATCATTCACTGTAACTTCACTGTGAGATCCCTGCAAAGGTAAAAGTGCAAGGAAATCTAGTTCAAGGTAAAATCTTAAATGGAAGGAAAGAGAATGATATCTACAAGAAAAATGTATTGCAAGAGATGGTATTCATTTACATGGTAACAATGTTTACAGAAGCTACTGTACAAGACTGTAATTCAATCTCATGGTTTTAGTGACATGCCATAATTAAATCATTTGAATTTCTTTTGAGGTAGCTCCCTACCTCAAAAGGATCTTGTGTGGACTGATTAATTCATGTTTGAAGTGCTTTGAAGATTAAAAGTACTGTTAATGCTAAGTATTATGATATTTTCGTAAGAATTACAGCTCTATTGTTCAGTGGAATTACAGCCTTATTATTTACCATGTTATTGTTACCCCTTCTTTAACCCTTTCTAGTAACTAGACAAGATAATTTGTAAAAACAATTTAGTAGCCTGCCATAAATGATTAAAGGATGCCTATCAATGCCTCATCAAATATTTACAATAATGCATTGTAGCTATTACCCTGCTTGCAAACCCATTAATAATCGATCAAATAGAGATTTGTTTATAAAAAGTATAGGGATGTTCATAAACAAACATGTGAAATGCTCAAAAAATTGTGTCCTATTTAGTGGTTATTGGTGTAATATAGTTGTTGAAATAGTTTCATAGTTTCATAGTAGTTTGGGGTCAGAAGGGACCTGAATAGATCATCTAGTCTAACCCTCCACCACTGGTTGGAGCACACGCTGGGATCACATGACCCCACACAGGTGTTCATCCAACCTCTTTTTGAATTTACCCAAGGTAGGAGTGAGGACCACTTCCCTAGGAAGTTGGTTCCAGATCCTAGCTACCCTGACAGTGAAATAGTGCCTCCTAATCTCTAACCTGAACCTATTCTTCAGCAGCTTCTGGCCATTGTTCCTCATCCCAGGTGCTGCTGGGGAGAATAGGGCTCTTCTTATTTGCTGCTGATCTCCCCTAATGAGTTTGAGGCAGCCACCAAATCGCCCCTCAGCCTCCGCTTGCTGAGGCTGAACAGGTTCAGGTCCCTCAGTCTCTCCTCATAGGGCCTGCCCTTTTGCCCTCCAACCAAGCGGGTGGTCCTCCTCTGAACCCTCTCAAGGCAGGCCACATCCTTCTTAAAGTGCGGTGCCCAGAACTGGATGCAGTACTCCAGTTGAGGCCGGACCAATGTCGCATAGAGGGGAAGTATCACCTCTCTGGACCGGCTTGAGATGCATCTTTGGATGCACGACAAGGTGTGGTTGGCTATGCTGGCTGCAGTCTGGCATTGGCGGCTCATGTTCATCTTGGAGTCAGTAATGACTCCAAGATCCCTTTCCGCCTCTGAGCTTACAAGCGGGGAGCTCCCCAGCTTGTATGTATGCTGTGGATTCCTTCTCCCCAGGTGCAGCAC
>NW_005841931.1:2768510-2777122 GCF_000455745.1 Alligator sinensis | reverse complement strand
GGGAACAGCTTTGTATGTTTTGAAAAAGTATTTTATCTAACCAAGGGCATAGATTAGGTTGTTTAGGCTGGGGGAGATCGCTTGTTGCTTAGTTGTTTAATTGCTGGCCTCACTAGAAGGAAAGCTGTATCAACAAAGTTCCGGAGCTGGAAGGGGGTTTACTTGGGGGGGAGCTGGAAGGGGGGTTACTTGCTGGGCTTGCTATACATTTCATCACATCAGCAAGTTTAACCTGTTACGTAGCTATATAAGGCAGACGCCCACTGAGGTGTGGGTGCTTGCTTTGCGAATGATTGCCAAGCACCACTTTCTGTGCAGAAATAAAGATTAAGTTGGATCCTTCACCCCTGTGTGTTTATTGGCACAAGCGCACCGGGCACGAATTCACTGTCCTTTGGGGACAACAGGGTGAGAGACAGTGTCAAAGGCCTTCTTAAAGTCCAGAAAGACTATGTCCATGGCGATACCATCATCCAGATAAACATACATTTGTGACAGAGGGCATAGATACTATGTGTTGCTCAGGTAATAGAGTCAAAGCTAGCATGGTTTTCTTCTTCCTGCTCATAGGTACAACAGATTAGATAGTGAGGCAGAAGAGTACAGGCTAATAGAGTTCCCTGGTAGGAAACTCCATGAGAAGTGGCTTCTTACGGGAGGACGTTGTATATGCTTAGAAGTAACTCCACATCCAGATCACACCCCAGCTGAGATCATTTCCACTGATAAGAGAAAGGACAGCAATATAATTTGGTGGGTTTTTTGTTTTGTATGTATGGTGACTTTCTTTTGATTCTGTGGTGTCTATGGTATTATGGGATCTATTAAGTCATGAAATGGGATTCAGGACTAGTGTATAAAGGATTGACATGACAACTCATTCGATGAATGACAGAAAGGCTTTATTTACTATACATATTCACTGTTAAATGAGCCTAAAGCAAAGCAAAGTCCAATATATTTACCTGTAAAATTGATAGTTTTTCACCAATTCAGGCAAAAGAGGTGGTGTCAGTCTTTTTCAGTTTCTCAAGGTGTGGATTCATTCACCAAATGATCAGTTGGGTGCAGTAGCAGTTATTATCAAAATGTTTTCTCATTCTTGAAGCATGCCCTGTTATCTATTTTGTTCCTCTTTTATGCTCTTTAGCTCAACATCTTCAAAGCATTCTTGTAGTTGTGTAAATCAAGAGAAACCTAAGCAGTAATTAACAGGAAAATCCTGTGAATCAAACCTTTCATTACTGGGTATCAGAAAGTCCCAATTTTAATTGAATTACCTTCCACAGTAACAAGAGGTTATCAATTTCTACTAAGCTGGAACATATCAGAAATTGATTAACAACCAAGAAAAACACAAGGTTTTTATGGAGTTGTCTTGGAAAGATCAAAGGAGCCACTGAAGCAAAACAAGAATAAATCAGGAGAAGACACCTATTAAAGCCCATATGGAGACTGTCTCTTCCTAGACATAAACACGAGTTAATTGCAAGAAATATTTACTATACTAATTAAGCAAGGATAGACATTTCACACAGTTCCATACCAGACATATAGGAGCCTGCTTAAAATCATCATAAAGGGCGTTTGTACACATGATGGCATTTAAATCTCACTAAATTAAATAGGTGTATTAAAACTGAAACAATTTGTTTTAATTTGATACATCATTAGTTACAAGTGAAAGGCTTTAAATCGAATTAAGCTCAATGCACAGTTCACCGTAAATTACAGCAGAAGGCACAGAAGGGAGGATCCAGGTAGCGAACCAAAGACTGCAGCGCTGGTGTCATCGGTCAGGCTTTGGCTTCCATGACCACAGTCTGCTCTTTGGTGAGAGAGGCAGTGAGCTTCTGGGAAGAGACAGCCTCCACCTCTCTCCACTGGGGAGGAGGCTCTTCTCAGACTGGCTGACCTGCTGCACCGGGTTTTAAACTAAGCCCACCGGGGGACGGGGGGACTACCGCCACTGCTGGCCCACTGAGCTATGCTTGCAAAGCCAGCAGGCCAAGGCACTTAAGGGAGCCTACCCCTGCCCCAGCCCTAGAGCAAGCTGCGGGCAAGGCAAGGGCCCCCAAGGGAATACTTGCATGCCTGTACACCAATGCCAGGAGCTTGGGTAATAAACAGGAGGAACTTGTCCTCCTGCTCAAGACAAACAATTACAATGTCACAGGGATAACGGAGACCTGGTGGGATTCCACCCATGACTGGTCCATGGGTATAGACAGCTATACACTGTACAGGAGGGATTGAGTGGACAAAAGGGGCAGAAGTGTAGCTCTCTATGTCAAGGAGAGCTATGCTTCCCTACAAGCTGACATCGGCACTCAGGGCGGATGACTAGAGACCCTCTGGGTTAAAATCCGTGGGGAACACGGCACAGCAGATACAATGGTGGGAGCCTACTACAGACCTCCCACCCAGAATCAAGAGATTGACCAGGAGTTCACCAGGGAATTGGCTGAGGCTGCATGCTCCCAGTCCATGGTTGTCATGGGGGACTGCAACTACCTGGACATCTCGTGGGAAGAGTGCTTGGCCAAATCTGAACAGTCGCAAAGCTTCCTCACATGCGTGGATGAACTCTATCTGACTCAAGAAGCCTATGGGCCAACAAGAGGCAAAGCGCTGCTTGACCTGGTACTGGCAACCAGGGATGACTTAATCAGCAACCTAACGATTGAAGGGAAGCTGGGTGACAGCAACCACGAGCCGATCACCTTCACCATCCACCGAAAAGCTGTCAAGTCAGTCAGCAGTACAAAGGTCCTCGACTTTAGGAGGGCTGACTTTGACAAGCTCAGGAGACTTGTTGGTGAGGCCCTAAGGGACCATGACCCCAAAGGGAGGAGAGTCCAGGAAGAGTGGTTGTTCCTCAAGGGAGTGATCCTAGATGCACAAGCTAAGGCTATTCCATCTTGGGGGAAAGGCAGCAAGAGGGCACAGCAGCCCCCTTGTCTCAACAAGGAACTAGCAGTCCTCCTGCATCTAAAAAGACAGACCTACAAAGGATGAAGGATGGGATCCACCTCCAAGGAGGAATACTCTGCACTGGTCCAGACCTGCAGGGAGTGAACCAGGAAAGCCAAGGCTGTGATGGAACTCCAACTCCAACAAGTATCAAGGACAATAAAAAGCCCCTTTTTAGATATGTGGGGTGTCGGAGGAAAAGCAAGGGCAATGTTGGACCCCTGCATAACCAGAAGGAAGAACTGACAACCAACGCCCAGGAAAAAGCCAACTTGCTAAATGGGTACTTTGCGTCAGTCTTTCACAAGTCCCATGGGATGCCACTGCCCATTACGGGACAGGGACGCCTAAGTGAGGATGGTTCCTTACCCTCCATCAATGCTGACCTTGTGAAGGAACAGCTTGAGAGGCTGGACACCTTCAAGTCAGGCGTCCCTGACAATTTACACCCCAGAGTACTCAAGGAGCTGGCCTGCATCATAGCTCAGCCCCTGGCATGGATCTTCAAGAGCTCCTGGTGCTCTGGTGAAGCGCCCGAAGATTGGAAGAAGGCCAATGTGGTGCCTCTCTTCAAGAAAGGGAGGAAAGTGGATCCGGCAAATTACAGGCCCATCAGCCTGACATCTATCCTGGGGAAGGTCTTAGAAAAAATCATCAAAGAGGCCATTCTTAACAGACTGGCTGATGGCAACACCTTGAGGGATAGCCATCATGGGTTTGTTGCAGGTAGGTCGTGCTTGACCAATCTCATTTCCTTTTACGACCAGGTGACCTATCACCTGGATAGGGGGGAAGAGATTGATGTCATATATCTTGTCTTTAAAAAAGCCTTAGATCTGGTATCCCATGATCACCTTTTGGCAAAACTTATTCTCCATGTTCCTAGCATTAGTATAGAGACATTTAAGCACCCTGATGGGTGCCCTTGGTACCCCTCTGTCCTGATGCCTTTTTGACCCTGCAGTACTTATGTGGACTTTTCCAACGCGTGGCTCTTGGTCCTTTGTTCCTAGGTCCTCTCTGTCTTCTGCATCCCCATCCCCTGATGAACCTAGTTTAAAGCACCACATAGGAGATCAGCCAACCTGTAAGACAACAGACTCTTACCTTCTGAAGAGAGATGGAGACTGTCTCGTTCCAGCATGCCTCTTTCCTGGAAGTGTGGACCATGGTCAAGGAAGCCAAAACCTGTCTCACTCCCCCCACTCCCCTGGTGCTCAACACACAATTCAAAAAAGATACAGAAGAAGTAGAAAAGCTACAAAGAAAGGCAACAAGGATGAACAGGAACATGGAGGGCAGTCAATATCAGGAAGAGACTAGTTAATATGAGGAAGAGACTAAATAGGCTAAGATTTTTCATCTTAGAAAAGAAATGCATGAAAGAGGCTAGGTAATCACCTAGCCGGGGTTGTTTGACCCCAGCATTCTTTCCTGCCCATGGCAGGGGGTCGGATTTGATGATCTGCTCAGATCCCTTCTGACCCTACCAACTATGAAACTATGAAAACTGGTCAACCATGGCCTCTGGTCCACCATGATCTGCTGGCTGGGGAATTGGCTCTGTGATCAGACCCAGAGGTTGGTGGTTGACGGAAGTCGATTGTCATGGTGCCCTGTGGCCAGTGGGGTCCCTCAAGGCTCTGTCCATGGACCTATTTTGTTCACCCTCTTCATTAATGATGTGGACATTGGAGTCAGAATCAGACTGGCCAAGTTCGCCAATGATACCAAACTTTGGGGTAAAGCATCCACAGCTGAGGATGGGGGGGTAATCCAGGCTGACTTTGACAGGTTCAGGAAATGGGCTGATGAGAACCCAATGGTGTTTAACACCGAAAAATGCAAGGTTCTCCACCTTGGGAGGAAAAACCTGCAGCATATCTATAGGCTCAACAGTGCTATGCTGACTAGCACTACGGACGAAAGGGACTTGGGGGTCAGGATTGACCACAAGATGCATATGAGCCTGCAATGTGATGCCGCAGGCAGTAAAGTGAGCAAAACCCTGGCTTGTATCCATAGATGCTTCTCAAGCTAATCCCAGGATGTCATTCTCCTGTTGTACTTAGCCTTGGTGAGGCTGCAGCTGGAATACTGTGTCCAGTTTTGGGCTCCATAATTCAAAAAGGATGTGGAGAAGCTTGAGAGAGTCCAGAGAAGAGCCACGCGCATGATCAGAGGTCAGGAAAACAGACCTTATGACGAAAGGCTGAGAGCCATGGGACTCTTTAGCCTGGAAAAGTGCAGGCTCAGGGGCAATCTGATGGCCACCTATAAGTTTATCAGGGGTGTTCACCAGGATCTGGGGGAACATTTGTTCACCAGAGCGCCCCAAGGGATGACAAGGTCGAACGGTTATAAACTCTTGCAAGACCATTTCAGGCTGGACATAAGGAAGAACTTCTTAGCTGTCCAAGCTCCCAAGGTCTGGAATAGATTGCCACCGGAGGTGGTTCAAGCACCTACTTTGAACGCCTTCAAGGGAAACCTGGATGTTTTTCTTGCTGGGATCCTATGGCCCCAGCTGACTTCCTGCCCCTGGGGCAGGGGGCTGGACTCGATGATCTTCTGAGGTTCCTTCCAGCCCTAATGTCTATGAAATCTATGATCTCTTTGGTACAATTACAGTAGAGGATGCCAGCAAACCAGTAATTCCCTTGCTCCCAAAATGCACCCCCTCTGAAGCCATGGCTGCCCTCAGGAAGCCCCACATCAAGCCGCGGTTGCCTGCATGGTCAACCTTCCCCCCACCCCCCAACATGGCCCTGGAATGGGTGCCCCCCCATACCTTGCTGCCCATGGCTCCCCAAAGGGTGCGCTTACTGACAGTGGCAATGTCACCCCATAGTCCGCACCTGGTTCCATCGAGGAATTAAGAACCACTTGGCCACCAGTATGTAGGCAATTAGCAGTAAATCAACAGCAGCTGGCAGAGGGACCAGAAGTGGGCTGGGAAAAATTAGTAGAACCAGTAATTCTGGTTAAAAACTACAGGTCACCTTGGGGAGAGGGGGAGATGCCTACACATTGAAAAATAGATTAATTTAAGACGATGCCTCTTACTTTGGACCTGGAGAGTCTTTTGGACCTAGCCAGTTTGGACCTGGGGAGCTTGAGGAAGCATTTGCTCTGAAGGGTAACTGAAAGTGCACCCTGGTACACCCTAGAGGAGACCAAGTGGTTCTTAATTTCTCAATGGAACCAGGGGCAGATTATGGGGTGACGGTGCCTCTGTCAGTAAGTGTGCCCCTTGGGAAGCTATGGGCAGCAAAGCAAGATGCAGGGAGGGGCAGCAATGCCAGGCAGGGCCATGCGGGGTAGGGGGGAGGAGTGGATAGAGGCTGCAGCCCTATGAGCAGGAGGGGGTGATTTGTTCTGAAGGGCAAATGAAAGCGCTCCAAGGTGCCCCCCCATTAGGCTTCCAAGCGGCTCTTCATTCCTTGATGGAACCAAGGGTAGATTATTGGGTGATATGCATGGGTCTGACTGACCAGGATGACGGTGCCATTGTTGATGGCTGGGCTGCTACACCCTGATATCCAAAAATACACATTACACACAAGTATGTAAAAATTGCAGGTATCCTCTTTCTCTCCTACTTGCAAATCGAAGCAACATTTGGTGGACCAAGGGTCTCACTGCTCAAAAATTGTACCAGCATCTGGTGGACAAAGGGGCTCATTACATGTCATTCAGTGAATTTCCATGTACATGTGACAGATCAATGGATGCATCATTTTAATCTGTGTTGATGCAAACTAAAATACATCGGAATGTGTTTGACTTTGAATTGCAAGAAGGGCATTTCAGTTGCAACCCTGCCTCCCCCAAACCCTTTAAGTGTAAAGTGTAATGCAGTTAAATCTCAAAAAAGGGCAATTTTCATCATGAGTACAAGCATCCAAATATAGTAAGATAAACTGGAAGTGATGCCTCATTATTTCTTTTCAGAAGGTCCAGCTGCAAACTTCCATCCATTGCACTATGTGATTGTCATCAATATTTTGTATTTTAACTTTGTGTGAGTAGGCCCAGCTCAGTTTGAGTTTCACAGTCATCAAGATCTTCGAACTATTAACCCTCCACTCAAACTTTGAAGAACACTGGTTGGATTGGTGGTCTCTTTCTTTAATCATTATACCAGTCAAACCAATCCATTACTTTCAGTTTAATAAGCATATGGCCATAATCTGTATATGAACATCTAGTAAACCATATATTATGGAATGTAAACAATTTACATTTTGTTTTAACATTGCAAAACAACTTATTGTTCTCTGTCCTTATGTTTTAGTCACAACAAAAAGCTGTGGATTGAATGGGCACAAAATTATTCCAAACTGAGCGCCTTAATGTGCAGTGGACTGTTTTATTGTGCATTAGCATGCCATGGCAAAAACTGCGCTAATGCGCAGTAGAATTAGTCTACTGCACACTGACCATCACAAAAAGAAGTTCACCTTTGCTACTGTGCCTTTATCTAGTACCTCATATTACAGGTACTAAACTTAATGTGCAGTAGCAAAGGTGCATTAATGAACGTATAGACATGCCCACTCTCACTTCTGGAGGTTGCTCTTCAAGGCTAGGTAGGAAATACATTGATGGAGGTATGATTTAGGAATAACGTACCACCATCTTATCTGAAACTGTACATAAATGGAAAATGTCAGGCTCTATTGTATACTTTTTACTGGCACACTAAATTCATTCAAAAGTAACCAAATTCATTTGCAGATTTGTTTTGTAAATTACTTCTAAATATTCATATACTAGCTAAAACAAGTTGTAACTTTGTTTATAAATGGCATAGGTAATGGAAGTGATCATTAAGATTACTCAACAACTCATAGTGTAAGACCTTATCTTCAGTTGTCTGGATTTTTGCCAGGTTCTCTGGAATGCAGTGGTTGTGAAGGTATAATTAAATAAAATGAAAGATTGATAAAGCAAACACAAAGAAGGACACAGTTAGCTTACCTGGCAACTTTACTTCAATTTAAACTTTTGAGCCTTTTGAGGAGGACATTTTAATGTAATCTTTTCTACCTTTTGAGCGCTTGATTTTACAACCTAAGCACTTTTTAATGGGGGGAGGGGTGTCTTTAAAAAAAAATCATTAATATGGTCTGTTCCCCTTCCCCATCTGTCTGTTAGTCAGAACCTTCTGCAATGCTGACTGCACCATGTGTAACACCCTCTCACTTCCTAATAAGTATTTTGATTCTTCTCTTATCCCATCTCCAGATTCATCTTCTCCTCTGGCCTATGAGTTCCACTGAGTGCATTTGGTCTGTTATGTTTTGAGCAAGGTAAGAAATGTAGGGATTTGAAATAAAATTATGAAAGATTAATATGTGTAGCAGATTTCCATTATGAACATTAAACAATATTTAAATAGCCATTGTTTAACATATAGTAAAAAGGAGAAATAATATTGTAGGACTTTAATGAGAAAAAGGACTGAAACTTTTAGCTTAAGGCTGTAATATCTAGATGACAATTAAATAAATTTTTTCTTTTTTCTTTTGCGTTGTAATATTCTTTTATTCTAGTTGTGTTGGTGGTTAACATTTTTCCTGACTTCTTTTTCTGTCATTGTGATAGTTTTTGTGTGTTTTTTTTTTTGGGGGGGG